>NW_028141159.1:322567-668781 GCF_030444845.1 Prenolepis imparis
CATCATGGGCGAGACCTCGAAAATTTCGCGCGCCACTTTTTTTTTTTTTTTTTTCAGTACTTATGTAGTAGAGTAGCTTTTTATTTTGTAGTGTGTAGAGCTTCCAATTTTCTTTTTCTTTTTGACTCTGTGTGTGACTTTTCGTTACGCTCTAGGTGGCGCTCTAGGTGTGCTCTAGGTAGAGTAGCAATCGTTCCTCGCCAACGAGAACAGGAACGCGAGAATGCACACACAGGTCATCAAGATTCCCGAGAACGGAATCGTCTTTTTCTTTTTCTCTCTTTCTTTCGTTTCATTTTCTATATAAGTCTCGTCTAAGCGCTTAGTCTTTACACTCTATACACACACGCATCGAGAGATTTTGTCACGCTCGAGTTTCACGATCGCTTTCGGACTTTCACTCGGAAGAGAAGAGAAGTTAACATCTGCTCGAAAAGCCGTTTCTGAAAATTACCAGAGATACAGTGTTACTCATATCACGAAATTGATCTAATAATATTTTAAGAATTTTTCCGTTAAATTTTAGTTAAGGCTTCTGGCTCCTCTCTCCTTGTTGTTATAATCGCGCCATCTTAGATAATTCAAGCGGATATTTCCACACTTCCGTCTTTCGGCAATTTCAAAAATTCTTATTAAGATTATCTCTTATTGAAGAAAAAAAATTAATCTATTTTTTTTTTAATAATCTCTACAAACAAGAAAAAAAAATATTTTTTATCTTTTTTCTAAAATTTTTTGTTATTTTACTAACACTTCGTATAAATCGCTCTAATAAAAGATATAAAGGAATTTTGGAAGAAATGGAGTTTATTTTTAAACAAGATTTGTATATACTTTTGTTTCATAGCTTTATAACTATCTCAAGTATAATTTTAGTTTCTAAATTTTAAAATGAGTTTAAAATGTTACTTTAAAAAATTTTCAAAAATAAACATGATGCGCATAAACCAAAACCGATTGGCTTATCTTTATTTTTTTTTAAGATTTTGAAGCCATCTGATATATATCTTTAATTTTAATTTTTAATTTTATTTATTCCATTTTCTCCAATAACATATTTATATTATATCTTATTATGTTCAATAATAATAATTTGTAAAATATTATAGAAATAATAAAAAGATTCTCGCTCTCTTCAATCAGTCTTAAGGTATTATGACATCATAACCCAATATAATAAATTATACGTTGAGATTAGCGCCATATACACGCAATTCGTGTTTTGATTTTTTAGAAAGAGCAGAGAGTATATATATATATACACAAATGCAGCACTTGTCAGGAAGATTATGAAGTCAGAAGCGATAAATCATATAAATTATTTTTCTCGCTAATACGAATCGAAATAAATTAGTTTTGCTACCACTCGTATTTGAGAATGTGAAAAAAATTCAAATACAAATAAATACAAATTGATAAAATATATATATACACTAAAAACTCTCCTTTTAATTAATGTTATTAATAAATGTATACACGCGTGTTTTAATGAATTTTTCTCATAAAAATAAATAATAGTCGATCGAAGATTTATTTATTGATATAGGAATTACCAAAATCTTCGATTAATTAAGTCTTGGGAAAAAAAAACTAATTTAATTCGACGCATAATGCGAGAAAAAAAATTCATGCGATTTTTTGATGTCATAACTTAAAATGGCGCTGCAGTGAGGGGCCAGGAGCCTTAATACAATAAGGAGGGAGAAGAGAGCAGGCATATGTATAAAAACAAATTTTTATAGTTCGCGTTATTAGAAAAAATATATAAATGATACATTCTTAGTACATTTTTATAGCTCTTACGCTATAGAAAGATACAAATAATCTATTTCTAAAATGTACAATACGGATCTCTATAATTTTTTGCATAAATTTGATCAATTTCGTGACAGTCACTGTATCCCTTTTCCCCCGGTGATTTGCAATCAAAGAAAAAAGAAGAGAGAGGAATGTAAACATCGTATATAAATGTAATATACTGTGTCGATATAACTGTATATATATATATGTATATATATATATGTGTGTGTATATATATAGATATATATAAAAATATCCGTCTACGTCTTTTTCTTTTCATTCAACAAATCGTGAGACAGACTTTTTTTAAATTATTTTTCGAACTCTGAGAATCGCGGGAGGCAGGGGGAGGCAGGCAGACAGAGCCTGGCTGGGGAAGAGGGCTTACCCAGTCGAGGAAAGGAAGTATTCCTTGTTCACGCAGTTGCGCAGGCAGTCGGGTATGCGGCCGACGATCGCCCGTCGTATCTCGCTCGCCGCCATCTCGCGTAATTCAGTGCAGCTTGCATCACTATAGAAGGCGGCATGTGGGGTGCACAGTAAATTGGGCGCATCTTTCAATGGACCTGTACAATATATATTGCAAAATCGGCGATCAAGAAAATCAAAAGTATGTTTTTATATATTTTCTTAGAAGATGTATATAATATAGAAAAATGAAATTGTATAACTGGCTCGTTTCTTATATATAAAAATTACGGATAATTCTATAATGTGATATATAGTAGACAATCTTTTGTGGACAGGCTATATATTGAATATAAAATACAAGTCAAATCAAATTGCGTAGCAACTTAGCTAGTGATTTAATTTTTAATTCTTACTAATTTTTTTTATTAATTATATATACATAACTACACATAAAATTTTCAGAAATTACATAGGATTATTTTTGCCATAAAATATACATCTTCATTATAACTGCTTCTCTTTTTCTTATTTTTTCTCTATGTGACTCTATCCTTTTTTTTGTCTTTTATAAGCCATGGAGGAAGTTTGGAAAGGTAAAAAATAGTCAGTCGAGATGGAGTTAGGCACCGGGACAGATAAGACTCACACTGATTCGCGGACTGACCCTGAAAGACGTTGTATGGCTCGTTTTCATGGACATCTAATGCCGCCGCGCGAATTCGACCTTGTTTGAGCGCTGCAGCAAGCGCGTCGTCGTCCACCAGACCACCTCGCGCTGTATTGACTAAAAATGCTCCCGGTCTCATCTACAGACAGAGTATGCATAAAGTTTTCTTCTTATAATGTAATTAATTTACATTTTTTACTAAAATTGCTATATGTATGCCAAAAAGTTACATATATATGTCATTAACTTATTTTATTATAACTAATACAAATAAAATGAATAAAATGCAATATATTTTCAGAGATTTTTCAGTTACGCAATAAATAATATTGTTTAAATTAAATTATACGTCTAAATATCTAAATATTAAAAAATTAGTAACAATTAATAAATAAAAAATAATCTTGTAAAAATGCTGTGTCTCTGTAATAAAAATTAGTCTTTTTGTGTAAAATAATAAAATTAATTTGTACTATAAAATCGATAAGTGTAAAGTTTCTATGTATTAATCAAAGACTTTCTTAATTTCTTATAATTTTATAGACACATAGTCATAAAATAGATATATATATGTATGTATGTTTACGCGCGCGCATACACACCTGCTTAATAGTATATTCGTTTATTAGATGATGATTGTGTTCGTTCAAGGTACAGTGTAGAGATACACAGTCTGATTGGAACAGCAAATCCTATAACGAAAAATAAATTCGATTAAAAGATAAATTAATAATCATTAAAAATTTTCTGTTCATTAAATACTTGATTGTTTTTCTCAAAATATAAAATTACGATTTACAATAAATATTACATTTAAAAATTTCATTTATACTTTTATATGAATGGTCTAGAATTGACTTTTCTCGATAATAATAATATTAAAATAAGTTAAATTGCTAATCATTAATGTCCAAGAAACTTATGTTTCATATGTAGTCAGAATACAAATTTATATTAATATTATACAAAGATTTTATATCTTAAAATAAATATGATTGAAATTTTAATTTCTGGAATAAGATTTACGATAAATATAAAATTTTTATAACATGTACACAAACGCTGTAATGAAATCCTACATTATATTTAAAAACTTATACTTCTAAATCGATCCAACGGTTGATGTTATGAAAGTCAGTTTATATAAATTGTACAAACCTGTAATGTGTAAACCCTGGTGAGACCTAGCGATTTCTCGATGCCGTCCGGCAAATAAGGATCGTAGAAGATGACAGTAAAGCCAAAAGCTTTGGCACGCAACGCGACAGCGGAACCGATCCTACCGAGGCCCACAATACCTAGTGTGTCACCCCGTATCCTTGCGCAACCAGTTGCTGCTTCTCTCACCTGTAACACGCAAAACATGACAAAAGATTTATATTATACAGAAAACTACCCAGAAATTTTAAATGATAATATATTTTCGTCAATAATATAATTCCAATAATAATAGTAGCTAAATATATAAAAATTTACCTGTTCTGGTCCTGTGAATTTCTTGCCTTCGCGCACCATATTCGCAAGCCAGTAAGTGCGTCGATAAAGATTTAGTATGAGACAAAGAGTCGTATCGGCCACTTCCTCAACCCCATAGCCAGGCACATTACACACTGCAATGCCGAGCTCGCCGGCCGCCTTAACATCGATGTTGTCCACGCCGGAACCAATCCGGACGATGATTCGCAGCGTCTTAAACTTTTCCAAATCCTCCTTTGTCAAAATTATCGTGTGCCACATCAATGCACCCACTGCTTCATTTAATACCTGTATGAAAATCATCATGCATTAATTATATCAATTTTCAAATATAGTATTCTATTTAATTGCACAGAATAATTCTTTCTAAAAACCTATAATTAAATATAAAATCTCAATTCTTTTTATTTATAATATATTAAATATATTATATTAGAAAAATTTAAATATATATAATATATACAAAATATATAAGATATATCATTAAAGAAATATATAATATTAGAAATTTTAAGTATAAAATAGATTAAAGATATAAACAAAATAAATTTAGATACTATATGAATTAACCCTTTGCGATCCAAGTGATTGGCTTTGAAAGTTTCAGTGTTTTATTTTCTGAAAAATCCAGTTGTCAATAATAAAAAATTTTGCTTATTAAATGAGTCATCTTGTTTTAATGCCATTATATATTTGCCGCTATAATATTATCACTGTTGATTTGTTTTTATTTAGTTATTAACACTATTGTACATTATTTCTTGTATATGATAGCGATAGCACTTAACAGTTGTACACATTGTGTATTCACACTGTAACTGTTGTTTTTCACATATATCTCGTCAGTTTTAGTATAATATTTTGCAAAATGTTGTATAGAATTTTATATATTTTAAAATATACTTTCTGCATGCTTTATAAATTCCCAAATACAATAACAAATAATGATGATAAAAGTATTAATTCTGATTTTTATTTCTGTCCTTAATTATGTGTAACGTGTTATTTCTTTTTTAATAAATAAATTCTTCGAACATATATATTAAATATAAATCAGCGTATAAATTCACGCATGTGAAGTAAACTGCCAACATCTCACAAAAATCTGTGAAAATGCAAAAGAAGTTAAAACATAAATATAAAATATAAATTGATACATTGTATGAACCTTATTTAAATTTAAAAAAATAAAAAAAACGTAGAACAATTTAAAAAATTTAAAATTATAATAGATGCAAAAATTAAAATTATTAATAATAATTATATACGATAAAGAGAAAATATGTGGCAATTATGTTGTTGAAACAAGTTATTGAGTTCTTTTCATTTATTTATACATATATTAGAATTATTTATATTGCCATTACTTGCCAGTACTTATCATATGTATAGATTAATAAAAATCTAAATAAAAATCGAAATGTTCATAATATCAAGTCCTCTTACATAAAGATAAATTTGTTTCAATAAGGGTATCCTTGTGACTTGTATCGAATAGATACACGAGTATGTAATGTAAATATAAAAATCAAAATATAGATATTAGAAAAGATATACAATTTCTGAATATAATTGTAGCATAATAATATAATTATACTACAATTATATTCAGTAATTAATAAAATTTAATCCAAACTGTTCTACAAAACTTTTAGACAATGTTTTATATAATGATACAACATTATTGACAAAAAATTCTAATTTTCTTGAATATTTCAATATCTGTCTTAATCTTAATAATCTAATACTTTTATAAAGTCAAAGTTTAAAAATGATATTCTCTTTCTGATATTCTTGAATACTTTTTAAATTTTCTAATTCTCCGATAAGAGTTCAGTATTAACAAAATTCTAATGTATGTCTTTGATTACCTTCTCATGTATCTCTGAAGTGGACTGCGCATCGCAAAAGGCAACAGTTGCAACATCCTTGAGGATGGGCATCTCAATGGAGCAATCGCGTCCATCGAGAAGTGCAACCAGTGGTCGTGTCTGAATGGGTCCGTTAGCAATCGGACCCCTCAAGTTCTCCATACGAGGGCGTTTGGGCATCATCTTCCGTTTGTCCATCGGTCAGCAGACCGCCCCCCCTATTTTTATTATTTTCACTGTGTGCTCTCAGTGTCACTAGAAAGAAAAATTACAATCCCCCTTCCACTGTCCGTCCAATGGTAGAAGACGACAAAATCTATCTATCAACAAGACACTCGCAGCAGAGATGCCTCTTCTAGTCCAACTAGTATGATGTTTCAGCACTCTCTTTGTTTTTTCGGCTTTGTCACACAAACTGCTTTCGCAACACTGACTTCTGATCGGTCTTCGGGCAAGAACCGTCGAATCTCCAACGCATCACGACTTAATAAACACCGTCTCCTGAAATTTATATAAAATAAAAACAAATTTTATAATATATATATATATATATTTAAATTAATTTATAATATATAGAGTTAAGATATATTGCAGTTTTTGTTTCATCCCTTCCGTTGAATTATAATAATTGTATTCTAATAATGCAATACAATAATATAACAATTTATCAAGTTCATTTCATTATCATCAATCAATTATATACCTCTACGAGACGTAAATCTCGGTTACAAGGTTACATTTCACATAATCATCAGATAATTCATTTACAAAAAATATATATTATATATTGCATATATTATACATTGAATGTTATATATTAAGTAATTATATATTCTACACTAGCTTTATATTATACATATCAAAATACTTTTATATTTTATATTATACTATTGTGCCGCCCATTCACAACTAATTTATTCGAAATAAAATTTTCGATAATAAAAATAAATATTATGAATGGCTATGCGCTATACTCTGCAAACACACATTGTCGCGATATCACCCGCGCGGAAATACATCCAAGTCTACCGCGGCGACGTCGTGGAGGCGACGAGACGTATTTCTACGAGGAACCCGACATCTTGCAACAATATTAATCGAAATACGAATGAGAATTCGAATATATCCAAACTACATAAAGCCACAAAGACATCGCTCGGTGAAACGGCGTGCTCGAGTCGCTCGCCTCCGCCGCTTCGCTTCGCGACTTTTTAGGTTACCTTGAAATGCGCCGGCTTAACCTGCGCAATACGATAGCGCGTCGGCTAGCTGGCCGACAACCGGATTCAGATTCTGCCTCCGGACTTGGCGAACACGGTGACGAACGAGATGGGATTTGCGCGTCGCGAGACTAAACGGCGAGAAAAAACGATAACCGAAGCGGAAAAGGGAAACCGAACTGCGCACAGATCGCACAGCAGCAGTGGCAGAGAAGAGAAGAGAAGAAGGCGCTCGCGGATGCGGCACGACACGGCACGGAACCACGGAACACGGAACGCCACAGCGCAGCGGCGCTCGCGCTCGCTCGAGGGCGCTGGGGCTGATGTTTTCGGCAGCGTTAATAGCGAGAGGGCACCCTCTTTATCTCTCGCTCTCTCCCCTCTCTCTCTCTCACTCTCTCTCTCTCTCTCTCTCTCTCTCTCTCTCTCTCTCTCTCTCTCTCTCTCTCTCTCTCTCTCTCTCTCTCTCTCGCGAGCACGCGCGGCAAGCGGACCCGTTTCCAACCCGTTTTTCGCCGACGACGAAGCCAATTGAAAACCAGTCATTATAATGTCCGCGTCGCAAGTGTTACACTTCCTGTGTATGTATGTATGTACATACGCTTTTATTCTTCACGATTTCTTCACCGCGTTAAACGTTAAATATGTCAGAAACGCAAGAAAATTTATGAAGGTGTATGTCATAGGTGTTTTCAATCATTGTAGCTATGTATACCACTTTCGCGACATTTCATGGTTTAATGCGCAATGTCTCGATATTCGTACAGCGAAGGACTTTCGATTAAAATCATATCTTTATTAGTTAATCTATTGTGTAATCTATATTATCTATTATTTAAAATTTCATATTTAATTTTTTACACTTGTGCCAAATATTTAAAGATGTCAAAGTATTGATGAGAGAGAGAGAGAGAGAGAGAGAGAGAGAGAGAGAGAGAGAGAGAGAGAGAGAGAGAGAGAGAGAGAGAGAGAGAGAGAGAGAGAGAGAGAGAGAGAGAGAGAGAGAGAGAGAGAGAGAGAGAGAGAGAGAGAGAGAGAGAGAGAGACAGACACACACACACACACACACAGTCACCCAGAAATGTGTAAATCAAAATGTTGCACGTATTTGTTATTTATATTTCCTAGTATACTATATATTAATAAATGCACAAAAAAATATAATTAATATTTAAGTCTGGAATGTGTTACCTTTTAGAGTCACGCTAATATTGCAATTATGCAGGATGCACGCATCGTAAATTGACGGAGCATAGAAGGAACCTTAGGCAAATGGGGGAAGGATACCGGAAAAGATATAACGTTCCCAATAAAATTTATATGGCGGAACGGAAAAATGCTGAGGGAGCGAAAAATCCGTAAAGATACGCGTTTTATAGATGGGCAATTTTATTGCAAATTACCATTATGGCACAGTGCAGTTGACGTTTATTATGGCGAACAATATACGACAGTTAAATTCTTAATTAATTTTCATTTTTATGGTAAATCTAATTTTTATTAAGATTAACGCGAAGCTATTATACATATAATAAATAAAAATTATTCAAATATATTAGTTGTTTGAGAGTTGAGAGGCATTAGTTATATTTTATTGGATTACTTTTATACTATCAATGAAACTTTAGACTATAAAAATATATAGTTTTTTTTTAATTATATGAACTCAAGAAACCGAACCGACAAGTGGCGCCCTCGCACGAATGTCACAGATGCAACAATTATCGGAATGACACTTTGACAAAGACAGATTCACGACAGATATGGCAGATTGGTGGCCCTTTTATGAATTTATAAGCTATCGTGTCTTTGGATCCATTAATTTTTGCTTTATTTTAGCTTTGTTATGTTTAGTTTACTAGCTATTTTACTTCAACTCTATAACTTTATTACCCTTAATCTTAGATATTTAGACTTTATATATAGTATTTTATTATTATTAATTTCGAATTATAACTTTAGCTTTCGCTTATTAGCTTTATCCTGGTCTTTGTCATCTGTAACTTTAAACTTTAACTCTAGTTTTAGTTTCACTTTTCATTTTATAATTTGTGCTTCGCTGTTTCGATTTTTTATTGCTTTAATAATATTTTTAATTATTGTAATTACTAAAGAATGATGCGAAACTGTATTTAATTAATAATGTGCAATTTTATATATAGTTTGGTTAACACGCGATGATACATCGATTTCTCTATCATCCTTCCTCCCTTATTATAGAAAATAAATTTATGAAATATATATAAGCGAAGTACTGTGTAACATCGCTCTGACAATGAGTGAACTATCTCGTGACAATGAGATAGTTCCAAACGCGATGTCTTCATTCGACAAATATTCGAATGCCATGATTCAAATGTCGAAGTGAACGCATGAGGTAATATTGACGTAACAATGTTGCAATTGGAGCAATGCAAATGAAATTCGTGTGTATGTTATATACAGAACATATTTCGAAATTTTTATTTTGACGACATATAGATGACTTTTGAAAAAATACAATAATTTGAAAATAAGGAAGTGCAAAGGAAAATAAAGACATTTTAATTAAAAGTCCAATTTAAGAAAAAAAACTGCAATTAAGATATCCGGTGTTTTAAAATATGAAATAAAATTTTCTTCTCTTTACTGTAACGTATCTATAAAAAATAATTTAAAAATTGTTTGTATATATACATATAAAACCACAGATTTTTATCCTATATGTCCCCTTGTTTCTATTCTAATTTCGATTCTTTTTATTTTCGCTACTTTCTACTCTATTCTATCTTTCTTACTTCTACATTATCTGTAATGATAGTTTTTTAAATCTTTTTTTTAAATCTTTTCCTATTCTTCGATGTTTTAATTTCTTTCTTTCTTTTATCTATATATTCCAATTTCTGTGAAATATATTCGCACGGTATAGTCGTTGAATTTTGGAATATCGAGTGCGTGTGTGTGTGTAGTATATGCGTTACACGTATAAGGTAACGTGCGTAATCGGAAATGTAGTACGCGTAAGGAAGACTATGGAAAACGAGATCGCTGCTGGCCTCAGCGAAAGCGAGCTGCGAGGACGCGACACTAACGCTACGGACTCTGCCGAGCCAAGCACTTTGACTCGGGCACATGTTGTGCCAACTCAGCGGAAACGTAAGCTCCTATCATCGAAAGCAGGAGGAGAGAGGAGGGATAGAGAGCGGGCGAGATTAAGCCCTTGTTCGACAGCTGGTAGCGTATATCACGCATTATATGCACCCAGGGTCGGATTAACCTAATATGCGGCCCTAGGCAGATTTTGGTGGGGGCCTATGTAGGATTTTTTGAAAATTAATTGAACATTTGAGCACTAAAAAAGGATCTGTAATTAATATAATACAAATAATAACTAATAGTGAAATGCATCATTAACCATTTACGAATTTATTTATAAAATATAATTTTTTTGGTTATAAAAAAAATTTTCTTCATTGGTTGGTGGGGGCCTTTTCGTGGTAGGAACCCATAGGCAGTGCCTAGTTTGCCTATGCGTTAATCCGACCCTGTATGCACCGCTCAACAGCGGCGAAAGCAACGCATCGAGGAAGTATACTTTGGAAAGAAAAAGAATGTGTTCATATGTATGTGTGTATATGCGCGCGCGTGTGCGAAAAGTGACGGGTTTTAAATTAATCACTCTATATGTAAGAATCATATGTCATAATTCTTTCGATAAAATTAGGGCATTCTATACGAAATGTTTGATGAATTTTATTACTATAGCAATAAATATTATCATAAAGAAATTACACCCATACATTATATTTAATTAAAATGTCGCAAATAAATTTTATTTTTCTTCCATCGTGATTTCTTAAATCAATTCCGAGTCAATAATTTTCTTTGTGAAAAATTTAACATAAATTGCGATTGATGCTTGATGATCAACAATAACATTTAAATAAAATATACACAAGTTCTTCGCTTCTAAATGTCGTAAATATACATTTTTGGATTTAGGATTTTCTGATTTAGGAATTGCATGTTTCTCCCATAATTTGGATTAGTAAGTAAAGAATAGACGATCCCTTAAATGGGACGCCTCGACCAAGTGGTTAAACTCAACCCTTCAACTTAATCCCGGTATGCAACAGAGCCTTTCGATTCAGAGAGACAAAGACGGACAGATCAGTACTTAGAGGACGAAGAGGGGATGCGAAGGACAAAAGCGGAGGTGGGAATACAGGGGAGTGGAGAGTGGAGTTGCGAACGGGATGGGGCGCGCTATGAGGGCGAAGTTATCCAATTATTGTCTAACCTGGGAGCAACTTTACTTGGCGGAGAACCCGTGGGTGGGGTAGGTAGGAATGGGAGGAGGGAAAAGCTCGGTCCTGCCGGGTCCTTCCATCCTCTACAATCGAGCCACGATAAAGTAAAGTTTGTTTCAAAACTTGCCGCTCTCGCGGGGAGGGAGAAAGAGAGAAAGAGAAAAAAAGAGAGCAGAAGTGACTGGATTTTTGTTGGTGACACGTAAAATTCAAACAACTTTACTTTTCAATAATTGAACCATAGGAGAAGATTTTTTTACACGCGATCGAGTCGTAAATATATACAAGAAATATATTCATCGACAAAATACATATATTTATTCCGAGTTTTCGCCATCTCCAATCGCCATTGATTCTCGTTTTCACAGTTTAATTTATTTTTTACACAAACATAATCCACAAAAGTTTCTAGATTTTCAGAGAATTAAATCGTAAAGATTATTATTAGATATCCAAGGATATATAATTCGTCAAGATTATCTTTAAAGTTTTTAAAACTTATATACAACATAATATTTTTTTCAATGAAAAACTGCATATTTTTTCGGATCATTGTCAGTGAAGAATTGGCTTTTTTGTCAAAACGGACACTGCTATGTATCATACTCATATTATACTTTCATCTGAAAAGTTGAGCATTATTCTTTGATTAAAATTATTGGTATAAAAAACATTGCTGTTCAAAATTGCCTTGTATTCAGAAATATGCGTTCTCTTTTCTCCAAATAATAATAATAATGAAATATGAAAGACAAGATAAGACAAGATCTCTTATATAAATAATAAAATACTATAATATTGATATTCAAATTCGTCGAGAAAAATATATGAATACTCAAACGCTGTCATATCCTGTTTTACTTTTTTTTGGACAGTGTTCCGCGCGAGAAAAAGATTCCGATAGAAGGCAAAAAGAGAGAGAAGAGAAAGAAAAACAAGCGGGGGATAAGGAAGTCGTCCAATTATGACGGCGAGTATCGGTGTCGGTAGTTCGGCCATTCTCGTCCTCTCGAGAGGAAGGAAAAGGGATCGCGTGGAGGGGTTGTTGCTCTCTCCTGCTCGCCGTACCTTCCACCTCCGAGTGAACGGCCAAGGGAAGGGATGAGGGAAGGAGAGGCGACTACTTAAAGTTGGCGGAAAGTTTGGTTCGGCAGCAAAGTTAACTGAGTTAAGTTCTCCGCTCCTAAAGCGAAACTTCGCTGCTTCTCTCCAGCGCCTCCTGCTCCTGCTCCTACTCTTTCTTGTTGTGCCACTCCTCTCACCTCATCTCCCCCTTTTCTCTCTCCCTCTCCCTCTCCCTCTTCACCAAACGATGAGCGGTTTCTCCTCGACATTCCGGCCGTTTGTCCGAAGGAATGAATAGTGTGTTTTGGGATTATCTTCTCTTCACGACTTCCGGCGTGTCTCGCGTTAGAAAGAGAGAGAAGAGATTGAAGGTCCGCAGGATGCAGGATGTCAGTCATTACAAGCGACCACTTTTGATGCGATCGCAAACATACGCTAACAGAAGCGCATCGTGAGAAAATATCTTATATAATATTATTAATTATATATGAGAGAAAATTTTCTCTATTATTATCTAATTTATTATATATAAAATATTATTTGGAAAAATCAATTATTTGTGAGATTTTTTCATTTTTCTTTTAAAAAAAGAATACACACTACTAATCTAACAAATTAGACATTCAGAGAATAAAACAAATAAAAAATAATCTATAATTAATGTATTAAATTTAATAGATGCTACACAAACGAGCAATATAAGTTAAAAGATTAAAAGATATATTTGTTTCACCAGGATCAAAAGATTCAAAGTGTAAGCGAATTATATGACGAAAAGACGATCTAACACAGGCTATTGTGAATCTGTTGAACTCTGCGAATGCAGTTCGGCGGCCTTGAGGCTGCACTTCTCGCCGTTTTTCTGCACGCGTCGACACATATGCGACGCACGTGCGAGATGCGGACTCTGTCCCTTCTCTTTCTATCTCTTCTTCTTCTCTCTACCTCTCTTTCTCTGATACATGTGTGTGTGTGTGTGTGTGTGTGTGTTTCGAGCTCTTTCTCTTTCATAAGCGCACATCATGTAGGTAGTGTAGGTAGTATTCGATAGTAGTAGTACGGTGACGCTCTTAGGCTAATCGACTCACCCACTGACTCATTACATCGATTTCTCGAGCCGCTGCTAGTGCAAGAATTTCTCGACGAGTTATTAACCCCTTTACATATAGCATACAGTGATGGAATGTAGAAACTAAATTTCACTAATTTTCTTTTTTTATCAATGTTATGTACACTTATTAAATCTTGGCAATCATAAAATTATAAATAAATATCAAATATAGTAAAAAAATAATTTTAATTAAATTCAGAAAATGCAATGTGTGTGCGGTTGTAACTCTCATATAAATAAAAAAATTATAGAATAATGAAAACAGAAGATTATATATTCATTCGATGGCACGTGCTAATCGCGTACTGGTGTGAAGTTAGCGCCAACTTAATAAAAAAAAAAAAAAAATACAATTTGTTTGTACTTCGTTTGTACCTGTTTGTACCGTTTGATTTTTCGTTTGTACCTCAAAGGGTTACAAGATATCAGGGGGTTAAAAAATGATCAGCGCCCAACTTTAAGATATTTTAATTTTATTAGAGCCATTCGAAAGAGAATCGTTTGTACCCGTTTGTACCTCCTTTCAAATCGTTTGTACCTCAAAGGAACCGGAAGTACAGACATTTCAAAATTCGAACAAGAGGTACTTTCGCTATTTTTTGAGATTTCGAAAAATGGCCGACGCCACTCGAAAGAGAATCGTTTGTACCCGTTTGTACCTCCATTCAAATCGTTTGTACCTCAAAGGAACCGGAAGTACAGGCTTTTCAAAATTCGACCAAGAGGTAGTTTCGTCATTTTTTGAGATATCGAAAAACGGCCAACGCCATTCGAAAGAGAATCGTTTGTACCCGTTTGTACCTCCATTCAAATCGTTTGTACCTCAAAGGAACCGGAAGTACAGACTTTTCAAAATTCGACCAAGAGGTACTTTTGCTATTTTTTGAGATTTCGAAAAACGGCCGACGCCACTCGAAAGAGAATCGTTTGTACCCGTTTGTACCTCCTTTCAAATCGTTTGTACCTCAAAGGAACCGGAAGTACAGTCTTTTCAAAATTCAAACAAGAGGTACTTTCGCTATTTTTTGAGATTTCGAAAAACGGCCAACGGCATTCCAAAGAGAATCGTTTGTACCCGTTTGTACCTTCTTTCAAATCATTTGTACCTCAAAGGAACCGGAAGTGCAGGCAAATTACCTCTTGGTCGAATTTTGAAAAGCCTGTACTTCCGGTTCTTTTGAGGTACAAACGATTTGAAAGGAGGTACAAACGGGTACAAACGATTCTCTTTCGAGTGGCGTTGGCCATTTTTTCGATATCTCAAAAAATGACGAAACTACCTCTTGGTCGAATTTTGAAAAGCCTGTACTTCCGGTTTCTTTGAGGTACAAACGATTTTAAAGGAGGTACAAACGGGTGCAAATGATTCTCTTTCGAATGGCTAATGAAATTAAAATATCTTAAAGTTGGGCGCTGGCGATTTTTTAATCCCCTGGTATCTTGTAACCCTTTGAGGTACAAACGAAAAATCAAACGGTACAAACAGGTACAAACGAAGTACAAACGAACTGTATTTTTTTTTTTTTTATTAAGTTGGGCGCTAACTTCACACCGGTTAATCGCGTTTCTATATTAAAGTCGCATAATTCATAAGACTTACGTTTCCAGATATGAAGAGAGAGAGAGAGAGAGAGAGAGAGAGAGAGAGAGAGAGAGAGAGACTCATTATGGAAATTAGATTTTATGACTATTTCTGGCCGTATTAGGATGATGTAATCGCAAAATAGATAGATATGCATTCCTTTCGCTGCACAAAGTTGCTGTTGCATTACAAGCAACTTGTGCAATTCTTGCAATTTGTTTTGGCCAACGATATCGCTGCCATGGCATTCTTCGTCAGTAAACTAATATTATCGCATGCAAAAATGCTTGCGTGTCGAATTTGATACAAACATCGTCTGTTGACGTTGGTCTGTCGTGATAACTTTTTGTGGATACAACGTAAATTAGAGAAAATTGATAAATGTTGAACAAAAAAAATGAAAAAATAAAAATATCATTTATTAAAAAAATATATTAATAAATGTATATGTATATATATATATATATATATATATATATATATATATATATATCAGTCAGAGTGTAATATAAAATCATGAAATAAATAAATTATATGGAAAACTGATAATGTGCTGACAAACATCAATCAACGATATATCAAACATAATTAGCGGTCGACCGGGTTATTTGCTTCCCACGCGACCAATGAGGCGTTGAAAGCGTAAAGAGGATGAATGAATATACCGAGTGCGTGGCAAACACCTGTGACGGCAATAAAGAGCTCGTATGTGGTAGCTCGTTGTACAAAATTTGTACAAAAACAAAGTGACTTGACAAAAAAAATAACACTTATTCTCCTTATTATATTCTCCAATTTGTTAATTTTTCTTTCTAATTATTTTTCTTTTTATTATTTTCTTTTGTGCTCTATCTTTAAATCACTCTAAAAGATCAAAGTTTCAAAAATAAAATTGTCTACTTATTGTTTATTAATATACATATATTATGTATCAATTTTATATATTTTTTATTACTTTTATAATCAATTTCTTCTTTCTAAAAGTGGAGTAAAAAATTTCGCGCATATAAATCCGTTGCCGTTCATAATAGGCAGTGTTAAGAAGGATCAAGTGTCATCACTAGCGAGGAATAATGCAGTTGATTTGCAGAGATCCACCGGCTGTACGCGCTATTCATTCGCGGAGAAAGCGCGACGAGTGTATCGGTCTTGTTAAGTTTCAAAGTTACACACACTTGGCGACGTAGAGTTTGCAGCCCGTCGCCGATAACCTCGCGCTTTCCACACGCTTTGAATCAGAATTTTCTGTGCGCGTCCCTCCAATCTTACAACCAACTTTTCTTATTATAACCAAGACGAAAAAGCTTATCTATACAAATGTAAGCACGTGTTTATAGAGTTACTTTCGGCCAATTTGTAATATCTCTCTTTCTCTCTCTTATAGAAATTACATTAGAATTGTTCTAGATAGATCACAATATAAAAAAAATTATAATTAAAAATATAAAAATAAAAATAAATAGTAAAGTAAAAACATATAGAAATAGAGCAGCAAATAAAGATAAAAAATAAATAACATATATAAATATAAATATGAATAAAAATAATGTAAAAAATATTAATTTAAGATAAACTTTATCTCGCTCTAATTTTTAAAATTGATTTAAAAAAAGTATTTAATGAATCTGGAACATTCTATTTTTACGGTGTTGCACTTGGTGAATCACGTAAAGTAGCTGACTCAACTTTAACTCACACATCTCGACATTTAAATGCTTCGAACTTCTGAATATATGTACCTATACATACATGTGTTTATGTACACACAACCTCAAGTAAATCTGCAGGATATACTAGAGATACTATAAGAGAGATGAGACAATGCGGTAACGATTTCTGATTGGCTCCGTCGCTTGGAGTATAACCGGAAGTGCGAGAGAAAGATATATATAACAAAGAAAGCCTAGCCGACCCTAACCTGCTGTCAATATAAAGTGAAAGTAGTGTTAACATTTGTGCAAATTATAAGGTATGTATTTTATTTCAGTTGTATTTTATTTCAGACTATGTGATTTATATAATGTGCCGTATTTCCAATGTAATCTCAAAATAAAATTTAATAATTTTTTGTTTCAAATAAAATAGGTGACTTCAAAATGCCTAATTTTTTTTTTTTTTAAGGTTTAATGTATCGTTAACTATGTGGTTATATTGACACTACTTTTTCCTTCTTTGCCTTGTCTAATATCTCTAGTTTACAAAATGCCTAAAAAGTTGCTGTGCTGGTTATTGCACTAATACAAGTAAAAAAGGATATCAGATGTGTCGATTTTCAAAAGATTCGCCATCAAAAACGTCATATCCGATATCCGGTTTTACCCCACGACGGCACATTGTCGCATCTCTCTTATAGTATCTCTAGGATATACCATGAATGATTTTCAAGTAAAAATGTAAGACTTGATACATATACAGAATGTCAAAAAACCATTGAATGATTTTCTTCACTACAGATTCTTCAAATAATTAATTTGAATTGGATTTCGATTGAAGATGAACAGCTTTTACTAAATTAAGTTTCATAAAAAAACGCTTTCTCCAACTTTAAATGCTTTTCACTTTAATAAAATTTTAATATAGAAAAAAAAACTTGGTTTCTCTCTCTCTCTCACACACACACACACACACACGCGCGCGCGCATTGTTAAGAAAATATATAAAAATACCCAACAATTTTGAAACAATAATCGATATTAATCTTTATCTAATCTTCAAATTATGTCGAAAATCTATATATTTAAAAGAGCATCACTGAAAAAAGTCTCAACTTTTTTATCCTCTATAATACAGATCTTGTATGATACATAATTAACTTTATTACACGATATGCGAATAATGTTTTAGATTTTAGATTCTCTCCTTTTTAACATCTCTAATTTTCGGACACCCTATATACATCATACATACATACATACACATAGACACATACATAATACACATACACACACACACACACACACACAGTTAGCCGCAACGGGTTAGCACAAGTGCGTAAGCGCGCGAGCGGCTGGCCTGAGTAGTTTCACGGAGAGTTTAGTTCCTCCTGGTCGCGGTGTGCCGAGAGATACGGCATCTTGACTCCTAGTAGAGTAACAGCGGGCGTCGAGAGAACGAGAGAGAGAGAGAGAGAGAGAGAGATATATATATATATATATAGAAAGAGAGGGAGAGGGGAGGGAAGAGAGTGTGGCACAAGCAATGGCCGCGAGACTCGATCGATGTCTCGGCAACTTCCCTCTCCCGCCGCTCAACGCGACACGTCCCTCCTCCGTGCCATCGCCATTACAACTCGCCTCATCCCGTTCTCGTCAGCGTTTCCCTACCCCCCTCCCTCCCTCACTCCCAACCCCCGCGCCACGGTTCCCCAACCTGCCACGACTCCAACGAGCATCATCTTCCCCCCTTTTCTTCGAACTAAATCCCGGAGAACCGTTCACCGCCACGCCGTTCTCTCGCTCGTCGAGTCTGTTTACAATGGCGATGCGCTACTCCCATTATCCCCGTGTACTTCACCTTCGGACTGACTGCATCGCGGTACAATGCAGCAGCGGCGGCAACGACGACGATGACGATGATGACGATTACGAGAGAAGGAACGGACCGCGATGACGGTATCGCGAAGCTGATATGTAAACCTCGTCATTTTTAGCCACCAAGATTCTTGAACGAGTATCTCGATAATGTGCACAAAATTCCTTTATACATATACATATATTTCTTCTCATCTTACAAGAAAGAGGAATTATATTACATGATGTAATGCAATGGCAAATCACAGTTTCATTCAGAGTGAGCTATCATTGAATGATCACGAGACAGATGAGTGTTTTACTAAAAAAAAAACTCGAGAAAAGTAATGAAAATGAATTATTATGTTGATATTGTATTAATAAAACTATATTTTACTGTGACTTATGATTATATAAATTAATTTGATTTTTTATAAAATTCGTGAGGCATTGTTTCTTGAATTTCTATATTATGATAGTTTGTAAAAAAGTTCTCTAAAAAAAACAATTGCAAAATTTCGCTGCTCATGAAATCTGTATGAAATATGATTTCTATATATTTTCTTCCCTTAATTCATACCATTATTGGGGACTTTTCTCGCGGAGAGAAGGACTCTCCTTTTACGAGGTAAAAAATTATGAAGTACCGTACAGTAAAACCACAATGGTTTTACCATATTATCTTCACAACGAGATATACGAAGGTACTCCAGCGGAGTAATGGATTTATTTCATAGAATATTTAAAGCGACTGATATTATTAACGTAAGAAACGAAATTGTCAAATCTAATCTATTGAGAGTTAACAATTCACCATTAGATAAAATACTACGCGGTTCGATATTGACACATTCAAAATGTATAGCAAAAATGTAATAATATGAGGTTACACATAATTGACATACGTGTCATATGTTAACACAGATAACACGTTAAGATATTTACATACTAATCACCGTTCCAAGAATTGATAATGAGGTATGAGGAATGTAAAAACAATCAAGAAATCAATACTGATATAAGACAGATTGCGCAAGAGAAAAAGTTTTATATCATAGTATGAATGGATTTGGTTTTTCCACGATAAAATAAAATTTGTTGCGTCATATTCGTGTGCACGTAAATCACGCGCTGTCTTTATTGCGTGCTAATAGCATGCGCCGTATTATCGGTATGTCACTTAATATAGCTCACGCGCGATGCAAAGAAACAGGAAAGCACTCGGCAGTTTAAATCAGTCGAATAATGTGTATCGGATATAGGATTATTTCTGTACGACACGGAATGCGCGCGCGAACGACAAGTGGAGTTTGTTGGAATTCTCGAACTGCTACTCATTCATTCAATACCATTATGTTAGTAAAACTTACAGTTAGGTAATAACTAACTTACTCGGTTATGTTTCTACCATGTGATTTTAAATTGCCTCTAGAAATATAGAGATACAGAAATAACAATTATTTTATCGTCTAAAATCTAAAATTTACACAAATATACATATATGTATATATGTATATAAATTGAGAGAGAGATTAATAATGTATAAAAATTATTTCTAAAACTTATTTAAAAATTAATGCAAGATGGTAAGAAATAATTATATTGCCATTTAAATATACAAAATTATAGACATAAATTATAGAAAATATTTATTTATTTATTTTATAAATGTATTTTTATATTTTTGAAGAATTTAATTGTTTTATTTAAAAAAGTTTTATATTTTTATAAAATATTTCACCGACTTGTTACATTTAAAAAAAAAATATCCAAATTGCTTTCTGTTTCCATCAATTGAAACAATTAAACATCAAACACTTGTATACCCATAAGACTCTTTCCCGCTCTTATTACTTGCATTTAAAAAAAGAATTAAATTTTGTAACGCGATTTCAGTACAGTAATTTTGTTTTTATAGTGACCTCTTCTTTGTCAAGATAGAATATTTCTTCCGCGTGAACGACAGACGATCGCTTACTCTCCCTCTTGTTTTACTCGGCCACGCAGACGTAGAGTCGCTACGATCGATTTCCCATAATTCCGATTGCGCGTGGACGATTACGCTTCTGCTCTCTCTTGCCGCTAATTAATAATACCAGACTATCCCCGCCCTGTCCCGGCAAAACTTCAAGAAAAATCTGTTGTCTCGCAACTTTAAGAAAAAAAATTTTTTCAATATTATTTTTAAATACTTGGTACTTTGCTCGTGAAACTAATTTATCACAATTGCAATTTAACTCAAATCTTGTTGCATTAAACATGTATCGCATATATATTTTTATTTTATTTATTTACTGTTACATATATGCGTATATTTGGAACAAAAGTTTTGCGCGAGGAATGATTTCTTCTATAGAAAAAAAGAAGAAAAAAATCTCAATTTTTGACAAGAAATATGGCGTCAGCATGATCGAACACTCCTGTACAAAAGCCCGTTCGAATATAGCGTGTGGAAATGGTGGCCCGTCGCGGATTGAGAAGCGGCACAGAGAAAGGGACAGACAGATCGGAGAGAAGGGCAGAGAAGGGGAAGAACAGGGAAGGGGGGGAGAAACTCTCGAACGTTGTAACAGGTGCCCCCACCCATCTAGCTGGCTCGTCCCGGCGCCATGTCTCTCTCTCTCTGCTCCCTTCTCCTCTCCTCCATTCCCTAGCTCTTTCTCTTTCTATATCTTATAACATTTCCTGTTCCCCACCTTCGTCTCTTTGCCACACTACTTAGCCTCTTTTACGTATAAGCTAGCAAACTGACCTGGCCCAACTATTCGACCATACTATTATACTATGATGATGATTCTCTTCTCATGACTACACCTCTCTTCTCACTCGTTTCTGTTTTCGCGCCAGTGAGAGTTTTCAACAACGACGACGACGACTTTCATCATCACGATTCAGTGTCTCGTCGAGCAAGTCTTTTTTCTGATTTTTATTATTTAACATCATAATTTCTTAAAATTCACTAGACAGGTACTTTTCAAACTGAGATGGATATATTGTGTCTACATTCTTACATTATATCATGACTATGGACGTAAAATGACAATTTTATTTTCTCTTTATTACGTTCACTCATGCATATAAGTCGCAATGCATTGTGTGATTTCTATTTTATAAAGATTAGTTTATTATTGCTCAGTTTATTATGTGGATGTGCTTATTTTTTCGTTACGATAAATGATCGTGACACACATTATTACGTATATAAATCTTGATCGTAAACACCTAGACGCGATTTTTCGTAAACACCTAGATGTGTTTTTTCGAAAAAAAATGTGCTGCTACAAAATTACATTTAATAAATGTCGAGACATTTATAATAGTCCAATGTACATTTATAATGTCCGATTCACTTATATTTAACCGGCAAATATTTCCCTGTAATACCCATGAATATTCATAATTAATTGCACGGCTCGACTTCGTCACGTTTGCAAGAACAAAAACTATCGATAACAAGCGTCATCGAGCGTTCCTTGTAAATGCGGACAACACGTCATTAACGTATCATAAGAGCGTGTACATTCATGATGTATAGACACGATGCGATTGAACAGGGAAAAATGCCTATCTAGTGACGGATGAGGAATTTATGATGCCTAGAGTATAACGACTGGTCTCTGGTAGATGGACTGGTTGATGGTTACATCGGTGATTCGTATTGTGCGACAATGTACTAGTCGAGCCGAAGACAATCGATGTAACCGGCAGAGCCGAGTCTCTCTCTCTCTCTCTCTCTCTCTCTCTCTCTCTCTCTCTCTCTCTCTCTCTCTCTCTCTCTCTCTCTCTCTCTCTCTCTCTTTCTCTTTCTCTCTCTCTCGCCATCGCTCGTCGCACTTGTACGGATCCCGTAAGCGCGCACGGCCGGACGCGAAGTGTAACGATGTCCCGAGATCGATAATAACCGCCGCGCCGCGCGCGCGGTTTGGTTTCTCCACCCAGAAGAACCTTTCTCGCACTCACACACACGCACCCACACACACACACACACACACACACACACACACACACACACACACACACACACACACACACACACACACGTACACACTCGTGAGAGCAGACATTTTTTCTCTCTTTTCCCCTCCTACCCCCTTGGCTGCGTGTCATACCCCTCTCGTGCTGTCCCCCACCCTTTCCTCCCCCTGGTCCCCCTCTCCCACCCCCTTCACTCATCCGATTCGACCACGCGCGTCGTAATTGCTCGGCGAAAAATAACGGAAGACAGAAAGAGCGAAATCCGCGGGATGCGAATCGACGAGTCTTTTGTTGTCGCGAACGAGCAAGAGAGAGACAGGTTATATCGAGGTATCGCGTCGATTCGGGGACGACCTCGGGAGAATGCTCGTTGAATAATGTTTGAACTGTCAGAGTGATGTTGAGATTTGCAAAGTTAGTAAGTTGTACTTGTGTATGCGCACACGAGTAATGTCTGATGAATCGGAGCGTCGAGAAACGTCGACACTTTAATTTGACGACGAGATGTATTTTCAATATATATGTATATATACACAACACATATACACGATGAGGCATACGATAAGTATCGTCGATGACCGCTACCGATAAAATCCTCTCTTGGCGAGAAATTATGTCTTTATTTTATCTTCGATTATATACTCACAACCGATCTCATCTTGTTTATACACAAAGAAATAGATACGTCTTGCGTTGCGATGGATATCGCGTTCAATGAAACCTTGCGCCCGTCTACTTTGCATAAATGCAGTTTGTTACGATCGTATTTACGCGTGAAGCATTATAAATATCATACATATCCGAAAATAAAAATATGCACATCAAATATGTAATAAATAAACTTTTTTATATAGCAGTTATATTTTCATACTTTTTAAATGACTTTTTATATACATATATAGAAATGTGTGTGTGTGTGTGTGTGTGTGTGTATTCAATACTAAGGATAAGTTTTAATGACGCGCAGAATTTAAATAGAAAAATTTAAATTTCGTAATGTAAGATATTTGAGAAACATATAGCCAGAAAAAAGTTTTCTTTTTAAATACTTTGTATAATATCAGCTAATACTATTTCGGCATTATTGCACAGTTCTGGACTATATCTTGTATACGATTATACACGACTAACACTGTTGGTCTCTCGCTTGGCGTATGATAGTGTTCTCTCTAAATCTTCACGAGTTTCGTGACGCTTTCGGATTAAGCGAACCTGATATTCGACCTCGTTATATACAGCGAGCAAGCCCGAGTCCGAAGACGACTTTGTTGTTGCACGTTATGCGAGTTATCGAACCGGCGTTATTTCGAGGCTGCCGCATCCAGATGTACAAACTCGTATTCCAAAGATGTTTCTCACTATTAGGAGTATTTTGAAAATACTCATCGCTCGAAATACCAGCGAGGAATCGAAGTAACTTTTTCTACCACCAGAAATAATAGCACGCAATACGTATATATTGTTTCTTCTACTTGCGAATATCTTTTAATGTTTCTCTAATTTTTTGCAACTTTTTTCGGAGAAAAAATCTTTCAACGAGAGATTTTATTTCCTACTAGTTTTTTTTAAATTCCAAACAGACACGCGCGTGTATAATTCATTTCAGTGTAGCCAGAAGTAAACTCGAAAAAAATTAATAAATATCGATTTCGAAAAGAATAGATCGGATAAAGTTTGACTTTGATCGCGCGCAAGTTGACAGTTATCGGAAAGATAATGAGGCGAAATATTTCGGCGCTCATCGCTTCGGAAAAGTGACGGCGATGATGTCCGCGAATGCGCTATCGCGTTCCAAAGTTAACTCGCAATTACGACGATAACGCCCGCTCCTCCTCCCCCCCATCCTTCGGCGCAGTTACCCATAATAAACTCGCCGTTTACGAAAGATCTGCGTGCGTGCGTTCGTGCGTGTACGACCGCATGAGACTGTGACGATGTGCACCTTATATCGCATAAAACGAAATCTTGATAAACCTAACGTTAATATATATTAAATAAGTGTTTGATTGTTATTAATACAATTGTCAATAACAATTAAATTACTAAGAAAAATAAATTTTAATTCCGTTAGAAAGTGCCAAATATCAAAGAATAATTAGATTTCTTTATGTAAATTCTTTAACAAATGAATAATTTTCAAAAGTTTTCTGTGGAAATAATTCTTTAAAATAAACACAAGGTCTCAATATTTTAAATGCAAATGTATTATATATTTTATATATTTTGTATGTTATATTTTTATATTATTTATTATATGTTTCGTGATTATTATTTCTTTATATAATTTTTCTATTAATAATTATATATATATAGCTTATTATTACATTATTTAATATTTTTACTTTACGATAATAATTTATATTTTTTTCACTTTAGAGAAACATCTCTTTGAATTCTCGACTTTGGATTTCGCGCGACCGAGAATCTCGCAGAAAAAAAAACGAGCGTTTCTCTCGTGGAAAAAAATACTCTGCCTTAGAGCGCAATGTGTCATTCGTTGTCGTCGTCGGCGAACCGGCATTTAAACGCGAGCTCTCGTTTCTGGCCTTACGTAATTTACTGAACGCTCGCTTGCGGAGAGCAGCAAGCGACACGGCCGGTCGGTGTCGGTCGGTTGGTTGGTTGCTTATTCAGCGACGCTGTGACCCGTATTCCTTACCGCGATATGTATATACATATATATACTTGAGTGTTTCCTTACTTCTTTTTCTCTCTTTTACGAGAAATCTACCGCGTAAACGCGCGAGCGGTTTATGCCAAAATGCAAAATTTACTTCCACCGAGGAGTTAGGAAAACGTTCACCTTTCTCCTATTTTTCGATACAAAATGTGCGAATATCTAATTATTTTTCGTTTGATTGTATTTTAAAAAGATAAAAATATACTAGAAAAAGGATTAAATTTAGTTAATTATCGAGAAAATTTTATTAAAAAAAAAAAACGTTTTACGGGTATAAATCCACTTATCACTTTATTTAACTACACATGTCGCCCGTCTTCTACTTGGCCATATCTAACGTCAAGAATGTCGCGTGTAATTGCGAGAAATGTAAGGAGAAACGACAATTTTTGTCACGGTTCTGCTCGATTTTTACAAGTCAATTTTTGCGACGCCAGAAATAAGAAAGGCGACGCGCGAACAATCAAGGTTGTTCCATATTCGTTGGAAATTCGGCGAAGGTTATGCAACGCTGGTATGGCATTCCAAGTTCCGAGTTCAGAATCGAAAGCATATGTATATATCAATACTTTTTAAGTTTATCATATACGCACGCACGCACGCACGCACGCGCACGCACGTACTTACTTGCATACTACATACACACATCGAGTAAGAAAAGTTTAGCGTTCTAATAACCATACGACTCTTACAAGAAGTAAGAGTCGCATAGTGTTATTAGAAGAATTTTTCTTAAAATCGAAATTCGCGTAAAAAGTTAATTCAAATAATAAGTAACAATGTAGGCTCCCTGCATTGATAAATTACAAATTCAAAAGGAGGCTATATGGAGCCACGCGTAGGGTGTAGGTACACAAATATTAAAAACAAACTTGTTGGAATAACAAATTTATTGAATCTAATTGCAAATATTATAAAAAACTAAAAATTATATAATTACATAATTTTGTACTATAATATATTATATGTATATGCAAAAAATAAGAAACATTTATATTTAAATTAAATCGTATAATAAACTAAAGGGGGAGATTACGATTCCTGTGGCGTCGAGATTTAACTATGAATTCTTGTTAAATGAATCATTTGGAACAAAAGTTCAAGAGTGGTCAAAGTCGCTATCGGTCATAGTTTCGGAGATATCCATCTTTTTTTATCGCGATATTCGAAAAGCGAAATATAATTCGCGTAAGTAAATTTTTGGAAAAATCATAGTATTATACGATGTTGAAGGTCGAAACAGAGAAACCCAAAGAAACACGAAGCGAGGTTCAACCCAAATCTATGTGTCTAGTTTCTTGATAGTGGAGCCCCACCGTAGGGGGGGCGGAATTCACTGTGTTCACACATACACTTTTCCACGCGAAGCGAGGTTCCACATGGGTTTGCAACTTTCCACGCGAAGCGAGATTCCACATGGGTTTGCAACTTTCCACGCGAAGCGAGGTTCAACCCGAACCTATATGTGTCTGGTTTTTTTGGTAGTGGAGCTCCCCCTTAGGGAGGGGGGGGGCAAAACCTACTATGTTTACGCATATACTTTGCAACGCAAAGCGAAGTTTTACATGGGTCCATATAATTGCGATAAATAAAGATCGATATCTCCGAAACTATGAACGATAGCGACTTTGACCACTCTTGAACTTTTGTTTCAAATGATCCATTTAACAAGAATTCATAGTCAAATCTCGGCGCCACGGAAATCGTAATCTGCCCAACTAAAGTATAATTAGTATAAAATAATAAATAATAATAATGGAATATAGTGAAAGGCCAACTAACGAGCAAATAAATAGATATAATATAATATAATCAATTCATTTAATCATGCTCTTAAAATTAATAACATGTAAATTCTTAACATATAGACGTTTCGACTTACTTAGTCTTCCTCAGTACAAATTCTAACTTAAACCAACGCTTAAATAATATAATAATTAAAGTATATCAAACGACCATGACGAGCGAAATATCCATCAATATTTTAACATCGGTGTATTTTCTAAGAGGCACAGCAAGAATAACATTTCCCATCTTATCATTATGGAACGCTTTTGTTAGTAATGAGAGATTTTAAACCCATTCTTCGTTTGAAGGCGAGAGAGGATTTGTCCAAATTTTGTCAGTTTGAATGTATTTGTCAATCAATATAAATGCGAGTTCCATAGTAACAGACAGGTTTGTATCTTTGTATTAAACTGTAAAATGCGTCCTGATAATAAAATTCTGTTTTTAGCTTCTTATCTATAGCGTGTCTCTAACTTGACTGAATTTGACACGAAATTTACATGTTATTAATTTTAAGAGCATGATTAAATGAATTGATTATATTATATCTATTTATTTGCTCGTTAGTTGGCCTTTCACTATATTCCATTATTATTATTTATTGCGTTGCATTATACGAGCCTTTTTGTCTTTTTGAGTATAAAATAAATTATAAATAAATTAATATAAGTTAAATTATATAACACAGTATAAAAGTTACAAAAAAATTATACGTTATAAGATTAAATTATATACATATATTATGTAAATTATATGTATTAAATTATAATATTTAAAAAATTTATATATACATTAAACTGTAAATTTTCTTTCTTTTTGAAAAAATGATATAAATTAAATCTCATAATTTTATTTCTTACATATCTCGTACCTCCGTATCTTGCAATCTCATTTATTATCTCTTAATCATTTATTCCAAGTTCTAATTATAATAATTATAATAATTATTTAATTCTCATAATTTTCGCAACTACCATTGTTAACGACAGACTCTCTCTCTCTTTCTCACTCTCTCTTCTCTATCTATCTATCGATGACCAAATTATGACACAATAGGACATCGCGGAAGATGGGGGAGGAAGCGTCGCGCTGCGCTTAAAAGAGGCACGATGTCATAAATCACTTATTGTGCTGGATGCAACCGCCATTTGGACCCTTCTGGAATACCATTTATTTATATTTTTGTCCCCTCTCTTCTCCCCCCTACGGCCTTTTCTATCCATCTATCCGTTTCGCGATATATCATCTTATAATATAGCGTTATTCTCTCTCTTCTTTTTTCTCGTATTTTTCCCCTCCCATTAAAATGTTATCACTTGTCTCGCAAAAAACAAAGAGTCATGTAACTTTTGTTTATAATATGTAAACAAAATACTTGTGTTTTAACATTGTTTGTAATTCATATCACTGTGTCTCTCATTATCAGATTATATTTATCAATGTATTCCGATGCGTCAAAAAGTGTACTTTCCGAAGAGAGAGAGGGAGAGAGAGTGATCGAAAGCTACATCCTGCCAAATTTCCACCCTCTTCTCAACATATCGTTCGCTCCTGCCATTTTAGCATCATTCCCGAGATCCTTTCACTCGAAAAAGAGGTATGTAAAAGGAAGAAAAAAAATCGCGTAATCTCTCGCGACATACGTTAGCCACATTCGGCTTTCCCTCCCTCTTCTTTCTTTCCTTCCCTCGGACGCGTTCGCAAATATGAGTTCTCTCCTGCGTGCAAACGATAGAGAACCGTCGTCGAGCAGAGACATTATCGAAGGTCAACGCGCGCGAAGCGCATCCGTTGGAAGCGAAAACGAGCGCGTGCGCGCGCATAGCCGTTCGAGAGAGAGTTAGATGCACGTCCGTTTTCTTCATCCGCACCTTTTACATTCTTCTACGCGATTTTCCCTCCTTTTCTCCCCCTCAAATGCACGTACTACGCGTACCGCTTTATCGTAGATAAAATATAAATTTGACATTGTTATAATTGTCTCGACTTCAGGTTTAGACGATCAAACTATAAATCTATTATTTAATATTATATAACTTGTTATTTATTTTTTAATCGTACGTTTATTTAATTTTTTTTTACACATGTCAAACAACTGTCAAATTGTCAGGTGCAGTTCTGATGTACAAATATCAAGATGGATAATTGTTCAATGTATAGTCACGCACGCACGCACGCACGCAAAAGCGAAGTGTGGCAGAGTGAAGGTAGGCGCAGTCTGTAGAAGAAAGGGGGAGAGAGGGGGAAGCAATAATCGGGCCAGTTCGGCTGAGCGCGCAAGCAAAAAGAAAGGCGCGTGCTCGCTCTTTCTCTCTCTCTCACTCTTTCTTTCTTTTTCTCTCCCTATGTACTTCTTCTCCTAACATCTACATATATACTTGTGTTACCCGCTCTATCGTTTCTAGAAAACGTGTACGCACGTGTCATCAAAGCTTTTGAAAATTACCATGATGACGCTACGCTTAAATAAGCCAATACACACATAGATATTTTATTCTCATCTTGTAAAAAAAAATTTATTTAAAAAATATAATCAACTATTTTCAAAGAGTTTAATTCTTCCTCTGTAAAGAAGACGAGACATCTGTCGTCAGACTATTTTATCACTATATATACATATGTATGTATATTTGACGCGAGATTATTAAAACCGTATCTTATTTGCACTCTATGCTCCAATTTAATTTTTATTCGAGAGCAACAAGTAAAAAAAAATTTAGCGATGATTATTCTACTCGCAACGATATTCAATATAGCGTTTCGTTTAAATTGAAAAAGTACATCTGCATAATTGTTTTAAAGAGAGTAGGTAATAACTATACAAAGATCGCGAAAAAAAGAAAAACAATATTAGGGAGAGACTCTGTATATGTGTGGGAAGCGGCGCGAAAAGAGCAAAACACATACATCTCCCGCTGCGGCACAAAGAAAGCGTACGTACGCACGCACGCACGCACGAGACGAGGAATTCTCAGCCGTACGCATGCAACGCCGACGCCACCGCCGCTTCGAAAAGAAACTCGTACATGTACCCGCGAATACGCGAGGCGCGCCAACTATCTTGGCTGGCTCTCGCGCGCGCGCGTACACATTTACACATGCAGGAAGAAGCCATGATCGTACACTGCACTAACCTGTCGGAGGCGATTCACTCTCCTCTTGATATCCGGCGTCGTAGTATCCGAAGTCGGCTTGATCGAGTATTTTCACTGAGCGGCCACAATGCGATCACCAAACTATTCACACTCCGCTTCTGTCTCTAGTGTGTGTGTGTGTGTGTGTGTGTGTGTTTTGTGTGTGTGTACGTGTGTCTCTCTCTCTACCTTGCTGCTCCTTGTCCCTTTCTTTCTCCTTCTTTCGCGCTCGCGCGCAATCTTCTTCTCTTCCTTTCTGTCGCTCCTCGTCTCGTTAATTACGCGATTCTTCTTGCGTCTTTTTTCGAGATTTATCCTTCCTTCGTCGCCGATTTTGCACAACGCTACGCGGCGGCGGCGGCGGCAGCGGCAGCGGCAGCGGCGGCGGCGTCCGTCTACCGGGTGACCGCCGCAGTCGGCACAATGTCGCGCGGATTATACCAGGCCACCAGGCGCACACTGCGGTTCCCCGTACGGCCGTACGTACGTATGGATCGCACACGATTCGCGGCGTACGCGAAACAAACTCTCGCGTCTCCCGATTCACTATTTTCGATTCCGATTCGCTAGTACAATGCACACGAGACCCTCGCTACCTACGCTCCGAACTGCTCTCCCTTGCTGGAAGAAAATGGCGGCCCCCGGCCGCCCGAGTAACTCGCGCGCGCCGCCCGATACCCGTCGTCACTGGCCGAGCGTCGCCGAGCGCGTCCGACCGTGCCCGAACGCCGCCGCCGCTGGCCGAGCGACGCGACGCGTTCGATTCGTCCAACGTTTCCGCGCATAGAAACGGAACGCGGATTTCGCCGCACGACCGCACGACGCTGAGCGCCGAGACCCGAGACTAGCCGTGTCCCGCGTCTTGTCTCGCATCTTATCAGCGATATTATGTATCAATGAGCCTACTCGATCCATTTAAATTTTAACTCTAGCTTGATTAATTTTTTTCGACGCTGAAACTCGAGACAGAATTTTTATTTAGAATTTTACGAGCTGTATCTTTAATGTCTGTTATAAAAAAACATTTAAAAATAATATATGTATAATATAGCGGAATACACCGCGCATGAATTTTGTTTTGAATTCCGTTGCGAATTATAGATTGCTTAAAATAAATTTTATCTTACAAAGATAAAAGAATAAATGAGAAAAAAATGTAGGCTGTATAATAAATTTCAAACAAAATGTCAATCACCTCTACATCCTTTGGCTTTGGATCACTTTCAGCGATATTTGACTTTAATTCCTCTAACGTGTGTATGCGTGTTGAAAGTTAAAAAAATTAATTATATAAAACATACAACTTTTGTAAACAACTTGTGAACACATACAATATAAAGAAATTAATCAATTAAAAATGAATTTAAAATAACAATAACCAATTAAAATTTAAAAGATTGTTTAACCATAATGCATGAATATCTAAATATGTGATGCACAATCTATGAATACAATTCCAACTGATGCAATCTTTTGAAAAAATTATTAAATAACACGATTTATATATTTGATTGTGTATTAACATTGATTATCATTATCGATTATTTTTTGTCTCTCTCTGCTTCTATTCTCTAATGTAAACGCATACAAACGAATGTATAGTTTTATCATAATTAAAATTAACTTAATAATTAAATAATTCCATGCTGCATTTTATTTGTATTTATAATCTTTTCCCTAAATAAAACAATTATAACTGATTAAGCAAAGATTTTCTAAATTCTTCAAATTATCATCGATAAGATTGTTTCAAAGAAATATTTGTTAATATCGTATAACGAAATGCAAATAAATAATTCAATTTTTGTGAATCCGTTTTATCCGTCAAGATTGAAGAATACTGATTGTTACATTCTTTCAAATTTCTATTAAAATTTGAAGCTTTAAAAGAAGACCAGTCATGAAATGACACATGTGTTTATTAAATTTAAATGCTATAAAAAAGCCTGCAAGAGAATTCTTTTCACAAATAATGTTAATAATATCTAATTTCAAATCATATCATTGTTCTTTTAAACTTTAACAGCAAAGCTTTTTTAGCAATAGCAAGCAGTAATATGTACTATATATTATTAATGTAATGAATCTTTTTCAACTCAATATTTATTTAATAATTCAAAACATTCGTGTTTAAACTTTTGTAGCATCTGTTATCTTGCGACATCAAATTACCGTAAGATGCTCCGAAAAGATATCGACATATAACTAAAAGAATAATGAGTATAAAATATTATAATATAATTGTGTATCATCAGAAACAGATTGTGTATTATAGAAATAAATAATTATAATGATTAGAAATTCTATAGAATGTTTTATTTATTTTGATATTTGTCATTATAAATATGTCCTTTGTTTTATTTTCTAATATCTTAGTTTTAAGTATATTTGTGTTTTTCTTTTTAAATAATTAATATACGAGTAAATCGAACAATAATTTTATATTTCGTGATTCACTCTATTATAGTATTTACTGTCAACAATGTTAACTTTTTAATAAATTTAGTCAATTTAGTTTGGCAATTTCTGATGATGATTTATAGACCGTTGCAAACTGCTCTAAATTCTAAATTATTCAAATCATAAAGATAAGTTTTATATTACTTGAAAAAAATAATAAATATTTGGACAAAACTTAAGCGTTATCTTGTGCTGAATGTAATACGAAATTATCAAAATAATCACATAACAATATTGCATTTAAAAAAATCACAATAAGCGAAACAGGTGATACATACTTATCTGTACTATAGAAGATTTAGTCCAATTTTATTGAAATTTGATTTTGACTTCAACAAATGGCTAAATCCACTGTGTGGATATGTATTTAAATTATTCTGACATTGAAACTGATACAAGCTAATATATAGAGTATTGATATATAAATTTATTCAATACTTCTATGTTCTTTTGTTCTATTGAGATTTTACATTATTTTACACAAGTGCATTTTAAAAAATGTCTCACCTATGATATAAACATAATAAGACAGTGTATAAATTATTTTGTATAATTACCATTGATAAGATAAAGATAAATTTATTTTACATATAATATAGTCACACATTATCTATATAACTTGAAACCAATTAAAATTTATTTAAAATTTTATATGTTTAAAATTTTATGAAATATTTTACCTGCATGGATAAAGATAAAAGAACAAGAAGTAATTAAACTTGTATTTATCATTTTAATAACTGATGTTTAGTCAAATTTACAATTCTCCTTAATATCGTTAACAAAAATTAATTTACAATGTTGAAAGATGGCGTTTATTCATTTACAACAATTGACGATTTTGACTGTTCGGAAATAATATTCGATAGAGATGACACTTTATTAGATTTTTATACAGACGTCTTCTCTTACCTGCTATCATATTTCTATTTCATCTAAGTTATTATCTAATGACATTTTACGCTTTAGCAGCGAGAGCTTCGAGATCCTTGATGCACTGTTGAAGGGTTGCCTTCTCTTGATCAGGAGTGATGGCTTTCAATACTGCATTCACAATCCATTGAACCATATGCTTCTGTGCGATTCGGCGTTCGAGATTTTGTATTTGCACTTGGTAATCGAGACGCTTCTTCACCTGTAAGCAACAGGCAATTTTTTTTTTTTTTTTTTTTTAAATAGAAACAAAGATTTATCACATTATACCATATTAAATTAAATAAAAAAAAAAAATGTATAGAAGTTTACATTTAACAAATTAAAAATTATAATGCCTGAGTAATGCATTCCTTTTAGTAATGAGAGTAGCAAGAAATTTAAAAAGCAATTGATTTTAAATTTGTATTTAATTTTATTGTCCAGGTTTAACCATTTTTTTAGCCTGTTTTATTCTTAAAGATTTATATATATATATTGTTATAATCGTTTTTATAATTTTATCATTTTATATTCTATTATACAAAAAAACATTTATTATACCTCTTGATAAACTTGCACCAAGCGTTCTCTGTAAGTTGCTTCCAGTTGCATTTTAACGTTTTCTTTTTTAATTTCCAATATCATTTTCTGGCCATCCAGGCTCCATTGTTCTTGTTTCTCCTGCGCAATTGCATTCTCATGATGAGCTATTTCGCTGTTCCTAGACTCATCAAGTTCATCATTGTATTTATCTATTTCCTTGTCCAAATACTCGGCTACTTTTGGGCCAAACATTTTTATGCCTGCTACATATATTATTAAGAGAGATATTCCATTATAATATTCATGTTCCATAATATAAATTTCCTTTGAACATAAATAAGTGCCCACGGTTAATGCAAATACATATGGCCCTGAAAATAAAACGTTCAAAAATAATTAGCGATAGCTAAAACATACCATGTCATTTTATGCAGGATGTGATATATTACAATTAGAGAAGATATAGCTATTTTCAATTTTAAAAATATATGTAGATTATGTGATTCTTATATATAATCCTTCTAAATTATTTTAAATTATTTCATTGCAAATGTAAAGTATTACATAAAAAAGGTGTTAGCCTATATTTTCACTGTTTAATTTATATAAAAAATCATTCACTTTGTAGTTAACAAGTAAAAAACTATATAAAAGTTTATATATAAATTACTTCAAATTTCAAATCAGATATTCAATTATCATACAATAAGAGCACTTGCATACCTGATGCACCAGTTTTTGGATAGAAAGCTTGAAACCATTCCTCGGGTATGAATCCATGTCTAACTGGAGATGGCTCGATCAAACGTTTGGGACGAATAAACTCTGTTGCAGCTGAAGAAGCGCTTTGCGCTCCACGCATGGCCATTGGTAATAACTGAGCTAAATTTGAGAGAAAGAGAGAGAAACATTATCACAATAAATTATAAATTTATCACGCAAGAAATATACTCATTCTACCCATAAGCAGTTATACTTCCTATACTTGAAATATATATTTAAGATTTTTGTGGCATATATGGACATGAACGCAAAAGAGAAAAATTGAATATGATAGTACAACAAATACAAAATATTGAAAAGAACAGATTTTGATATCTTTTCACAGGGAAAATGTGACGCTGTAACATAAACAAAATTGCCCATGAAAAAGATTAGGATTTTACTTTTGAGAGAAAAATAGGATGTATTATATAATTATATATACATGATGTATAATTAATATTCGTAATATATGAGTTTTTTGGAAAGTATCGTGAGAAAATATAAACGTATTGCCATTACATAATAGAAACTGTCAACCAAATTCACTTATTCTCTCTGTGTTGATCGAACTCGTTTCCGCGTAATAATTTGCAAAAATGCAACGTCGAGAAGAATCGAATTGACATTTATTTACCATTGCGAAGAGCCAGTCTCGATAACATTTTGTACCGAACGTCTATCACTTTGCGGTCACGATTCTAGCCACGATCCACTACAGCGGATATCATGATTCACAGCACGGAGCATTTTTAATATGTCACTAGAGATGCGTTCCGTTTGACGCTACGAAAATTTCGAATCATTTAATCGACCAATCAGGACCAAGGAGAAGAAAGAATTCTTCGCTTCGATTGGTTCGATCGAACGCTTGGAAACTTTTGTAGCGTCAAAACTAAAGAGTCTGGTATATAGGGAATTTATATTTTGACGTTGGTGACTACACGAAACTTTGAACTTTCGCCGCAGGAGGTCTCTGAAGACTGAATTTTTGTACATTTTTGCCTTGTGGCGCCACTGACGTGACAGTCAGTGTCAGTAGATCTTTAAAGGTCACGCGAGTGTCTTTGAGGGGTTATCAAGGAACGAATTCTATTTTTCTCGCAAAGATCATTTCGAACAATTTAACGTAACATACATCCTCATCAATATGCTACCGCGATTCCTCAAGCCTACCATAAGCGTCGCCCAGCAAGGAGCAAAACGATTATCAACTAGTGCCAAGGTATATACCGTAATAAAGTAAATCACGATTCAATGCAGTTTCCAAATCCGAGATTAATGACGTTAACTGTGTTTAATTGTCATCTTCTCCCAAATCGCCATTAATGTGCGCAATAATGACAAATTAAAATTTTTACCTATTATTCTGATTAATTGGAATAATGTATATTTAAATAAGGCCATAAAGATCGCAATTATGTTAAGAGAATCTTTTTATACATTTGCCTATTTAAAAATATATATCATCCATTTCATACACATATATATATATTCGTATATTCTCAAATTAATAAGGCGCTGATTATTCCACATTCCACATTTACTGTACGTCTCGCGGACTGTTGGTCCACTACGAAAATACCGCCCATACGAGAATCTTCATCCACGTTCGACGACGTGTATCGCGGGAAAGATATCGCTTGCCACTTCTATCAGTTACGTGGAAACTTTGCGTCACGAAGAGCGCAATCGGAGCATCGTTATGCAACCGCGAATGATTCGATCTCAAAATGCTGGCGTAATTAAATTGACGTATCAAGACATTTTCGGAACTGACTGCGGAATGATCTCGAGGTCCTGATATATATTTTTTATTACATCAACTATCTTCAACCATATATGTACCTCCCAACCGAAAAAGCAAGCTGCGAAATAACATTGTGAACTTTAATATACCGAGAAATCCTTGTTAATTGCGTAAACAAAATTAATGGGAAGAAATTTTTAATTGCATTTTCACTAATTTACATTCTACATTCGTAAATGCTTTTTTTTTTCAAAATACTAATAAAATCTTGATTGTGTTTTTTCTAGTGCGATGCCAAGGTTGCTGTTATGGGAGCCAGTGGCGGCATTGGCCAGCCGCTATCCTTACTTCTCAAACAATCGCCCCTCGTCACCGAATTGTCGCTATATGATATCGTGAATACACCGGGTGTCGCCGCCGACCTCTCGCACATAAACACACCAGCAAAAGTTAGAGCTTACAATGGCCCGGAACAGCTCAAGGATTCCCTGAAAGGTGCACAGGTGTGTCATTACGACAAAAAATTGTGCCATAAATATTTGACAGATACATAGATTATCCTATAAATATTTAGTACTTGTATTTAAATGTTATTCTTACGATTTTAATTTAATTTATCGGATCGGAATTGAGATCAGTCTCGTTTTTGAGTTTCGTATTTTATGAATATTTATTTTTAATATTTTGTGTACTTTTTTAGGTCGTTATCATACCTGCTGGTGTCCCGCGCAAACCAGGCATGACCCGCGACGACCTTTTCAACACTAACGCTTCTATTGTCCGAGATCTCGCCGCCGCGATGGCTGAAGTCGCGCCGAAAGCCTTGGTAGCGATCATCTCGAATCCTGTCAACAGCACGGTACCAATCGCGAGCGAGGTACTGCGAAAAGCATCCGTCTACGATCCCAATCGCGTTTTTGGAGTGACCACTCTGGATATTGTCAGAGCAAACACATTTATCGCAGAAGCAAAGGTATTTTAAATATAACATAAAATAAAATAAATGACTAAGAGTTACGATAAATATTAGTATCCAAAAAAATATTTCTGATTTATTGTATCGTAATTCAATAATGATTGCATTGAATAATCGAGTGCTTATAAGAGACGATACATAAAATATTTTTATTCGATAAAATTAAGTCAGAAGAATAAATATATTGCAATTATTTTTTTCAAACTTATCTCGTATAATTGAAAAAATATGGAAAAGGTTATATATATATATTGATAAATAATTGTGATTTTTCAGAACCTCGATCCACAAAAAACATCCGTCCCAGTCATTGGTGGACACAGCGGCATCACTATTATTCCGCTGATCTCGCAGTGCACGCCATCGGTATCTTTCCCGGATGATCAGTTGAAGGCGCTCACCGAGAGAATTCAAGAGGCCGGTACCGAGGTCGTGAAGGCTAAAGCAGGCACCGGATCCGCGACCTTGTCCATGGCTTATGCCGGCGCACGATTCGGCTTATCGTTAATCAGGGCGCTCAACGGGGAAACTGGTATCATCGAGTGCTCGTTCGTCAAATCGGACGTCACTGATGCCAAATACTTCTCCACACCGATACTTTTGGGCGTAAGTAAATATGTGAAAATAATTCGCGTGACTCAGCATGCCGTTTATTGCCATCGTATATCTTAGGAAGAGAAAACTGCAAATAGAAAAAATTACTTGCTCTATTTCTACAATTTGTTTCCCGATCAATACAAGAAATTATTTTTTCGTATTATTAAGCCATTTGTTTCTAGAATATAGTGTAATATATGTATTCCAATTTTAATATTATTATTGTTTAATGTGTTTTATATAACATATATTTATATCATAATAATATATAAACAGCTTAAAAAGACTACATTGAATAAAATATTATATCGATATACATATATCCAATATTTCAAAAAAGTAAGAAATTCAAATTTTCAATTGGCATATTATGAATTTCAGAAAAATGGAATTGAGAAAAATTTGGGCTTGGGTAAACTAAGCAGCTTTGAGCAGAAACTGCTGGACGCCGCCATCCCTGAGCTCAAGAAAAATATTCAAAAAGGAGAAGACTTTGTAAATAAGAAGTAAGATCTATCAGAGCTAACTAAATAGAGCGTAAAAATTACTTTTTATCTTCGTTGCTCATCTTGTAATTATAGTCATCAATCAAATTGTCATATTTCGATCGTGATGAGCGTAAAAATCCGCGAATTTCTTTTCTGTTTCTTTTCTGTTCTTGACCTGCCAAGGTATATGTAAATGTGTAGTATTTGAACCGTGGACAGATCATCAAATGTATTTATAATATTAAGATTATTGTAAATGAAAAGTAAACTTCCGAGCAGATTTATATTATACATATTAGTATGTAAAATAGAGAATAAATTAAATAATAAAATTACACACACAAATTCTGAAACACTTGAGGAAGATGTACAATGTAGCAAATAATTGAATAAACGCTCTTACAAATGCAGCAAAATTTTTTTTTACTTAAATATTTTTATATGTTCGTAAATTTAATTTAAATTTAGTTTTTTTCTTAAATTATATTCAATTTCAAACAAATGCATTTAATGAGAGATTTGCTTTCAGATGAATTTAAATAATTTCCGAAAAGACGAGTTTAGAAAATAACGAATTTAATGAGGGAATTTGATAGAAAATTACGCGCGTCAGCATCGTGTAAATATCAAAACAAATAATATACATATACACAGACAGATGACCTTGAGATAAACAGCAGATCTCAGGGATATAATACATTTAGCAGTCTTATTTCTTTATTTCGAAAAATCAAAAGTGCAACGTAACGTTTTGTCTATCTAATTCGCGCAACTTTAGCAAAGTGTGTGCAATAATAAGATGTTTACAGTTAACTGCAAAAGGTAATTTTATAGCAGATATAGTAACAGATTATACATATACATATATATATATATAGATTACAATGATATCTCAATATAATATATTTCACGACTCAATGATGAGGCGTAGATTGTACAAACGATCGCGGCAAAAATTTCACGAGATTCAGGAGTCCTTTCGGGAACACACCCGCTTATCTTCCGAAAATTCGAAGAACGAAAACTTCCTGGAGAAGGAAGAAGAAGAGAGTGGTGCGTCTAATCAACAACATTCGCCGGAATCAGTGTTGTTCGAATCGGACCCGAGTTTCTGCAGCGGCAAGCTCAGTCCTGAGATCGTTCTCGAACGATCTAAAGCAAAATCTCCTCAAGATCCAGAGAACCATGTGATCGATGATGATGCATCGATTGTCACGCCAAGGATCGAAGGAGAGTTCGGTTCGTCCCGAGATGAGTGTCGCGAATCGGATCTTCTGATGTACGATCTCAACATCGAATCCAGAGATGACCTCGCCAACTTGGAGAAGTCTCCTAAGCTATCTTACGCTACAATCGTGGACGATCCCCTCGATTTAACGGACCGTTATTCGTGCAGTTTAGCGTCATCCTTAAACAACGAAACGCAATCTTCAGCGCTCATCGAAGGTGCTTTCGAAGAACAAAATATCTCGCAATCGGCGAGATACTTTCCTTCCAACTTGGAGTCTCGGTCGCGGGACGATTCGATTCCCGCGAATTCCTACGAAAAGCGTGAAAGACGATCTCTGGAGGAAAACTCGAACCAGCAGGAAAATCGCGATATACCCGAAACGATGGACCAGGATTGTAATACGTTGGACAAGACGTTTTCGATGAACGACGATCTCGTGCGCGAGATGAATAATTATCTAGAGAGACAGTCATCATCAACGATAATCGCCAAAGGTTCTACCGTGGGAACGACTGACAAATCACACGAAGGATACATCTCGCAATCCGCGCGTTTCGCAATCTTTAACGAGATCGAGAAACAAGCCCGATTCCCCGACGATGTCGGGCGACTGTCATCCGACGAACTGACCGGACTGTCGGTCTGCGAGTCTATCGAGGATGGCTCGCGAACCGATAAAGAGAGAAGAAAGAGGACGTCAAACGACAATAGGAGATTCGACATTGTGCTCGAGAAGATCGGCGAGCGTTTGACCGCGAATTGGACCGAGTTTCGCAAGATGTTTGCGAATCTGCAACGAGTGAGCAGGAAAATTCGCGGCGAAGACGCGGAATGCGGCGCGTCCTTGCTGCACAGAATGTTCCCCTACGTCTCCCTCTCGACGTCGTCGTCGTCGCCCTTTTGCACGCCTTTATCGTCGCCAAAGGTAGTCGATCATCGCGAAAGCTCGACGGATCGCGACGTCGCTACACGATTCTCACTCGTCGACGAAGGGCGCGAGTTGACGAAGAGCGAGAGAAGACTGCAGGAGAGAGAAGCGAAACGAATCGAATCCAAGATTCAGATGCCGGAAACACCTCGCTCATCATCGAAATGCGACTTCCGAAATGCGACTTTGACCGCTTTGACATTCGATTACGAGGAGGAGGTGAAGATGAAGCAGAGGCAAACGCCAGAGATTCGCGCTGAAATTGTAGATTTGCTACCAGATGAAAAGGGCGTAGAACGCTCCTTGGATCTGCCTTCGTGCGATAAAACATATTGGGACCATAATGTCTCGGAATCGACGCTCAACCTGTCCGCGGTGTCCAATAACGACAGTCGCAGTAATTCCCTGCAAAAGGTATAAGGTTTTATTATTTCGTGTCTCTTTAGAATTAAAAAAGTTACACGCGATATCCTGCTCCGCGTGTCGCTTATTATATTAAAAGCGCAGAATTTTAACAGAAACATTTTTTTAATTAAATTTCTTTATCTAAAGTTAACATCTCTTTGTACACATTTATTTATTATGTCTTTAATAATCTTTGCCCCACTTTTTGAATAAGAAGGTAGAATATCATCGGGATGACTCCTACAAACGTCAAACATCAAGGGACTATAAACGCTCGACGCAACGAGACAATAATAACTCCCACGCATCTCGGCCAAGAAACATTTGCCGCGCATTAATTACATGGGTGATTGCTCTCTGCATTTGCTTGAAAAGAAAGCTACTGCCTCTTCTAAATGGTGTAAATTTCTCGCAATTGATTTAAGCCGAATCATATCGCAACGTGTGAAAATTAATCATTTATATCGCTTTAAATATTATTTAATATGTATAAATTATTTATTATTTTTGATATATCTACATTATATACACGATATTTGTTTATATTAGATAACTTTTTTCAGAGTTGCAAAAAACTGCAACAGATGATTGCCCCACTTTCATCCAGGAAGACACCTCGAACAGAGAAATTTAATCACTTTGTAGCGACGTTGCGTTCTGATAACGAGAAGATGCTACGCTTACTGTCGAAAAAAGTGACACGACTCTCGATAGATTTTGTCCAGGTGAGAGAACGCAAATTATTTCAAACCTCGAGAAGGATTAAATATAACTTTGCATCCGCATAAGATATCCGCAAGATCAATACACAATTCAATATATATATATATATATATATATATATATATATATATATATATAATTCATATAAAATATTCGCGTATCGATATATAATTTTGACAAATCTAAAAATAATCTGTCGATCTTAATCAAAATATTAACAATACATAATAAGAATAGTAACTATAATAATTAATATAAAAAATAATAATTGATATAATAATAATTAATATATAATATTTTCGTGTAATTTCTGGTTGCAGATACGAAAGAGCACCGAAACTACCCTTAATACCCTCACAATCGAGACAAATGTCATCCGTGAAACCAGTAGAAAGATGACAGAGGACAATATGACGCTAATGCAGGAGCTGAAGAAGTTGCGCGAAACGCTAGAGGAAGTTCGATCGAAGTTCTCGCAACCGGTTCCCTTGCCCCCTTCGTGTTCCTCTTCGTTTTCTCTTTCTCGTTCGTCCGTTCCTCCTCCTCCTCCTCCTCCTCCACCGCCACCACCGCCATCCTTTTCAATACTTCCACCGTCGCCGTCTCTTTCGCTTTTGCCGAAAGTCCATACTTCGGAACCGGCATCATCGATACCACCTCCTCCGCCCCTTCCTGTAGCTTCCTTACAGTCTCCGATGCCATCGATCAAATCTCCGACAACCCCCAACAGTAGCAGAAGTAACAAGAATAGGACTCCTAGAAAATACTCCACGCCGTTGTTCAGCAGGCCCAGCATCACAGTCGAAGATCTATTAAAAGTCACATTAAAGAAGGCACCGCAAAGTATCAAAGTATTGTCACAATTTTTTACAAGTTTTAGCAACAAAACATCTCTATAATATAATAAAACCGTCGATAATTTCTCCGCGGATAATTATCTTTTAAATGAATGTCTTACGAATTTTTTGAGATTCTAATTTCTGAGTCACTCTCTAGATTTAAATCAGGTTCTTTTAAAATATTCAAAATGTTAGACTGTCGAATAAAAAAGCTAACACGTGCGCACAATTTAAATTTAAAAAAATGTATTTTAAATATATGATTAATTTATTCTAAACACACGATTCGAGAAGTAGAAAAAAAATGTAATCTCTTTCAATACCTTTCAGGATAGCAGACGAAACACTGTCCCAGGTCCGAGAGGGCCGATGGTGTCCCTGGAGATGTTGCGTAACGTGAAACTAAAGTCTGCGAAACGTAAGGCCAACGATCAGACTGGAAAGTCACCCAGGAGTGGCCGAATTATGAAAAATCGAACCGCGTCGAGCATTAATCTTTCGCCGATTCTGACAGGATCGGAAGGTAATTTAGAACGAATTCTGCGACAGGTAAATTTAACGAGACCGAGGAGACTTTTGTCCGGCTCGAGCAGCTTCCGCGATCGCGACTTCGTGAAAGAGATGCAATCTCAGTCGCTGCAAACGTTGACATCATACAGCAAGTCCCAATCCGTACTTGAATAATCGGATCTCCTGCACCATAGATATACCTTTTGCTGCAGCTAAAATTCAATCAGATAACGCTAGAAGCTAGAAGAGCGAGGCGAGAGATTGTGCGTGAATCTTTTTCTCGCATCCTACATCGAAATGAATCAAAAATTGTTTTGCATATATAATTGTTTGCAATTCGTATTGAACAGAATAGAACAACAAATAAAATCTATTTTTGTTAGCGGAAATGAAGGACTTATATAGATTGATTCGTATGTTTACTACTAATGGACAATTCGAAAAAAAAAAAAAAAAAAAACATTTTTCGATACATTCTGTTACATCCAATGTACTATTAAACGCGAATGACACATGCGAAAAAATTTATTTCGACAATACGAAGAAAAAAGTTCGCATTATTTCTTGCTTCTAATTATAATCAAATAGCTGCAGTAAGAGAAAGATCTAAAATTTAAATTAAATATATAGAGATTAATTAAATTTCGAGATTAAAAGAGATATTTAAACGTAGACGCATTATATATTTATATAATATAAAATTAATATAATAAATATAATAAATTGAAAATTTGTTTAGCTCTAAGCTGAATTTCACTTATGACAATGGCTGTGTGGCCGGACAAATTTAAATCGATGCTTTTAATAAAACTGCGATCCGACACATAGATTCGTAATTACTTTATTTGTAGCTTTCACGTGTGTGGTTTTACAGAAAAAAAGATTGTATCCGGTGTAATCGCATCGATTGTAATACAGAGCGTAAAGAACGCATACGGATCCAGAAACGCAAAAATTACTTCTTCCGAACAATGATGAATCGCGTTGCTCTATTACTCGTTCATAGAGCGATCGAGATTCATTTGCAAATCTAAATTTTTGAATCAAATCTAAATACATATGTGGAAATCATTTTTTTTTATTTTTTTTTTTTTATTGAAATCTTTAGATCGCGGTAAAAAGGTTGATGAATCGAAGAGAACTTTTTCTTTCTCGACGGATTTATAAAATAAAATTGACATTATATTTTAAAAAATGATATAAAAACACTCTATGAACGAATAATCGAATCGTACGAATGATTCATCGGCATTCAGAGATCGTTATTACCACCATTTCGTTGCCACCTGACGCATTTTTATATACGTATCTAAATTTCTTAAAACACTTTTTGCCCGCAGCACAGATACATGCTAATGTAATTGAAATATATTTATATATATATATATGTATATACGCGTGTGTGTTGTTTTAACAGCCTACGACGGCTTCCGCCTCGCTCCGCAAGTTCTTAATTTAGAGCTCTGTTTACCTTGCACACAGTTTTCTTTTCGCGCGATTTAATCTCCTCGATCATCATATACTCGAGTTGATCTTACCCCACCGTCGCTCGGATGATCTCTCACGTCGAGATTGTTACTTCTTCGTTTTTTCCCCTTTTTTTCCTTTTTCTCCATATTATCCTACTTATTACGCACTTACAATTACATTCGCAAATATACTTACTTACTTTACGAGAGCCGGTTGATATTACTTTGAGAATTATTCCTCATAACGTATCATTTGTATGTGTGTGTGTATGTGTAACATGATTATCGATTTTATCGTTACAATACCTAAATACAGGGGCACGATGGACACCAAATTTTTGCTATTTTTTTTTCTTCCGTGCGGATCCCTCGCGATCCGCGTTTCTCTCTCTCTCTCTCTCTCTCTCTCTCTCTCTCGCCGGATCATATTCCTTTTCTTGACGTTTAAATGCCCCTCTTCTTTTTCTTTCACTGCGCTTATTCGGCGTCTCCTTCGGTATAGTCATCTCCTCCCCGTCGCGTTATCAGCGAAAAAACTGAGCGAGCTTAAAAATGGATTTTGGTAATTCTAGCTCTATAATAAGTAGGTAAGTTTTAATGCGTAAAATGGTCAGTAACTAGCTAAGCTTACCTCGTCGGTCTGAAGAAAAGGGGGTATTTTCACTGTAAACCTATGACTCCTTAGTACAAGAAGAAGAATGGAATGTCTCAACGTAAAAGCTGATGGAATGACTCGTCGATGAATCGGCGAATGTATTAATTATATAAACACGAATCGACTATCCGGATGGAAAAGACGTGGAAATATACATTGTACATATATGTATGTGAATATGTGCGTATTTATATATATATATATATAATATCATTTATATACATATACATTTATATTATATATATAAATTTATACGTATAATTTATATATATACTTAAAACATATACGTATACATATATATATATATATATATACATATAATAGCACATACATACATATATATGTATATATGTATATGTACGTATGTATAGTAAGAGTGTGTATGTGCGCGGGTGGAAAAAGTCGGGGGTACAGTCATTTATTCTGTTCTTATACCACAGCAATCGATATTTAGTTTACACAACGGGCGTATGAAAACGTACAACCACATTACAGACTAGCTAGATAGTTGCTTGTTTGCTGTGAGTAACGTAATAATAACGCTAAAAAGGCTCACTATCAACGAAATCTTTTCATTTTTTTTCCCCTTCTTCCTTTTTTTCTTTTCACCTCTTTTTTTAGTCAATCAATCAATCAACGACGCTGCACGATGTCGAGCTGACGCGATGAGACGCTCGCTTCGGTAAAAGATGTTCGTAAAAAATCAACGAAATTGAAAAGAATTTCGACGACACACATTTTCTTTTTTTCTTTTTTTTTTGCTTTCCATCATTCACATTATTAAGCCCCTTCGCGACGGTCTCTCTTACGAAAGCTCACAATCAGGCGAACGATATATTTATTGCATTTGACGAGATACAGACGGGGAGGGGAGGGGGGGAGAGAGAGAGGAGGGGCAATCGAAGTAAGCATATTCTCGTCTCCTCAGCTCGGTTATGCCAAAAATCCATGTGTGAATTTTAGAGTTTCTTTTTTCTCAGCTATCTATAATATTACACTCGGATCTTTTTGTCAGAAGTACATATCTTATTACACAGAGTTACAAGCTCGAAAGCGAGGTCCGTCTTAACAATTGGCAATGTGAGGACGCCGCCGTTATTTCCGTAAAGAGAGAGAAAAAAAAGTATGAGCGTACGTGTTTATCTCTAAATAAATCGATGTACACGCATACGTTAATATAATACCGTATAGCAATTATACATTATAGTGTACACGAGACGATCGTGCGCGCAGTAAAAAAGCAAGGATTCGAGTGGCGGGACGGAAAGGAGAAAATTTGAAGAAAGAGAGAACGAAGGAGGAGAATCGACGCGGTGGTCAGGTCAGGGTAAGGACAGACGAACACACACAAATGCGTCTCGGTAGATAGAGTGTTTCTTTCTTTTTCCTTTCGCTATTGCAAAATATGTACGCGATACACATAATTCGTTTTCACTCATTGAAACAGGATTTAATCCCAGACGAATCCCGAACGCCGGCGGTCTACGTCATCGGCGTCGTTAATTTTGAACGGATGGCATGCAAAATGCAAATACTTTTCCTCTCGATACGCAAAAAACGGGGCAACTTAAAAAAGTGCCTCTCCTTTCTAAACGCTTTGCAGTCTCTATTTACCGCAGAGTGCGTGTTCTCTTTTGCTTCTGCGTGCTCCAAAATTCAATCGTGTATTATATGTGTACGTAATATATAATATGCAATCAAATGATTTATGTTATTAATTAATTTTGTTATCGCTATGTTGTTGTCACTGCTGCCGCTCTGTTTTAAAATAACGGCGCGTACGTACTTTTAAGGGTCACGCAAATTTCTAAAGATCTCTCCCCTTCCCACCCCGAACTGCCATCTGCTGAATTGGTTTATTTCTTTTGCTTACGAGTTATTAAGAGTTTTTTTCTTGTGTCTCAGTTTTATATGCGCAAGATAACACTCACTACAGCTAGAGTTACGATACGTCCTGGTCTTCCACGTCTTGCAGTTGCTCCTTTTGTTCGGCTTCACCTGCGTTAACAAAGGTGAATACATTATTTCATCGTTATCATAGTCGATGCATCTAAACAAATGTTAAACAAATTTGATTTGACAAGTAAAATAGTTTGAGGAGCTATAATTTTAAATAGGTTAATTTGTGCTTCTTTCCTTTTTTATCTACTCTAACGCGATAACAGTTGTGTAAAGATCGTGTCGCTCACCGGATAGACAGGCTGCGAGGATGTTAGGAAAAGGGTGTATTTACGTTCAGGCATCGTGGGTATCGACAGCACTATCGCCTGGCTGATCAGACTCGGATTCTGAATTACAAAATAATGATTCTGCGTTCGGAAATTGCATGCAGCGTTTGATTTCTTATACAAATTAAAAAAGGTTAAAAGATCGCGATATAAAAATAGAAATTAAAAGTTTGCTAAAGCCAAAGAAAGCATAATATTTACATTCCTTCAAAAAATCAATCATTTTAAAAAGTGCAAGAGACATTTTTTTATATTATAACAATTAGTTGCACAAAAACAACTTGTCACAGGATGTGCACCTGTAGAGTCATTATTTTGTCGCGTATTTTAAACTTTTGAAGAATTTCTCGCACAATAAATTTAACAATAATTAACGATTGTAAGTAACATCTCGGAAATGACGAGATAATCAAGACAATTTGATTTTCTATCAAAGACATTTTAGATCCGAAGCTTCGAGTTTTTTTTTCAACACTTTCGAATCATACACATTTTTTAGTTTTGAATCGAGGACATTCAACTAGTTTATCTCATAGTAATAAAGACGCGTGAGACTAGAATATTTAAGATAAAATCGTTCCATCACAATGTGCACGCGTATTTGCTCGTGTATCGATCGGGCGGGCGGAATACGTCGTGCAACGCATTCTAGCGTAATCAAAACATTCTTATAGCGATTTTCGCCCTCGTAAGTAAGTGGGACACTACTAACCGTCTCCCTGCATATCCGATGTCCATAGAGTGAGGTTGTCCCTGAGAAGCTGCATTATGAGGGTGGAATCTTTGTAGCTTTCCTCGGACAGCGTATCCAATTCGGCAATCGCGTCGTCGAAGGCCGCCTTCGCTAAGCGGCACGCTCTGTCAGGACTATTAAGAATCTCGTAGTAGAACACGGAAAAGTTGAGCGCTAATCCCAGACGAATGGGATGGGTCGGCGGCAGTTCCGTCATGGCGATATCGCTCGCTGCTTTGTACGCCACTAGAGAGTTCTCTGCCGCTTCCTTCCTATCGTTACCAATGGCGAATTCCGCCAAGTAACGATGGTAATCGCCCTTCCTGAAAACACAGATTCCAAAGTAGATAATAAAGTTTGTATGTGTATATATATATATATATATATATATATATATATATATATATATATATATATATATAGTTTGTATATTGTACGCCGAAATGTAATGCAACACAGTTTAATTCAAAAATACTCTAATAATTTTGTAAAATAAAAATAACAGAAAAGTAATGGAGAGATGTATAAGGATCATCATTCATTTAACGATAAACACGGCTCTAAATGTAAAAAAGTAAAAATATATGGATTATTGTGTTTATAATTAATTTAAATTGTTTTTTGAGCTGGAAAGTTTATTATTAAAAAGACTGTATTTATATTTAAGTTAATCGTTAATAAATCAATAGACAATTATATAGCGAATGAATACAAAGGGATTTTTACATTTTATAATAGAAGACTTTGGATTCTCCCGTGGAGGCACACGGTATCAAGTGCTTATCCAAGACGCCGAGGATATCGGCGCAAATATCCCTGAGCTCCTTTTCCACTTGAGATCGGTACTGGCGAATCATTTCTAGTTTTCCTTCGGCTCCTTTATTCTCCTCCTTCTGTTCGATACTCGAGATTATTCTCCAGGAGGCTCTCCTTGCTCCAATGACATTTTTGTATGCCACTGAGAGAAGATTCCTCTCTTCGACGGTGAGCTCCACGTCCAACGAAGCTACCTTCTTCATTGCTTCAACCATCTCTGTAAATGCCGACAAAAACAAATTAATAAAAGCGAAAAATTATAAAAGTCGTATAGAAGATATGTATAAAAAATATATAGTCTATATATAATTGTATATATATATAAATTATTTTTTATAAAAATTAATAACAAGATTTATAACAAAAGAGCTTATATAACGAAAATATTATTTTTATAAAAATTGCGAATAGCAATTTTATACACACAAGAATTCAAAGTAACAGAAAACTAGGAACAAATAATTTTTATAAATTTTCAATCAACTATGAAATTTGACAAAACAGATGGTAAAACTAGTTAGTAATAAAATCGCTATAATTCTATATCCTATATTTTGCAGGCTTTTCCGCAATTATCCTGCAAAGTACAGACTGTCAAAAGGTTTCTCGTAAATCATTGTTAAATAAACTCGGTATCACTCGTGAACTTGTTCGTTTAAATGGCGTATGGACGTTTGGCCTATAAAATGTTACGTGCCCATCGCGGGTGAAACGATAACGCCGAGTACCTTTGAAGTAAAGGGGATGAACGCGTCGGTATATATTAATCCGCTGCCCCTTGAACTTTGCACGGAAGTCACCAATACGTATTTATCGGCATATTCGAGCGACATTTGTCGAGAAGCGCCGATCTTTTGGCCTCCAGATTGTTTTGTACCAAATGTTCTCTCGCGTCTTTTCGTACGTAAGACTTTCTCAGAGGTCCAACCGACTAATCTTTTAATGGAAATATATATGTTTAACAGAGGAATAATTTTATACCAATATTTTACACATGATATTTCTAAAATTAAGATTAAAAGATTATAAAAGAAAGTTAATTGTTGAATCTCTTTCTGTGAGAAGAAAAAAAATTATTAAATGTACCAAATTGAATAGTAAAATTAAATAAAGTATTTTTTAAGCAAGAATAAAATGCGACATCTCCATACTTTGAATACTCTTATAGATGATATGGAAGGAAACAATCAAGTATTCATTTTCCGATATCAAGCGTGTCTTCTTGTAAGAAGCTTCAGCTTGGAAAGATTATGGGTTATATTGTTCTCTTGACATTTTTTCATTCGAAATGTCACAAACTTGAATTTTAAAAAAGAAAAAAAAACTTTTTCGCCCTCGGTTATCTCGGCTAGCTCGTTCGCACTTTACGCGCTAAAAACGGCACAAGTGTGTACTCCGGGCTCTCTCGAAGAGAGAAAGAAAAGGCCGAAGAATGTAGGAAGCTGTGAAACCCGGAGACCCATAATAAACGGCGTAATAACACCGGAAAGGACGCGTAGATCGATAATGTGGATCAATGCGTCGCGCACGCACCAATGTATCTATCGGCGGTGACTTCAAGTTCATGGGGGGGGGGGGAGTAAATGTGACGTAAAGCGGGGCGTTACAATCACACACACGTTATACACGTATACACATAACATAGTCGAGGTGTGCAGCAACGTGGGATAGCGGCCAGATCAATACTTTCCTTCTGCTAACCATCCCTCTCCCCATTCTATCCTCCTTCTCTTCTTCCACCTCCTGCTCTCGTCACCTTCTCTCACCCCTTTTGCTCACTCTCCGCCCGTTCCGACTATAAACCCACCCTTCTTCTCTAACTATATATCTATCTATCTATTTCCTTCCACCTCCTTTCTCTTTCTCCGCTTGTCCTCAAATTCGACCAACGCTTCTCTCGCCCCCCCCCCCCCAACCCGAGAGTCACATCATTACGTCGCCTCTGGCTTTGCTCTCAAAACCGATTATGTCAAATCTGCTTAATTAACGTCGACCGAATTTTCGGGCCTATTATATACTGCTCGAAATGCGGATACCTTAAATACAGATATTATAGATAATAGTATAAAAAGATGATGGGCTGTCGATTTAAAATTGATTAGTGATTGTCAATTATAAACGCTCCTCTTACGAGCGCATTTGTCGCTCTTCGAAACGATCATTGAAAACATGTAAATACACGTTTAGATGACGGAAAGAGTAAATCGATTTTTCAATGATTACATTCAACAATGAGAAAAGTATATTATAGGAAGAATCTATATCTAAAATTAAAATTTGAAACTTGGAATGACTGCGCGAAAAACTGACATTTGGTCGATTTAAAGTGGTTTCGCGTTGAAAATAGAATACGTTAATTGGAGCAATTCTGAAAGAAAGACAGAAAATGAAATTCGGCTTAATTGGAGTGGCTCTGGAAAACAAAGATTTGTTAATTAGTATTGCGAGTTGTCCTCCTAAATTCCTCGTTATACAAAGTAACGCGCAAAAAAAAAGAATCTTATCTTAAAATCAAATATAATTAAATACGAATTTTATCGCTAATAAAAGAATAAGAAATATATGTGTGCTTCGTGTATGTATACATATATACCATTTCTGTGTATTAAATTTATCCTTGTTATTTTTTTTATTATCTTATTGCTCTCATTTGTTATTCTCTTCTTATTTTCAGGCAAATTCTCATCAACATTATCCTTTTTTGTACATTTCGACGAACACAAAGCCCCTTACCCGGGATTATACGCCGCGGTGCGTGATTTCGCTATCAAATGTAAGTCACATGGCATTCCCACGCACACGAGAAGGGGGAGGGGGAGAAAAGAAATCGCTAGGCCAGCGAAATTTAGCCGGCGCTTTAGAATCCCGCGAGAAAGAAGCGCGCGAAGTAGGAAGGAGAAATTTGACCGCCTCCCCCTCCTCCCTCCTCGTTCACTCGATTGTTTTCCCCTCCCCCTCACCCGCCCCTCACTGCCACCCGCTCGTACGTAAGGAACACGCGCTGCTTTCGCGTCAGGAGCAAGATTGTGAATCGGATGTACTTTTTATCACCGAAATTTTATCACCTCGTTGACGATGACAAAATGAGGCGACAATCGATGCGAAACACCTGGCGCGACGACGTTTGATACGTATGTACAATTTGCATCGATTACTGAAAATGTAAAGAAATCGTCGTCGAGACGCGAGCTTTCGAAAGCTCGGACAAAAGTTTGAAGAAACACGCCGTCAAGAAGGCAAAGATTCGATGAAGAGATGCTACCTATAATTTAACGATGACTTTTATTACGCGTAAAACTGGACTTTACGAATCGTGGATATACTATCTCGAAATCATCGACGATGAGAGAAGACAAGCGGAATCGAATCAAGGGCATCGATAAAAAATATACAAAGTTTATAAAGTCCGTTTTATATTTACGATTCTGCTCCTAAAGTGGATCTGCAGAGATCGTTTCATCTATCTATCTATCTCTCTCTCTCTCTCTCTCTCTCTCGTCGTAAAAGAAAAGATGCGCGCGCGGGAGAACCGTGAGATGCTCTCATTGTGTGGAAAAATCACAGGTACATAGATCCGTGAATCCATAAGCCTTGCGCGGATCTACCTGGTTCTCGCAAAATCTTTCGGCTCGATTCATGGAGAAGAAGCCTGAAAGAGGAAGAAAAAGAAAAGGAGAAGGAAAAGAAGGAGAAGAACATTGGCCGTTCTCTCTCGCTCTCGGTCGATCGTACCCGGTCGGTGATTTCTCTGCATGCATTCAAGGCCAGATACCACGAGCGGAACACGCGAGTTACTACGTGTCCGTCTCGCTGCTTAGTAGTAATGAGTCGTCGGCGATTAGCGAAAGTGTCGCGCGCCTATGCGTCACGACGTCACGAAGAGAAGTCGGCGAGTACTCGGTGCTTATCTACCGAGAGAAAGAGACGAGGCCGAAAGAGTACGCCTAGCAACGCGCCGCGAGCGTCTCGTTTCTCGTTTCTCCTTTCCTGGAATCCGATCTCGAGCACTCGAGCTTCTTCGGGATTCATGGCCGCGAATTCCGGCGAGCGAGGGAGCGAGCGAGCGAGCGAGCGAACGGACGGACGGGCGGGCCGAGCCGGATCGACCGTCGACCGTCGCGAATGACACGAGTCGATATCGGCGTCCGGCGCCGCCACAAAGAAACGCCGCCGACCGGCTACGCCGTAACGATTCGAATTCTCGGGGCGATCGCGCCGCGATATTTTGACAGTTATCGCAACGCCCGACGTCTCGACGATGGCGAAGGGGGGTATATCGTGGCCGCGTAAAGGTTAATTCGCTCGATTCGCCACCGCTGCCGACGAGGACGTCGTCCCCGGCGCGCGGCAATCGTGGACGCGTCGAGATCCCGGGAGATGGCGAGGGTCCCCTCCTACGTAGGAGGAAATTTTGCGCGAGCGGGGTATAATAAAATCGACACGCGATTTCGATGGCCGGCTGTTCGCCGTCCGTCCGTCCGTCCGTCTCTTGGACCGGAAAAATATCCACTCACCGTCATAGCGTTCCGCTTGCTCCGCCAGTTTCGCCTTGTAAACGTTGTCCTCCCGTTCCGACATCTCGGATGTACTTGGATTTCACACACAGGTACGACGATATCGACGGAACGCTCTCGATGGCAAAAGGAAAGACGCGCACGAAACTGATACTCGGTCTGGCACCGACCGCCCAAATCCCGAAGTCCGAAATACCCAAGACCCAAGACCGCACGAAGCACCGCCGCTGCTCGAGACGTACAGCCACTCGCAAGCTCACTGACCAAGATGGCGGCGCCCGCCAACAATCGAAAGCAGTTCCCTGTCTCTCGCGCAGCAGCTCTGCGGATGAGCCGGATGAGCTCCGCTCGCCATGTGTATTACTACGCCCGTGACGTCATTGCCGCCGCCGTCGTTGTCTGCGCCTGCGCGCGCAGGATCCGCGATTCGAAAATGCTCTTCTCTTCTCTTGTCGACGTTTCTCGGTTCCCGAACGAGTACGTCGGCCTCTCTATCGCGAATATCAATTTTTCTCCAATACGATATATGCCGATTTTCGTATCTTTCGACCGCTCTTTCCTAAACAGGACAGAGACGCGAAAGGAACAAAAAACGCGCGGAATGCGAACCGGGACAAACCGGATGACGTGAATATATTCGAGTTTGTATATATAAAAAAAAAAATAAGTATCTTTTCCTCAAAGTCTACCAAATTTTGTTAAACTTATAAAAATTGCTCCAATGTTTTAAATCTTTTGTAAATGCTGGTAAAAATAATTTCCAGAAAGAAAAGAGAAACGAAAAAATTGACCCTGCAAAAAAGATTTTGATGTAAAATCTCTACAGTAAAATATTCTACAATTCTCTTAATCGCTAAATTCAGATCGCGTCTACATAGCTTTTATCTTTGATGCAATATAATTTATTCGATAGAACAAAGTCTCTTATAATACAATTACGGCCTTTTATGCGATCGACAATGGATTAAAAAAAAAAAAAAAAAAAAGACGTCGAAAAAGCGATCGCGCGTGAATGTGCTACAAAATAAATATTTCTTCATAGCAAAGCTTATATTTGCCTCTCTTCACACACGAATCACAGCTAATGTACAAGCGCTAATGATCCGAAAACAGCTTTACTACTCGGCTCACACTCGTCGCATCTTGTTAAATTATTTATTTTTATAATTAATTTATATTTATATGTATACAGGTGTGTGTTTGTATATATAATATATATATATATAATCATCTCAATTATTATATAAACTATTAAAATTATATAATACAGCCAGAGAGGACTTAGTGTAATGATCATTATAGACATTGGCTGTAAGCTAGCCATTCCGCTCGGCTTATCGTCGAGATATACTCGTGCACACGGCTCGGTACAGCTATACACCTGATAACGTCGCGAATGAAACAGCCTATGTACTCATAAGTAACGGGGATATACAATAAATTTCATCAATTAACCATGAGTGTGTGTATGTGTGTGTATTGACAGCATACATACTTACATACGTACATACATACATACATAACATACACACATGCATATCATTCGTTATAAATCATGCGTGCCTATAAGTCTGTGAGTACTTCTATGCTGTAGCGTAATTTTCGAAAAAAAAAGCGATTGTTAAGCTCGATACCCGATTTCGGTTTATTTAATCGAACGGAGCAGCACTTAGGAGCCATCGCACAATTTGCATTTCAAGTGTATCTCGTGTCTTTATCGTTCTACTTCCATAATAACATTACACCGCATTACAACTCAATAAAGTATTTTGTCTATCTAGCGGGCTCAAAGTTTGCGTGAGCGTTTACGTGTAACGGTGTCGCTTTTGCAATAACACTGGCCAAACTTGGAAGCATCATGGTTGTCGATTTATATTACATAAAATATCAACGATCGGATCATCGCTGCGCTCGTGTATTCGAAATTATTGAATAAATCCTTCAATGTACATATCTATATTCATTCTTAATTCGGACAATACTGTCGGTATTTTTATATGTATATTTCCATTTCGAAGGTTTCAAATATCGTAATACACATTGTATCAAACAAGAAATATGCAGCGAGGGAAATGTTATGACATAATTACACAGGCATAATTCTTTCTAATAAATATATATATGTATATATAAATTAAATTCTGACACTTTTTAAATGAAAAAACTTTTTCTTTTTATTTCTGACAAAGAAAAAGTTGCATGAAAAATAAAAATATTGCATCTTGATTAATACCAATGCATATCGAGTACAAATTCAATTTTATTCTTTGCTGCACATTTCTGTATGTTGCTTTTATGCAAATACTTTCAGCAATCGATCAAATACACAAAATTTTTATCTATATATAATAGCACGACTAATTTCGATAAAACTTAAAGATTAGTTTCTAGAATATTAGATTTGTATTTGTCTAAAAATAAATCAATACTGGATATATTATAAAAGTGGAACATTGAGCTTGATTACCCCCCTTCCCCCGATAATGGTGATAGTTCTTTACGAGCTTTCTCTACGACCGTAATATTGCTATCTCAGTTTTAGGCTGATGTAGTAAAATATTCACGTCTCATCGATGCTCGCTTCAGTATCGATTCTTCATAAATTCGTACATACAGTTGCATATATGCAAAATTTAAATACTTAATACGCATTTAATCGGATTGAAAAGAGCAGTTATTTACATTAATTCTGCAAAATGTTGACACAAAAAAGTAAAATACAAATGTATATTGAATAAGCATTGGATTAAATGCGCCTAATTATACTCGGAAAGAAAAGAACAAAACAATATTGCGCAGAGGAAGGGAGAAAGACATGGGAGAATCAAAGAATAACAATAGTGATGACACGCAAGTATGCAAACTGCATATTATACATATCAGAGTGCCAGCAACTTCGGAAGAATTAATCTCGCTACATCATATCCTGTAACAATCCCATTATCACGTCAACGTTATTTTATAAGCATTCAAGTCTCCACCACAAGCGGTCGCGACTTGTATAATCTCGACTATTGTCACTCGAATGATCCAAAACTTTTTCGCACTGCTTATGCGTGTGTGACGAGTCTCGTATCATATATAATCGAATATATAATTTATATAATCAACTAAAATATATGCGGACATCGTGACCAATCACCTTTACTCTTACAATCCCAATATTCGCCATTGAAAACATAACAACGGCTATCTGTGTATGGATCCTGTTTCTTTTTGAACCACAACGGTTCATACACCTCATAAGGTAAGCCTGCGGAGGAACAAATCGTTTCCAACTGAGCAAAAATGCTTAGTCTTTTTGCAATCTGACAATATATATATATATATATATATATATATATATATATAAATATATAAACCTACCTTGCGCAGCAGCCTTTTCGGCTTCGTGCTCGCGTGCTCGTCTATTCGCTCTTTGTTTTTCCTCTAAACGCAATTTCTCGGCATTAGCTTCGTCCCACCGTCCATCTTCCATTAATCGTTGATCAGGCCTCAGCCGAGAATCCGTCGGAGCTATACCCTCTTCCGGTTCGTTCAATTGACACGCTAATTCCGTGAAGAAATAATATTTCTCACAATCTTCACTGTAAAATTAAATTGGAACGTTGAAATATCTCGTATACATTAAAAATGTTACTGCGGTAAATATATAATAAAGAACTTTCAATTTTTTTTTAAATAAACATTTCTTGTGTATTTTGCACTATGGAAATAACTTCCACATTTGTAATAATTTTTTATATATATTATGAGAAAAACTTTATTCTATTTATTATTACAATTTTAATATGTTAGGGTTAGGGTTAGGTTAGGTTGAACTGCTGTGAATTTAAATACAATTATTTTAAAAGAAAAAATAAGACTAAAAAATATGCGAAAAGAAAGATATTTTTTCAAATTGTATGTATACTTACGTAGGCATACGTCGTTTCCACGCCAATATGTAGTGACCCGTCTTGTAGACTGGATTATCAGGTGTACCAGATGTGCTAATTACTGGAGCAATTTCTATTTTTGCATCCCATGTACCCTGTACTACCCACTTGACTTCCTTGTTAGAATTCATTACTACTCCCTTCACTTTACGCTGACTATCTCGCGAAAAGTACGAGTACGGTATGTACTTCAAATGGCACTTGATACCCTCCTTATGATTTACGATATCCATATCACCGCTCTGATCGACCCACAATCTTCCGACTATAATATTATGTACTGTAGTAGTAACTTTACGCCATGTATAGTGCTGCTGCCCATGGTTGAATTCCAAATGAGCGGTACCCAGAGGAATCACCTGATTGCAAAAATCAATTATCAGAATGGCTGTTCGGAAGACACAATAGTTGTGCAATCGTTCAATAATTGTCTGTGCGAGTGTGTGTGTAATGTATACGTAATTGATACATATTAATATTCTGCATTTTCAAAAGTCAATCACTCCATTGTTTTTTTTAATGTGGTTAATATGCGTTTGCATATTGTTACATTGACATGACATCAGAATCGTGCATACATTTATAAATGCACGAGGTGCTAGAGCCTAGAAGCCCTGGAAATTTATAGCGTTTTTCACTGGGAGAACTAGTGCGCACTGAGTGCACATAAAGGTTATCACATACAATTTCACAATGATATAAGTAATTAAAAAAGTAAAATAATTAATAGTAAAAGCTATTATTATCATTACTCATATTGAACAATAATAATAATAGCTCTTACTATGAATTATTTTACTTTTTTAATTACTTATATCATTGTGAAATTGTGTGTCATAACCTTTATGTGCACTCAGTGCGCACTAGTTCTCCCAGTGAAAAACGCTATTAGTCTCCCGAGTCACATTATTACAGAAAATCCATAAACTTATAATAAATTTTATCAATTTGAATAAAACATCTACCGAATACATCGATAAAGAAACAAAAATATTTCTTTCAAATGCTTTTATTGATAATATAATTAAAATTATTTTTATCATAACCCATATACTTATATTTGTTTGTAATGTATTAATATATTGCTCAATAATCAATCTCATTATCTATCTCATCTCTATCAAATATATTCCATTTTCATATATGTGTTCAGATTTCATAGATTTGGAAAAATATCTTATATTTCTCAAAAAATGTTATGCTTGGAATTTCAGGGAAGGTAAGTACAGCGCTATAAATAAGTAAAATATATCGTACCTGCAGGTATTTTCCACGAAACTTGGAGGCCATTGTAAACTCTTGCCAGCACCGCCATTTCTTTCCTTCGCAATGTTGAGCCAGCATAGGTGGATGATGGGATACTTGTTCTGAAATCGCCCGCCATCCAAGGTCATCTGTACGATCGCATTCGAAAGTTTCACCAAGAAGGGGATTGAAAGGTTTTCCTGTTCTAGCAGCGGTTGTAGAGTAACTAGATATAGTGAACGCAGCTACATAAGCCATTTGTTCATAGCTATCTGTACATTCCGCAGCCCTATTTGAAAAATTCGTCATTTCGTCATGCGCACAATTGTCATACTTTTTCGTCAAAAATATAGAAATACAACAAAAGATATCGTACCTATCAAGAATATCTGCATATTCATAGTCTTCTGTCAGCCGTTGAAGCATACTAAGTGGTTCGGAGAAATTAACTGGCATAGGAATTTTTGACAAATCTTTGCCAATACAATTTTTCATGATATTCCATAGATTCAAGGGATAAATTGGTTTGTCAGGTACCTTAATCCTTCGCTTCCTTTTGGTCATCCTGGTGCCGCTACCGCCATTGTTGATTTGCCAACTCTATCGAATAGAAAAAAAGACCCGTCTATATTCTGTTTTGCAAATATTTAAAATGACGAAAAGAATAAAACTCGCTTACATTGTCCAGGTCGTCTGTGCTCTTGACGGGTGAAGGAGTCTGCGCTGCTCTGGAATCGGTCACAATAAGAAACGACTCGGCGCCAGTTGAATCGGAAACAGGCAAAGGCGTTGGATCCCCTTCTGAACTGGAGCCATCGTCGCTACCCTGGGAATCGGTGCGATCTCTCGTGTGGGAAATTGAGTTACTCGTGGCGACTCCAGGTATGGTTAGAGTAAAAGTATCCGACTCTTGGGCATCGTAAAATTCAGCGTTATCTTCCTCATCCTCCGACGGAGATGTCGTAATTGCGGGATCTGCAAAGTCAAATCTTTGTTCCATTTGTCACACATTTGGGACGCGCGTTGCATGGAGATACTGAATACGAGGGGAAAATGGAAGCGGGAAAAGCTGGACACGGAGCGGGAAAGAACACGGGGGTCATCTAATCGCTTCGAAACTTTAGATAAGCATTAAGATAAGAAGCGAATACGTTGATCTGTTGATATCTATCGCGGCACGACGTGGCGACATCGAAAACGGGGAAAGCGAGAAGCGCGAGGGAATCGTGCAAATTATAACGTGACACGCGTGATGTCAGGATGTCGCACGCGCGCGCGCGCATACGTTCGTGTTTTACTCAATCGAGATCGTATCAGTAATCAAGAATCGATACGATATTCCCCGAGCCCGTGTGAGACTACGTGCGCCGCCTTTTCAAATTTCATCGCGCCCTCATTTTAATATAATTATATTTATTATAATTATTTCCAATTTAAATCGAATTGACGCACTGTATCGTGCGTCTGCACTCCACAAATAGAGGATTCGCGATATATTTCAACAGTAATGAATCATGCTTGTAGAATTGTAGATCATAAAAAGCTCCTTCATACACACACATGTCTGTTTTTTTAGCTACACTTTGTGTTCTTTTTTGCAATTTCTCTCTCTCTCTCTCTCTCTCTCTCTCTCTCTCTCTCTCTCTCTCTCTCTCTCTCTCTCTCTCTCTCTGGAATTATCATATTATATGTATGTACACGCACCGGCAGAAATGGTGTCCGGCGTTAGATGTGTGCGAATACGTGTATGACTTTCGGCTGTCATACACGTATTCGCACACATCTAACGCCGGACACCATTTCTGCCGGTGCGTGTACATACACTACAATACATTCAAGTACAAAGAGTGTAACAAGGTACAGATAAAAAGAACAAAGAGAAAGAGACAGAGAGAAAAGAAAGAGCAAGACAGACATATGGGACACATCCTGTCGTACGTTTATGCGAATGACAAAATCAATTTTAATGAGAACAGTACAAATTTTCTGCTACACTTTTGCAAACACAAAACGAGGTTGCGAATCGATGAATGAAACACCAATAACGTAACGCACTTTTTAGACTCGTCCGATTATTGTTTTGACAACTTCCGTCCGATCCTGTCTTTCTTCAGTTGGATTCAGAAGGGAGATGGTTCCGAAATTCGTGGAAATCGAGTTTCGAAGAAAACCCGTATCAAAGGCCGCCCGATTAAATTCGGAAGAAACCCAAACCGAAAACACTGTCCGAAATATATATTACCATATACGAGTATGCATTCGAATATACATTTTTTTTTTGTTCTCTATCTCTATATATATATGCTGCAATGTTGCAGCCGTGAGTACACGAGTACGAGTGCACCACGAATGACGTAAAGCGCGATAACGTGTTGCATTAGTGTATGTACGTATACCTCCCCGAAGCCATCTAGCGCAGATACGAGTAAATAAATGAAGGCGCCGAAATTTGAAAATATTTCATTTCCCTCCCACAGTTTATAAACTACAAACTTTACATCACCAGTGACTAATGTGAATTTTATGTTAAATGCAAAAAGATGTAAAATTCAAAAATATGCTTATTAGGCTGAGAATATCAGGTGCATTTAATTTTGGCAGAATATGTGAAATTTAATTATCGAAGTATTTAATATCATTAAAACAATGTTTGTTAATAACGAGAGATATTCTATATGTTACTGACTTGATCTTGAAATTTATACTGCGCTCATTATTTATAAATAAAATTTCAATAAACTAGAAATATTTTGTTGGATATTTTGTAAGGAAAACGTAATGCCTTGAGTAATTAAAAAATATCGAAAAATACGATATGCGAATAAACATGCTACGAAGAATGCAAATGTAAGATTATTTACGTGAAGGTCTGTGTCCTCCTGCAAGTGTCGCTGAAGGAATCGCATGTTGTGCAGCTTCCTCCAAATGGGAATGTTGCCTAGCTAGCTGTTCGACCATCTTCTCTATCCGCCCCTTCTGGTCGCGTTCATGCTGCAACATCTTCTTCCATTTAGGCTCCTGTTGCTGGGCTAGTTGTAAGTAATCATTACTCGTCTGCAACAATGTATATAATCTATTTCGGCAAGGCTTTCATGTTAAATTACATCAGTATTAGATTATATCAGTAAAGAGAATGCACATTGTCAAGTGCAATCTTGTGAATAGAATTTAAGATGATTTTAATTGGCGTGAAAATTAAACTCTGTACCGCGCGTACATTTTGTATTGGAATTGAATTTATACGTGATCTTTGAACGTTAATCATATAAGAAACGAATCACTAAATATATCACAAGAGAAATACGCGACCTTTCTTCCCTCTCTTCACATCTTGATGAATCATTCGCTCAATTATGTATTCTGTATATATCACGTTGTAATAAGATTTACAAAATATTTAAAGACACATATTTTCTGAATTTATAAATTTATAATATCAAGTCCTATAAAAAAGTGTGCGAACAATCCTTATGCTATTGAATTCTAATATAAAAATTTTAACATTTGATCAACAAATTTCAATCTGTATATCTTCAGTTGCATATAACAGATGAAAATGACATTTGTATGCCATGTTTTTTTAAAGATGTTAAGGTCTATTCTAAATACACCTTTTATCTCAGAATTTGTTAAACATTTATCGGATATCTGATGTTGAATAAAAAAATTATTGCAATCATAGCCACATTAATTAATACTGACATGTAAAAGAGAAACAAAAATTCAGAGAATAAAGTTTAATTGTAAAACTCGAACAATATAGGACTTGTTGATGCACTTTTTCGCAAGATTTTTAAATAAATTCATGACGTTAGATAAACGTAGACATCTCGTGTGTCTTCCAATATATTTAAATAATACATGTTTAAATATTTAAATTTATAACAGATTATATATGTTGAAACTTACGCTGATCATAGCATTCGCCGCAATCCGGAAAAGCGTAGCTCGCTCGCTGACGGTCTTGAATTTTGCCGTTAATTCGGGGGACGGAGGCTCTAACGTTTCCAAATCGGTCAAAGCTCGCTGAAGCGCAACTCCCTGCTTGGATATTAAGTCGTTGCACGCTTGCAGATCATCCAATCGTCGCGTTAGATCCTTAATCACAGACGCAGTTTCTACGTTTTGATTGTCGTTGTCTTGATATTCCTCCTCCTCTTCTTCTAAAAGAAATTTCGCATAAAGTATTAAAGTTCATTAAGACAGACGAAAAGGATAGACAGTACGATGTGTCGTATTAGAATATATTCCTTATAACGTCTGACGTTTGTACAAGATATATGATTCGGATTGAAAAATATCAAACTGAATCGAGTTAAAAATCACCAAAATTAAAACTGACTATTTAACTTGAATGCATAAATTATATGTACATTATATGTATCTGGATTTAGAATATTTATACTTTTCCCATCTTAGGTACACAGGTGTACTGAAAAAGGTACGTCGAAAAAGCGTTACACACAACTTATACAAACAACGACGACGATCAAGTTACGAACCAGATTCCATTGCTTGGATGGCTTTAGCTTTTGCCAGCTCGAGGGCTGTAACCCATTGCTGTCGCTCCACCTCGGTCGATGCCTTGATGTGGAAGGTTTGCGTGCCTCCGTTGCTCACGACAAAGGTACAGGAGTCCACCGTGTGTATTAAGGCCCCGTGTAAGGAAATCGTGCCGCGGCAGGTGTGGGACATCTCCGCGGGATTTCTAAAACGAGAAAGATGGAGACAGTCTCGAGTACTCACATTCCTCTGGAATCGCCTCGCAATTGCCGAATGACACAGAGAAAGACAGACGTGAGTTTGCGAACTGTAGACTCGATTGCCGACGTTTCCTCTTTGATCTTGCGAAGGAGCGACTTCTCTTGCAAAAAAAGAATCGACACGTCAATTTGTAACAATTGATTCGTCTGTGTTAATCTGTATCACACTCGTATCTGACTCGCCAGGAACAAGGGGGGGAGAGAGGAGAAACAGAGCGAAAGGACGGTCGGGAAAATTAAAAGATATGAGATTTATTAGCGTAATCGCCGAGAGAGAGAATACACTCGTTAAAAGCGATCCCATTACCGTCCCGCAACGATCCGGCTCCTGTGTTCATGTCTAATATAAATAAACATCTCAACTTGGAATAGTCCAACAATCCGTAGGAGTTATTCCGTCGTACGAAACAACAATCTAAAGAACGGAGTAGGAGCTCTCAATCGGATCATGCACGTGAGGTCACTCGGGTTAATCGAACACGCAACAATCACGATTCTGCGTGAAAAAAAACCAACAAGTCATGCTAATACAATTGAAACAATAGTATATAGGGTGTCCCCGAAGTAGATCGACCAATTTTCGGAGCATTCTATATACGTATCTCGTGGATTAAAATAAAAGATGATTAGAAATCTGAAAATACTCCTTTTCTTTTCGAATTATAAATGTTTTTTCATCGACGGCGGAGTTTTGCAAGAAATGTGCCTAGTAAAGTTAAAAATACGACCTCATCGTATATTTTTACATTATTAATATTATAATTATACGTAATTATATTATAATTATGTTCGTTGTATGATTTTTCATTAATAATAGATAATAATAGTAGTTATTGTGATTCGGTATGTTGATTTAAAAATGTACATTAATGTAACAATAAAAATCTCCAAGTAAATCTCTTTTTATCAATTTATATTTGAATCTCTCGTGTATCTTATTCTGTCATTATAAGAAGAAAAATTATATTCGACAATTTCTCTAAAAGAAAAGATGGAGTATTTTTTCAAGAGCAAATCTCTATCAATCTTGGGAATTCTTGCAAATCTCCGCAGCAGAGGCAAAGTTATTTTTAGCTTGGAAAGAATGCGGATCTATGATTACACCATCTTTTTTCCATCCTTAAGATAAATCAAATTTGCTTTGCCAAAAAATTTATCGATCTATTTTAGATACACCAAATGATTTGCGGAAACATTATCTTGTATACTTATCTCTTCTAACATGACAATATTAATATCACTCGCGCGTTAGCTTGTTACGTAATTTTCGGCAATTCTCTTTTCTGAAAATTTTCTATAGAAATTCTAGACAAATTCTCTTCTCGCAATAAGATGAGTTTACATTTATTTTAATTACTTGCAATTCTCGGAAAATAGAGAGCCATTATTGAATTTGATTAATCGTGAATTGTTGTCGTGTTGAATTGACTCTATACCACTGATAAAATTCATTTTTTACTTACAATTAATATTAAAAATCAAAATCATTCTTCGACTCGATATTCGTAGGCAATATTTATACAGGGTGTCCTGACGCTGCCTTTATTTAAGCAACAGATTCTTTGTGCTTGCGTGATGAATTTAGATCAAACGTTCTCTCTTATCAAATATGTTGAATCACGCATCTCAAAGTTGAACTAATTAAACTTATCACAGACAAATCTATTTTATGCAAATATTCTAATGGCTATAAGGAAATACCCTGTATAATAATAAAAAATTATCGTGTCGTAAATGAGTTATCTCAAAATATTATGTTAAAAAATTTAGGCGAATACAAAGACTACTCGGGAGAGAAAGAAATATACTTGAGAGAAATATATACTAATATGAAAGATGACGAGAGAAGGAAGAAATAAAGATTATTGTCTAACAAAGAGATTACAGAATCTTTCATATCGATTATACTCGGAAAAGAAATTACTTAAAAATGCTTAATTTTACAGATAATTTAGTCCGTCTGATAAAAGCGGATTCGAGCGTTCGCCCGGAGAGAAATAAAACTGTCTAATCTAAAGACTTTAATAATATAGCTATACTCTGTCGATCCGATAACGATCGTTAAACTGTACTGCCCAGAGACCACTATGCCAACAAAAGTAACAAAAGACAGATTCGATCGGAATGAACGGCACTAGACTAACATAAAGAAGCTGCACGTTTCATTGCACGCGGCTGCATTGAATTATGCACATACATACACACACGCGCACACATACACAAACAGAGAGAGAGAGAGAGAGAGAGAGAGAGAGAGAGAAAGAAGGAAAGAAATACTGAAAGAAAGGCATACAAGAAAGTACAAGTGTATACGTTTAGCATATTTAGCATATGATAGGAGGGCATTTAATTTCCAGATTACACGTAAATGTATCGCTTACATGTCACAAACAGGTACAGAGAAAGCGGATGAGATTATATTGTATATTAGGGAACAAGTCACACAAAACTGCATGTAAACATGTAGAGCTGAATGTAATGGGGTATATATGTGTTTGTGTGTGTGAGAGGGGGTGTTTGTTTGTATGACGGATAATTGAGTAACAAAAATGAAAATTGGAGACTTCAACGTCCTCAGCCGTTTTTTAAATTACAGATTCGCTAAGAGGAAAGTCGGGATATTTCGGCGATTTCGTACACATCGTTATCTTTTTCTCTCTTTTTTTTTTTGTTTTTTTATTTTTTTATTTTTTTACTTACTCGGAGGCTCTGCCAGTCCTCCGCTTGCGTCGCGTTGATATCTTTGGCCCCCCTGTCGGTTCAGCCCTAAACAATCCATAAAACAAATAGACCCCGTTCATAATGTGTAATAGTGCAAGGCTTATTATTTCAAATTTGCTTTTTTTTTTATTTTCGTTGCCTAGACGAGTAACGTTTTGCTTTTTTCACTCGTCGAATTGGCATAGATCGAAAAAAGAAAATCGGTAAAATCTCAACGGTGTTACAAGTCCACTCGAGTTTTCTAACACGAGTTGCGTGATTTTGCGTGCCGTGCGAGAAGCCTTACGACAGAATCGAGAATTAATTCGTACAACACGAGAAAATACGTAAATACATTCCAGAACATTTTTCTTTTCAGGGAAGAGACATTGCAAAACTGAAATCACACAAACTGTGCCAAAGCGGAACGTCAAACTAGAAAAATCCTAGGAAGCCGGTGCATATAAGTAATCGTCTGTCGGAAAAAAACGCGGTCGCTCTACAGCAAAAGGAATAACACGACCATGAGACGATTTTTTTTGTCCCTCATATAATGAAAAAAATCTCTATCATTCTATTTAATTTTGCAACGAAATTGCCAGAACAAAACTGACGAAAATTGTCAAAAATTGCAAGTCACAAAGAGGCGAAAAATCTATGCTGCAAACTGAATAACGAAGCGTTTAATAACGATTCAATGAGAAATCTCGCAAGAGTTAATAAAAAAATAAAAAAAAAAGAGGAATATATATATATATATATATATATATATATATAGAGAGAGAGAGAGAGAGAGAGAGAGAGAGAGAGAGAGAGAAGATCAAATTTCTTCGATGCGGATAAACGAAAAAATGCGTCGTCAAAAATGCAAACATCTGCAATAGAATTACGTAATTTTTTATTTAAATCGCATTCTTTCAAGAACGTGCGAAAATGTTATACATATATAGATTTTTTATTAATCTCAACAATCATAAATAATTCTTAATCTCTCCAGCACTTTTCTTTTTTACTTGAAATAAACGTCGAATAATGATCGACTATAAGTTCATCGAGAATTCTACTATTGATTTCTACATTTTGCGACGCATTATGTAGATGTAAGTTGCAATGTTGTATCGGTATCGTCTGGAAAGGATTTTGTCACGCTTTTATGTAATCGTCGCGATACTTGATTGTTCTCCGGAAATTACACGCGCGTGTAACTCGTATTGTTACACGTTACAAGCAAGTAGAAGAATCGAAGATACTGTCAAATAGTATTGAAATAGATAGTGATCAATTCGATATCATACTGAATAAACTCGTAAAATCGCGCTTGGAAATGAGAAATCACAAAGCTCGATTATGTGTACATGCGCTCTTTCTAATACCTTATTAAACGTATCCAAGTTCTCATTCTAATACGCTCTTGCTACAAAATCATCTCTTATCGCAAACTCTTTGGGAGATTACAAAATGAGAACGCAATAAACGAACAATAAGGAGCTGTTTCTCGACCTCTTTTTCTTGTCAAAATGAAATACGTTGATAAAAAAAATAAGAAATCTTTGTCTCATTTCTTTACTTTTTTCTGACGCAACAATTTCGATCGTTTTCACGATCTTTCGATAAATATCATGAATTAACAATAAAGTACATTGTCCGCAAACAAGGCGCGTTATCATTCATCGCGTATGCGTTTTCCTAGATAAACAGCGCTTCAAATACATATTTGATCAGCTGTTGCCAGGCTATTTCTGACCGGGAGCGATCGGAAAGAAAAAAATAAAAAAACAGTACTGTCACACACATACGCACACATAACCTAATCGCGAACGGAGAACAGCTCCATATTGCACATTTGACGTGTCTCTAGATTTCATTTCTCCACGCGGTTTGGGGCCTGACGTTGACACAGTCGTAGAAAGTAAGAAAAAAAAAGACGCAGACAGCAGGTCCGCGAGGCCCGCGAGCCTGCTGGCGTGCGATCTCGCATCAAGATCGATCGTTGTAACGTTACAACGAGCTAGAGTCTAGAGGCGTATTAGAGACTCGCGATCGCGCGAAAAAGTCGGAGAACTTTGATAAAGGCGGTTAGACAGAGGTAGACAGGTAGATAGGTAGAGGTAAGATCCGATGACACGTAGCAAACTACCTGTAATACGACAGAAGGCCGTTTGACAGGACGAACCATCTCCGTTGATAACCTTTCAAGTAGTTGGTCCATTTGAAAAGCCAGCCCTTCATCTCTTGCCCGCCGTGCTGGCTCTTCGGGTCGCCCATGCTCTCTCCCGGCTATCTAACGCGTACGTTAACGCTCACGCTTTTTCGCGTCTCACCGAAACGATCACGACGATGCGGGATGCGGGCCGATGCCGATATCTGCCTACACCGCAGCCTACACATCACCCGCGTTGTCCGAAACCACCATTTTGATTATTCCTCGTGGATCGTGGAAGGAGACTCTTTCCCCTTTCCGCGCCGCGTGCTGGCGCTGACTGTTCTGGCTGTTCTGGCTGTTCTGTCTGTCTGTGTCTGTTTGCATACCGTATACACCTGTATGTACATTGTACATACACTTGTACACGCGCACGTAGAATGTCAAGTCAGAGCGGACGACAGACGCGACGCACAACCGGCGATATTATCAGGTGCGATGCCGATTTCGTATGGTACGCGCTAAATACCGATGACGGATAGTACAGATCCTCTACCAACACCTTTTTCCTCTTCGAAACGATGTGCCACGTTTTTCTTCTTCGTTTTGACAGCTTACCTAACCTTTATTACCATTGTCGTTACGCATATACATCTTTACAATTATGCGATACACACACATATATGCACAAACATCAAGCCAGCAATTAATTCTATGATCTTTGAGTGAAATCTATAAATACAAAATTAACAAACCGCGTATTTTTATAGCAATAGATATACACATATGATACACACAGAATAAAAATATAAACACCGCACTATACTATAGTATTTTTTTTTATTAGATATGCTCCGAGCTCCAATATATATACATGCATAAATTTATGTCATCAATATATATTAATGTTCGCGTTTTGCAGGTAGAAAAATAATTTGTAAAAAAGTAATTGAAAATATAAAGATTGATGAATGAGTAAGAAATCGAGAAAAATCTTTGAAATTTTTATCTTTAATTTTTTAATTTGGCGTTAATTTATTTCCATCATATTTGATTTATCGTTAGTACAAAAGTAGACCAATTGGAGAAAGGATTTGCAATAAGGATAGTTCTCAACAATTTCGTTGTATGTTGAGAATAAGCTCCGTCTATGTGTTTTACATGTTTATGGCTTATCCAGATAAATTATATTTGTATAAACGTATAATACATTACATATGCATATATATCACAGAAAAATCAACCAATCATTCGGCTAGAGTCTAGAATAAGAATAAAAATAAGGTATCCTATACATTAAATTTGATTATAGGTTATAATTTCTTTGTTTTCTTTTTCTTGTTACATTTTCACAAATTTTTCATTTTTAACTTATATTTATATATATAAATATAATAATTACAATATAATTCGAATATGTGCTCTATATAATAATATTCTCGATTTTTTTGAAACATTTAAATTTCTAATTATTTGAATTAAATAATCGAAAAATAGAGAAATCTATAAAGAATATAATTTTAGATTACGTTTTCTGAATAAATACAGTTCCTTGCATTGAAAAAATGTCCACCGTGCGAAATGTAAAAGTAGGCGAGGCATTTTTCGAACGACTAATAGACGCGGCACATCTGCGCCTGTCAAGCAGTCAAGCAGCAGTTAACCCCCGTACAGTACTTCTTACTAGTTCTCATTGTAGTACACTGTAGTATACATGTATGTGTATTGTACGTGTAGTATGGTGGACATTCGCTCTCTCGCGCGCCGATAGATATTCAACATCGCGTCGTTGTCATCGCTGTCATCGCCGTCGTCGTTATTGTCGTGTCGTCGTTGTGTCGTCGTCGTACGATATCCCAGAATCTTCTCTCGTTCGCGAAACGATTCGCGAAGTCCTCACGAGGTGATGCGTCGTCCCGCATAAAAAGGGCCCCAGACTTCGGATCGCCCAGGTGAGAGCCGAATGGCGTGAAAAATCTCGCGTATACGATATCTATCTACGAGGGTATTGAGGGAGTAGCGATCTCTTGGGGCCAGCCAGACTGGCCAGAGCGAGGTCACGTGACCCGTGTGTTTACCAAAATGGTGAACGTCCGTGCGCTACGGACGACTCTCTACGCGATCCCGTCTGTCGGCCAGGAACGGCCGCGCGACGCTCGAGCGTGTAAATAGCCCCGAGAGATCAGCTGTTCCTCTCGCGTACGTCGGTGCACGCCTCCTCTCGACGTCCTACGACCTACGACGTCGCATCTAAGGCGTCGCGTCCCGGGCGAGTCGACGTTTGCTCGCGCGTTGTCCCCGTTTCTTCTACGGCGTCCGTCTCTTGCGTCTCGTATTCGGACGGCACTCGGGGCGAAAATTCCAAAGTGGACGCTAGTCTCGCGCTCCCGGCGCCGTCAGGACGACGCTCGGACTGCCGTTCGAGTCGACGTGTCTCGCGGGAGATGCCACGACCCGACACGACGGTCACGGTACGACGATCGCCTCCTGCTCATCGCGCGCGATTCCATTGCGACCTCGTCGCCGCGAATACGCTACGTGGTTCGTAGACTGTTTAATCTCGCGAAACCATCATGTCGTTCGATCGTTTCGTCGCGCGCCAAACTCGTCTCCCGTTCGCGATACTGTCAACACTGTAAACTCATCATAGGATCTTCTCTCTGTTTTTTTTTTTTTTTTATATTGTGCCGCATGAAGAGGGTGACCCGAAGCTTCCAAAGGCCTAATTCCATTTGCCAATAATGCCGAGTTCGGAGAACGCTACTAGGTACGTTTTGTAATAATAAATTTTATTAAATTTTTCGACACAGTGCTGTATGATACCGTGCGTGTAATTTCTAAAGATTAAGACGCTATGTCATTACTTTTTTCTTCTTTTCCAGTAGCAGATGATCTCTGATATAGGCTAGTGCAAATGAAAAGCACTTTGACAAAAGACATCTAAATGTCAGGAGGTGTCTTTGCATAGCGCCAAGTGCTGAAGGGCCAGGCATTCTTAAACATGGCCACGTATCAAGTCGACTACCAATGGTTGGTGTCCATTTGTCCGCATCGATATTCTTTCCTTTTTCACAAGTTCAGCGTGACAGTTACATTGTTCTTGCAGGGCTTATTCCATAATGGATTCATCGAGAATATCCACTTTTCTAATATCAATCCTATTGATAGTCTACGGTAGTTTTCGATCTCTAAATATGGAGCAAGAGGCGAGGGAAAGAGAAAAGGAGAAGGAACGTAACAACCTATTGATTGGGATTACGAGTAACAGTAACGCCGGCAATGCGGACGGTGCTAATGGAGGAAGAGTTCAAACTCTGGATACGATGCATGCTCTCTGTCTACCTCTCGGTGCTTCCATTTCTCTACTCGTCATGTTCTTCTTTTTCGACAGTATGCAGATGCTTCTTGCAATTTGTACAGCCAGTAAGTTTCAAAATTTTAGTCTAGAGTGAGTTTCATCGTAAGACTACCTTTCGCAACGGTTCAGATTTTATATAAAACATCTGTGTGATATATATATATATATATATATATATATATATATAATAATAATCAAAACTATGTCATTTATTTACAGTTATAGCCACAGTTGCACTGGCATTTCTTTTACTACCCATGTGTCAGTACATCATTAGACCATGTTCCGACGGTAATAAAATATCCTTTGGCGTTTGCGGGAGATTTACGGGCGCAGAATTACTCTCGTTTTCGCTAAGCGTGAGTATAGTATGCATCTGGGTCTTGACCGGACATTGGCTGCTGATGGATGCGATGGGTATGGGCCTGTGTGTGGCATTTATCGCATTTGTTCGACTACCTAGTCTCAAGGTATCCACGTTGTTATTAACCGGGCTGTTGATTTACGATGTCTTCTGGGTTTTCTTTTCATCCTACATATTCAGCACAAACGTAATGGTTAAGGTGAGTTTTACAAATATTACTGTATAAGTACATCATTATTGTACACGATAACCAGCTCTAATAAGAAACATTTCGTTTTCGTTTTCGAATAACAATTCATAATGTTATTTTTTACATTGCAACGATACATTGTAAAGTGAGAATAAACCTAGTCGCACAATGTATCTATTTATGTTATGTTTATCCCCATCAAAGCGATTTCGGCAAGCGTAATAATTATATGTCTTGTTATTTAACAGGTGGCAACTAGGCCTGCGGATAATCCAGTAAGTCTTGTGGCTAGAAGATTACATTTGGGCAGCATGGCGAGAGCCGCGCCAAAACTACCTTTACCCGGAAAACTAGTTTTTCCGTCGATGCATCAAGCTGGACATTTTTCGATGCTGGGCCTCGGCGACGTTGTTATGCCGGGCCTTTTACTCTGTTTTGTCTTGCGATACGATGCATACAAGAAGACTCAGTTATTGCCCGGTGGCTGTGAAACTGGAGTACCACCGCCGCGCCACTTCAGCCGGATTAGCTACTTTCATTGCTCTTTGATCGGTTATTTTCTTGGTCTACTTACCGCCACTGTAAGCTCTGAGGTGTTCAAAGCTGCGCAGCCTGCCTTATTGTACCTTGTGCCCTTCACTTTATTGCCATTACTCACAATGGCATATTTGAAGGTAATTTTTTATTTTTTCCCTACATACACATTCTATATATTTTATATACTATTCAAGATGTGTTTTAGTTTTCATTTTTTACTTTTATTATTCTTTGATTACAATCTTTGAAATCAATTTTTTCTTAAAAAAATATTTTAAAAATCAAATTAATTTAATTTAAAAAATAATTACAAAATATATATATGTGTATGCGTGTGTGTGTATTTATTCATTTAATGTTGAAAATATTGTGAAAATTGATAATCATTATTTTTATCTAAGAGAAAGTTAACTCGAAATTGATAAAGAAATAAAAATATAAAGATAAAAAAAGCGAGATAAGGTAAATAATAAAGAAATAAAATATTATCTGGGATATATCTTATATAATTAAATTTACATTAAAACATTGTATTAAATCAACTTTCTTGAAAGTTAAATTGTACGAAATATTATAATGTAGGAGATACTCACATAATTGTTCTCTTTTTCCAGGGTGATTTGCGTCGGATGTGGAGTGAACCATTTATATCTCAACAACCTTCTAAACATATGGACGTTTGACAAGAGTCATGGCTTGCTGTATATTGCGCTGTATTGGAGGCAAAATTCTTGCATGAGATTCACTACCACATAACTTCACATCCTTATTTTCATCACTGTCATTTAATGTAAGTAATTTTTTCTATACACACATATGCGCGCCCGCGCGCGCAATTATACGTTTACATTCTTTTTAAAGTCAATACAGAGGACAATTCAGATCTAAGGGTCAATGCAATTATTTGCGGTCTTATCTAGTGTAAAAATACATATACTGCATAAAAATAATTTATAAATGTAACATAATGTCACACGAGTATAATGTTAGCGGTGCAAAAAAACTTTTTACCGAAACAATAGAGGTCGAAGAATTCTTTCGGAATATTTCTGGAATGCCAAATGACACATATATTATTGGCATTCTTTCTGTGTCTTAACTTGATGTTGAGTATATGGATAGATATTGTGCATATAATAGATAATGCAATCAGTAATTATTGTCATTTCGAGCTACTACATAATAGCTAAAAACTATGTATCATGTGATTGATTTTACGAATGAAAAATGGTCTTTCACTTTTACTATCATCATGACAATTAATAGATTCTCGAGATATTTACTTTCAGTCAAACAAAAAGTGTGGTATTGAACAGCTATAAATTACTCTTGTAAACTTCAGTTACAAAAGATTACAAGACATTCATTGCGGAATATCGTTTTGATTCACTGTACTCAATCGATATCGAATTACTTGCAAATATTATATATAGCTATGAATAGAATAATTTATAAAATATTTGAACATTTGGATATAAGAATCCAATACACACACGTGCGTGTAGGTTGTGAATTTGTGTTTAAAGCTGATTTAAACTCGATTGAGCAAAGTAACGATGCTAAATAATTGTGTATATATTTATTATATCATTTTTATAGATTTATGAGCACGACTTTGCGATTTGCAGTAATGAATAGCACGCTTTTCGATACTGTGTTTTGTTTTGCTGCTTGTTTGTTGATCAAACTATTTTTATTTCGGAGGAGATTAGTTCACACATTGTCATTTTCAACGTGTAAGTAGGATGTAATATGAAACTGTGCATTGTTAAAGATAATTACAGGAAGGTTTGTTTAAACAAAAAGGCTTTCTAAACGAGCTCTTGCTATGGATAGGCTATCGAAAAGACTTTATATGTTTATTTAAGGACAAGACTGAAGATAATATATACGAAAGCCAATTTATTAAGTGATTTCTCTGAAAGATGAATAATTTTTTCCATTCTACCTTTCTCTTGGATCAATTTATAGTATTTTAGATTAAATGAAATAATATAATATATTCTACTGTAAAAAAAAAAAAAAAAAAAAAATAATAATATGACATTGTCTAAGAAAGGTAGAATAATAAAATGCTCTTTCATATTGTCCCTTGCTTTAAAATAAGTTATGTAAAATATTCATAGTCACAAATCAATTAGATATTTAATAATGATCTGAATTTATAATTTTATTTTTACATTATTGTATTTAGCAAATTAGTATACGCATACACACACACACACACACACACATTATGCATATACTATATTACACATACACAAAATCGATTAATAATTTGCTAAATACGATAATATAAAAACATGAAATTGCACACACACATACACACACATCAGAATGATAGTTTACAATTTATTTATTTTTTAGATAAAAATTATATCAACATATAGAAACAACTTAGAGTCAAACGCGAGTAAATAAATTCAAACAATTATAGGCTCTATGTATTAGTTTAAAAAATTAAACGTTTCTGTTCCACTTTGAGCCGTCTTCGATAAATTAAAAATGAACGAAATAATTATTAGTCGTTTCTTTACTTATGTTAACATATTCAGAGTTTCTTTGTTTTATTGAAAAATTATATCATTATAAATTTAAAAAAAATACTTTTCTCCGTTCAATCGTCAGAAATTTGCGAAAAAGATATAATAGTAAGAGTGATCTAAACAAATTTAATCTGTTTGCTTATATATTAGTAATATAAAAAAATTTGTACAAAAAAGTCCAAGTTTTGTTTTAATTACATTTTACAAAGAAGGCATACCATTGAATGACATCCCGTTAATTTTGTAATAATGTTTTAAATTTTCATCATTCTTCATTTGTCTACCTGTCCATAGCACAAGCAATTTGTTTTCCATCGTTATCTCATATGTATATTAAATAAATCATTTTTTATATTTTATTATAATTACTTATACATACACATACACATGTAATGAGTAATAAAATATATTTTAATTACTTCCGTTATTCGGTAAAAAAACTTATAAAGACACGTTTGTAAAATGATTTATTTTATATACATTTTGTTATATTTTAAAGAGAGCGCTTAACTGTGTTCAGGTCATCAGTTTCTCAACAGTATGTGATCTTTTTTGAACAAATTACGTACATTATGATATGACGTTTATAGTTCTGTAATGTATGTTTAAATTTTTTCTTCCAATGTACATACGAATAACCTCGACAGAGAAAGAGGCGCGGACTTAGCAACATTTGTGCGTCAAGCCCCTATGAAGAGATTTTACTTGTTAAGCAAATTAATCGAATGCAATGAATTTTTTTATTAGTACAATGTAGAGTGTATCTTTAAGAGAAAACGTTCAAGTTTTCAAATGTAGATTAGTGCAATACAATTTATAATTTATACCACAACGGAATCGTAATACTTTTGTTATAATACAATAATTCTACTTCTCGATTCGTTTTCACAACGAGACTCCTCCTTAAAACGATGAATGTTTTTGTACAAAACAAGTTAAGGCATAATACTATAGAAAGTGTTTATAATAAGATTGCAACTTAGTTTATGGTAAGAATGAGAGGTACATTAATTGTGTATATCTTCATTTTTGTTTCAATATATGTAACAAACCACATTTTGTTGTACATCTCCTAAAGTCTGATGATTTATTTATTGACTAGAATTGTACAAGTACTAAAAAATGCTCATTATGTAAATTTCAGGAAGTGTATATAAAACGAATACTCACAACTGTCATTCATTTTTTCCACAAACTAAGTGATGAGATAAAAAAATACTATATACTAATAACATGACATATGATAGAAACGAAACGATCAAGGAACAGGTTTAAATAAAAAATCAAGAGTTAAACCGTATATACACACACAGAATATTATTAAATGCTGGATATTATAGGTAACATACTAAAAAAAAAAGCACTTGCTTGTACTGTTGCAATTCTTGACTTGCATGTGTACAGCTAATGTACATTTTTTATATATAATAAAACTTGACCATTTTCGTATATGGTCGCGTTTGAAAAGTAAAAGTTATTGATAACAAATTTGTATGTGTTTTTTCTTACATCATTCTCGCATTAAAAATAGTGTTTTTTTTTTTTTTTTCCTCTCTTTTCTCAATTGGATAACAATTTCCGTTATTAATCCGAGTATTCATATCGAAATTACATCAGGATATAATTTTTACTCATCATCTTTAAAGTTCAATGTATCTCCTTTCGTTTTCAGGATAATCACTATTATATGTATTACAAATGATCATATCACACATCTCGGGAGTTTATACGTTAGTTTGCCCCATCGTCACATTGTCCAAGTTTCTTTTTATACTCTCTAGATCCTTTATATCCGATACTGCACTTTCACATTTGTAAACTACTAGAGAATGATAAAAATGAACGGCAAACGCGACGAATACTATGAGCACAGGAATGATTATCACAGTGCTGGCAGTGGCGGCGGTAAAGGAATAGTCCCAGAACTTGACCCAACAGAGAATAGCCACCTCTACTAGGAAGAGGAACAGTCCCAGTATCGTGGAAAATGCCCAGGCCAATTCGATGAAACCTCGCATTCTTTCGTGCGGTGACTCCGTTATAAGACGCGAGACTTGGAGCTTACTTATGGCCTCGATATTGGGTAAGAGATACGTGCTTATCATCAACGCGAAAATGTGCACCGATACCAGAAAAGTAGTGCAAACTGCAAACATCACGAATAGCCATTCCGGCACCGCTGTCGGCTCGTTGATTTGCAGTTCCACCATCGCCACCTAAATCCGATCAGGGAGAAAAACAAAAACAAAAATTGAAATATATACATACACAATTCCATACAATTGTCAGCAGCATCGTACAAGATGTTTACAGGTATCTCGAGAAGTGAAGCAGATTAAAGAAAGTGATATCTGTCTTATATAACTACAGATGTGCATGAAGATTACATAGAATTGTCGTCAACGTCAATTTAACCATTTTCAGGAAACGTTGTGTAATCGTACACAGTCCGTTCTCGAGTTATGCATTTCCAGAAAAACAATTCTATTTCCTTGAGAAATCATAATTTATTAAAAATATTTCGCTTTCGAAAATCTTATCGGAGAAAGCATTAATTTAAAAATTTATCTCGACAGTAAGAGAATATTTAGATATTTTTTCCCTCGAAACGCAATGAATTTTCTACAATTCATCTTTTTGCAACAATCTACTTTGAAATTATTTGTGTTAACGCATTTAATAGTAAAAATGGAAACTTGCACATCTGCACATCATTTTTAAATCACATCTGGAGTCATAGTAGATAAGGAAAATTAATCTATTAATCGCCATAATTTGATGAACAATAAAAAGCTTTTAATTTTGTTTAAAAGTTAAGAAATTAAAAAAATTATATTTTAAAATATTTATATAAATATTTATGTAATAATATTTACAATGTTTATACTTTATGTCAACAATTTTTTAATGCACCATTAAACACTATTTTCTATTAATATATGGCAGATAAAATATTTTCTATTAATACATAGCTTAATGAAATATTAATATAGCCTAATAAAATATTTAGAGCAAATTCTTTTTGTCTTCTCATATGTGTGCTCTCTGTATATATTGTTTTCATGATTTATATATAGATTTATATAGATGATATCAAATGCTTGTACAATTTTTATTTCATCGAGCGCGCGATAATATCGATCTAAATTATTTTTCATGAAGATATTCGAAGAGAAAGTCACAGAAATGTGAACAATGTGGCGGATAATAGATTAAACATTTTGATATTTATATATGTTATTATTTATATATTATTATTTACATGTGATAATTATATATAAAACTAATATGTATAACTATGTTTATACCATTGCGAATCCACTAAGAAGCTCGGATGTGGTTGCAGTTGCTTTCAGTTTAGCCCTGCTCATGTGGAGTCTCCTCCATGAGAGACTCTCGGGCCCGTCTTGCTCTTCGGTTTGATGCGAGGATGGCGTCAGGGGCGGGATCTGCGGACACGTACAGCAACACGTGTACGGCGTATTATTACTACTTAAGATGGGATTGTTCGAGGATTGATACGGAAGACTGTTGACCGATCTCATATCTAGAGACACATATCTGTTGTTGTTGTTGTTGTTGTATCTATTTCTAGACGATAAGACCAATTCGCTCTGAACCGGATATAAGGTACTCCTCGAGCTATGCGTGGAAAAGCTCGACTCGCTCATCTGAATCTGCTTCGTCGACGACAAGTACGCGAGAGACGCCGGTCTGGATCTCTGGCTGCTTCCATAGGACAACTTCCACGCCGAGAGATCGCTCTGAGTTGATTTATTGAATCTACCTCTCGTCGCATCTTCACCCATCTCGCTGAGCGCGTAGGAGCTCGAGTTTAATCTCGGGATATTTGCCTTCTCGTGTTGGACACCATCGACGAGAGCGTTCATCTTGAACGGACTTGTTCGGAAATAACAGCGATAGCAGTGTGCAGTAGTTGTACAACGAAAAATATTTACCTCTCCGAATGTTTACGCATTCGGTTCACTTTATTCCCGCGTTGGTCGGTTCACTTTCAAAAGACATTAAGCGAGTCAAGATATGCAGGTATGTCAAGGTACATACGTTACATCGTACACACTCTTATTCACTCTTATTTATTCCGTTCATACAGATTTTCGCAGGCACAATCGCGCGACGAGAGCATCGATTGTATGGATTATAAATTTATAATCGCACCGACGATACCGGAGGAATTTATCGTCCCGATTCAAGATCGTGCAGTTTGGAACGTTCAGGCGATGACGCGTCGTCGCGGCATGCAACGATACATCATTTTCTCAAGACGGCATTTAAAAACGTCGGCGGATGTTACATGTGGACATTCCTCATCGGAGGAAAGAGAAGAGACGCTGGAAGAGAAGACCGCCCTACTATTTCTGCCCATTACGAGCTCCGAGCGAAGACTGAAGAATCGCCTAGTCAAGGTACACGGACATGACGTACCTGTCTGAATCATAACAATAGTATTAATTACCTTCGAGAGCCATATCTGCGGCATAATAACCAACTCCCGTGTGCGGCCTCCCGACATGTGTCCCAACGTTTGCCTTTGTATGTGTGTATATGTATGTATGGATAACGATCCACCTCTTTCACGTGTGCGTCTGTAAGAGACGATGCTAATATTGCTCGGCCAATGACGTTTCTTTTCCTTGTCTTTATAACAGTGATAAGATGAGAGAAATCTTTCGGGCTTGCTAAAATAATGTTGAAATCATCAAACGGCTAGGCTTAGATGTGTCGATCGGAAAATCTTTCCAGAGAGATAAAGCGAGAAAAATATATACGACACCGTGTTAAGTCCTTATCACGAGTTCTCGCTTATTACCTGATACTGAAATTTTTTTCAATGTCTGGAATGTTGGGACTCGCCGAGGACGTCCCGACGTACATATATATTATCATACAAAAATTAGTCTTTTCGATAAGAAATACGGTAGTATATCGGAGTTTCCACATACTTAATGAAAATATCGAGTTTTTTTATTACAACCGATTGAGAAACGATGAAAGTCTCTTATCGTGAATTAATTTTTTAGAAGATAGAAACAATCCGAGTTTGGATAGATGTACTTTAAGAAAATGTTAAAAATTTTGATAATATTTGATATATATATTCTCAGGAAAATGTTGAAAATACATATTAAGAAATTGTGAAAGCGATCGTTGCCAAGGGAGAACGAACACTTTAAATTTATTGGATAATCCATCAAGAATTTTAAGATCACGAGCGCTGTGAAATATATTGAAGAAAAATTTTTTGCTCATTTTGATTAATATCCGGCTATTTTAATCTTTATTTGTAGCTATCGCGCTACAAACACATTACACTATGAATATATAAGCGCGTGATGAGCCATTGAAATATTCCTCGTTATACAAATAAAGATGCGCAAACGAATACCGATGAAATCTCTTTTTTTTCTACGCCGCTTGAATATGAAAAATGGTCGACTAAGAAGTATAGTCCAAGTTCGAACTTCAAACTCGGTAATTGCCTCTTGCAATAAAAAAAAAAACAAAAAAAAGGTGACCACTATACTGCTTTACAACGACGTCATTATCATTAATATACCCGATTTCTATCCTTAATAACATATGCTTACGTGATAAAGACGCATACAATGTCAACGCGCGACACGTATAAGCGATTAATTCCGCCTGTTAGAGAGAGAGAACGGCTCTTTCATAAATAATACCATTCGTCTGTTCCGCACATTGTTTATGTACGTACATACGTGCATTTTAAGGTTGCGTAAATAATAATTATTAAAATAATAAAATTATATTTAAACACTTGGACTGTAATTGCGTATATAATAACATTTTAATTATTTTAATTATTATATGTCTGCGAAAAATTGCACAATCAACTGCATTATTCTTACGGAAGTGTATCCTCTTGGCTGATTAAACTGATGTACGAGAATCGTTTCATTCAGCAGCAAAACAATACAATGTCGCAATATTTGTGAGTGTGTAAAGAATTCGACATTGCGCAAAGTTTTGAGCTAATATGTCTCGCGTAGGAAAAAGTAAGGTTTTCCGCCTTTCACACGTTGACCTTTTCCAGTCAAACTGGTGTTTTAGCATAATGATTAACATACAAAAATATGCGTTTGTCGTAAACCAGATATATACGTACATTTTTATCGTCGTGCCCGATGTTTACATTTCGATCTTCTTTGAAACAGCACGTATTCACGTTCCATTTCAATTGAAATAATTCCCGCATAAAATCGAACGTTTACAAAAATTATCCGAAAAAAAAATTCTTTTTTTTCGATTTTTTAAAACTTTTATACATTAGCAACAAATTTTAATTCATATATATATGTGTGTGTGTGTGTGTGTTGTGTGGTGTGTATGTATGTGTAATATTATATTATATATGTATGTACACGCACCGGCAGAAATGGTGTCCGGCGTTAAATGTGTGCGAATACGTGTATGACTTTCGGCTGTCATACACGTATTCGCATACATCTAACGCCGGATACCATTTCTGCCGGTGCATGTACATATATATGTAAATAAGCTTTGAACGAGTTAGTGTGATATAAAATCAAACTATAAATTGAAGAGAGAACGTAGAACAACAAGTTATGCAATTTTCACAAAGTATTCTTCATATGTATAAAAGTTACGTGGCCACTCGCGTGACAAAATGCTAACAAAATCCTGTAACAAACGCGTGACAAGCGTTCAATACGAGAATTAGAATTGAATTTTCTGTATATATATATTTTGTAAATAAAAGGTTGCAAAATATTTACTTTTATTTATAAAATATATTATAATAAATAGTTAAATCTCAAATTGAGTTGGCTATGAGAGCCCGGGCGCAGTTAATCAAGCGCATGCTTATTAGATTGAATATATTTAATATAAAATTACATAGATGATGATAGCGATTACATAATTAATAATAGCGAACGTTTCGGCTCATCTATGTAATTTTATATTAAATATATTCAAACTAATAAGCATGCGCTTGATTAACTGCGCTCGGGCTCTCATAGCCAACTGAATTTGAGATTTAATTATTTATTAAAACTTAGCAGAGCCGTAACGATTGTTTTTAATTTAATTCAATCTTGTCATTTTATTAAGATATATTATATATACTCTTTTACCACACTTTTAACAATTTCATAATCTAATAATTATATATATATATATATATATATATATAGTATATTTATTCGAATATATATATATATATATATATATGTGTGCGTATAATATATCGCGAAAATATATTTTTAGCATTATACAAATAATATATAAATGTGAATAAAAATAAGGTTCTTTTAACATATAGAAAATTAAGGTAATACATATAAAAATAATATTTATTATCATGCATATACATATAGAATTTAACATACAAAACTTTATTATATCACAAATATATTTTAATATTTTTTTATATAACACGTTATGATTATATATAATTTTAATTGTACAATATTTAAATTATTATATATTTTTTTATTATCATTCTTATTGTGTTATAATTGTGGATTTTATATATATCTTTGTTATTGATTGATATGAAATAAAAAGAATTGAAAGAAATAATCATTATTACAGATATACGTGTGTTTTCAATAAAGTTGAAGTGTTTTTCCACATATTATTGCTGATGAGTATATGCGTATTTTTTTCATTGCTGTCATCGAAAGCCAAACATTGGTAATCTGAGATATATAAGTCATTCGCGAAAAATAGAATTTTTTCTCAGAACTTCAATATATCGATTAAGTTTCAATATCTATTAGAAGAAAAAAAATATATATTGTACGTAATTTATAGCGCGAGACATTTTAATGTGTGTCACACTTTTAAATATTATATTTTTAATATTTAATACATATATATATATATATATTATTTTAGTCCTCATATTATTTATAATCGTAAAAAAGGAAAAATAAAGATTTTTTTATTAGAATAAAATAAATTATCCTTTTATTTATATATCATATTATATTCATAATATTAACAATATATATTAGAAACAAAAAGCATATACATATATATATATATATATATATATATATATATATATATATATATATATGCAATATACACACATCATACACGCATAAATATATGTGTGTTTTATATCGCCACGTGACCTTTTTATAGCTTTATTATTTATACATATAGCTTTTGATTTTTCGGATATAGAAACTTTTAGAGTGCGTTCAAAAATTCTATTTGTGGGATAGAGTAACATTTGATTGACCAATCAGGACAAAGAAATCTTGGCTTTTTTTGTCCTGATTGGTCAATTATAATGAATTATTTCACTTTCTTCTAGAATGCGCTTTGAATTGGTAAATTGCGCCTAGTCTAATAAAAAGTCCTAAGCAGCGGTCTTTATGAATGGTTGTCCATCAGAATGTTAATTTACTAACGAAATGCTCTCAAAGATAAAATTATTTGAGCGGGAAAATTTTCTTCGTAGATGAGGAGAAAAAATATAGATAAATTAGGAAAATTTAATTTTTAAAAATAGAATCAATGAAATAAAAATTTATCATGTAACGCATGTGTAGAATAAATATAGTTCAATTTAGATTGATCATGCGCACAACAATATTTTTATTGGTGGTCATGGAAAATGCGTTTCTGCGCGTCAGAAAAGGAAAGGGGAAGTAGTTAAAAATAGCACAGAGACTCGATTCTGTGTATCGGACTGTCATAGACTGTAAAGTGTATACAAACTTTGTATAGCACAGACGATATTAGGGGAACAAAACAAACAAAACAATTCGACGAGGAGAAACTCGCAATTTGTTGTGTTGCTTGCGAAAAAAAAAAAATTGGGATATGCGAGATTAGTGACGCAACGATAAAATAAAATGAAAATTGGTTATTGTATCTTGCGATACACACTAATACATTTACGTTTACACGAGCGAGTCATCGTATAACGGGGATAAGTTACGCGACGCTCATTCGTGACCATTTGTGATTAAAGGCCCCCTCAAAACAGGTTAGCGTCAAACTGTAATGATTTATTGCCAGTCAAAGCAGAATGTTTATTTGTTGTCGATTTCGTAACTCCTGCAGATTTAATAAATAATAGTCGTGACGTTAATATATATGATTCCTTTAGATAGTCGTCCAATATCCTGGATCCACGAAACTCCCCTTTAAATTGGAACGTACTTCGAGTACAACCAAACACATCCCAAATGACAGTAAGCGGCTTTGATTTGTTTTGAGACGACTTTACTTTAAATCGACAAAGATATTATACCGTTTTTTGATGTTGTAGAGATAATTTGATCTCGTTGAGTGTAATGTCTTTGTTATTTGTATGTGTCTCCTGTCTCTCTCTCTCAGAATACCATGGGTGGAGCACACTTATGTACGCCACAGTCCATCTTTCAACAGATGATGAACCAGCAAAATCCGCAACAGCAACAAGTTGGATCTTGGATGCAAATGCCACAGATACCACCGATAACCATTCCATGGAGCGTACCAGCCCTACAACAACAAGAATTGGTTAGATTTACCGGAGAAATCAATTCTCAACCAATCTCCATCAGAAAAGAAAATATCCATCAGAAAAGAAAGTTCGAAGCGACAGATGTTGTAGATATGTAAGTGATGTACATTTATTGCATCAAATGCAATTTATGGGTAAAATCTTGTATCGTGTCATTTTCTTAAACAGGTATCAAAACAAGCAGTTTATAACAGAAGAAAAAATGACTGCACATTTCAAAAGTTTGCGTATTAGTTCCATTCAAGAAACTGAGAGCCCAGTGCCGTCGACTTCCACATCATCTTCCACTCGTACGCAATTAAATATGGATGTCGATGGAAGAAATACAATAAATAATGAGCAGTTGACCGGTATGCATCCGAGATTGGTCCTTTCGGAGGAACTCAAGCGAATGCAAGAGGAACCTATTTTGCCTTCGACTATTCTATCTAAATTGTAAGCATAAATTGCCATTTGTTGTCTGACGTTATAAAAATACAATGTTTTATATTTAATGAAAAGAAGAGAAGAAAGAAGTATGTATATGTAATAAATGTACTATTCTTTGGATGAGAGAGAGAGAGAGAGAGAGGGAGAGGGAGCTAAATTGGCTAGTTTTTCTCTTTCAGGGAAAGGCCCTCCATGGCTTTAGTCTTATGGGAACCACCAAATAGGCATCTTCGTATCCTGCCAAGAAGAGATACTCCAACGCCAATCCCGAGTACGTCAGCCGACAATAACAATAATAACAACAACAACAACAACGATGGTACTCCTGACTTAAATAATGCATCAAGTGCCCTATCAACGTTCGAGCCAATGGAATTGTGAAAGTCTTTAAGTTAGTACAGCACAATTTATCTCCATATACATTAAAGTAAGAAAAATATAAATATATAATATTATATAAATATTATATTACTCTTACTTTTGAAAACGTTCAATAATCTGAGATGTAAAGTAGATTAGAATAAGGGATGAAGTATATGTGAAGCTTTGCAATATGATTTGTATAATAATTAAATGATTGTAAATTGGAATGTAAATTGGAATTCAATTTTTAAAACAAATTTGAAACATCACTCTTTTCGTTCCATTATTCTGGATATCGCTTCAGTGTACTTCATTATGATTTTACTATTTAAATACGATATATTTTTCTCTATTATTGTACGTGTGTTCTTAAGTGTGTTATCAGATTTTGTGTGTTACAATCTCTTATTTATGTCATTTATGTAAAATAGTCATATAAGAACTTTTTGTTGGATAGCATAAAACTATATTACTATATATCTATCACTTTTGATTTTGATTTTTTTTTTTAAGACTCCTGGTACCTTGCCGACCATGTCGGAATCGTGACGTCAGAGGCGAGAAAATACACGCTATTTTTTTTAGATGCCATTTCTAAATAAAAACATATTTGCATGAAATAACACTTAAGATCTCTTTAATACACTTCTGAAAAACGCCGAAAACTATCCTTTTCCCTTTATAAAATCAATCAACAGCTGTAAAATGTAATATTATGAGGCCCAGTCCTTCTGGTCTTTGCACTTGCGCAGTCATTCCGCATGTCAAAGTCTGATATCTCGATCATTTTAGGGTTGTTGATTGACTGTCAAGGGAAAATAATAGTTTTCGGCGTTTTTTAGAAGTGTATTAAAGAGATCTTAAGTGTTATTTTATGCAAATATGTTTTTATTTAGAAATGGCATCTAAAAAAAAATAGCGTGTGTTTTCTCGCCTCTGACGTCACGATTCCAATATGGCCGCGGTGAGCACCCAGGAGCCTTAAATAAAACGAGATTTTAAGAATGAAGATTTTACGTGTATGATATATCGCTAACAGTATCTTTTCGATTTATATTTTGCGTGCAATATTCTTGAGCGAATAAAAGCTAATTATTAAATGATAAGATGTAACGAGTGTTTATTACGAATGATTGAATACACATATACTAGTTTCACATTAAAATGCGATTGTGACACAATAAAATACTGTATTAGAATTTTAATATCTTTTCTGAATGTTAAAATAAGTTTGCGTGTTTTTAACTACTTTAACTATTAAATTTTTATAACGAATTTTAGATATATTTTCTAAATACATCTTATTTTTGTTTTTTTGAACACAATATTTATATAATTTAAATCAATTATTTTTAAATTGTTTTTTTTTTTGGAAATAATTAATGACAGACTTTTTCCTTTGTGCTAATTGGTAATTTGGCTTAGATTCATTGCATTCGAAATTTTATTTATGACAGATGCTTAATAAAAATCGATAAAGATGTTTAAAAGAAAATATATTTGACGATGCGTGCACATAATTTGCTTTTACTAACAATAAGAGAAACATAGAAATAAGAAATTATGAGAAAGATGAATTCAAACATAATAATTATGTAAACAAATTTTGTATCAAGAACTTTATCCTGTAGAGTAGATAAAAAATTTACATCACCTAGATATTTTCAACAGTTTTAGATCTGTTTAAATAAAAAAAATTGCATAAATGTTTACTTTAGTGTAATAACTTGTGGGTGATCTTGATCTTTACATATATTGTTAAAGTGATCTCGAATAACTTTTAAAAGATTTTAACCATTGCTCGTTATTTATTAAGAAATCCATGTGTAATTGTTAAACTAAAGTAAACATTTATCAATTGCACATATATATATATATATATTTCTTTCTTCTTCTAGATATAAACAGATATGTATTAGACGAGAACATGTTCTAGCTATAATTTAGACTCTCGTATGCTCGTGCTCTTCATAATCGAGTGGCCGATCTTCGGATAAGAGTTTCCTAAATGCTTTAGGATCGATCAAAGGTTCTCCGTTGATCGCGGCTATAACTTTATCACTATCCAATATTGTAATATGGTTGCCTTCAACGTAATGCACTTCCACCTTATCTCGTGTAATCTAAAAATTAGTTTATAATTATACTTTATACTGGTTTATACATTTTTGTATAGTATTACCAAGTCTCTCGATTTCAAAAATTTGAAAATTCCAACATGTTGAAAAAAGAAAAAGATTACCTTGGACAGACCATAATCTTCTTTATCCGTATCGACAGATGATTGCGTAGGTTTCAAAAGTATTATAGGCGATCGAATTTGCGGCAAGGACAAAACGTCGTACTTTTGAAGAGCAAGGATACGATTGTACAAAGTTGTGCATAGCGCTTTTTGGTTTTCAACGGATATCTCGGAAGCTAGCTGCGATACAAAGCTATCCAATTTCTGCTCCCAGGTTGTGCACTTATCGAAATCTAACAGTAGCTGCAAAATAGAAATAAATGTTAATAAGACAAGAAGATTAGGAGACGAACGGAAATATTTTAGCAGTCGACGATAAAAATCTACCTTTTCGCTCGCGGCTGGTTGTAGGCTATCCATAGTGGATAGCAAAATATTGTTCTGAAGTTCCTCCTGCGTTTGGTATGGTAAATATTGCTCAATCATCGCTTTCATTAAATCAGGCGCACCGTCAATCAGTATTAATTGACCATTCAAGCCTTGATTTTCCAATCGCCTTGCTAATTCGATGGCGACTAATGAGCCGTACGAATATCCAATTAGAATGAAAATTCGTTGCTTTTCCGCCTTTGGTAAAACGTACTGAAAAATTTTAATAAAGCGCGCGTGTCAATTAGAAACATATAGACAAACACTTTTCTGTATAACAATACATTTTTTTAGAGAAATATATAACGAATATCTCATTTTATTTATCGTTCATGTTCTCTCCTACGCACCGGTAAAAGCTGATCGGCGTATTCTCCTATATTTTCATGAGCGAGCCCGATATTATTCGTGCCATATTGCAAGACCGTCGCTACCGGTCTGATTCTCGACGCCAATGGATTAAATACGTGTCCGCAACCTTCTATTCCCGGCAAGAAGAATACCTCGACCTTACGCGGATCCCTTCTAGTCGGTAATTCCACGCATATGTCGGGAATCATGTTCTCGTTAGCCGTGGTCCGAATCAACAATTGCATGCCAGGTATTTCGGCCTTCTGTTCGTCAATCTGCGTTTGCTCTCGTTCCACGTCCTTACCACGTATCTCAGCCAGTTTGGCGAAAGTCAAAGTGTGAATATCTTGCGAAGTGAGGAAGACGTCGAACTCACGTTCCAGCGTTTGCTTGATTTCTACGGCCATCATCGGGTTCATTCCGAGCTCGACCAACGATACATGCTGAGATACAGTTTCCAAATCTTTCACACCTGCAAAAGTATCAAGAAATATAAAATTGATTTATGACAATTTTATTTGATTTCTAAAAGAATTTTTTTCTATATTAATCGTCAAGTTTTATATCAATGTCCTATCAAGGATATCTAGCAGACTCTATTAAGACAATTTAATCCTTATCCAATGCCGCATAATTAGTGCAAATGCAACAAGTGCATTCTTATCTGTGCAGGGCACAGATAAGAAAGCTCTCGTTAAGGTAATAACAACGACAATCTTACCCATTATATTCGCTACAGTCTCAGCAACACTGGTAGCACCATAGGCATCTACATGCTTCTCAGCCACCACCATGCTGGACACTACTGGTTGATCTTGCAACAAAAAGTACTCTAGCTTTTCGAGACAAGAAGATAACTTTTGCTGCAAGGTACCGTTAATGACTAATTCCTTATTGTCTTGCTTCTCGGCAACGAGGCCAACGTCGCCGATTGCGCCCCATTGAATGGCCAATCCCGGTAAGCCGTCCGCCACTCTGCGCTCGCATATTCTCTCCATCGCGGAGTTGGCCATAGCGTAATTCGTCTGCCCGGCGTTTCCTCGTCCGCAGGAAACTGAGGAGAATACTACAAATTGCCGAAGTTGAGGACACAGCTTTCTGGATAGCTCGTCCAGCTTCTTGGTGGACCAGGCTTTCGCCTTGAAGAACTCCTCAAACGACTCTGGCGTTTGATTCTGACAAATGCTATCCTTCAATACCATGGCGAGATTGAAAATGGCGTCTACGGGACCTTGTTTTTCTGCGGATTTTAGTATAAATTCGCAATCATCACGATTTGAAGCATCAGCACCCGTAATAATCAGCACGTTCACGCCATATGATTTCCATAGATCGACCCTCATACGCTGATAACCGGTCTTTATTCCTGTTCTTGATGTTAGCACCAAGTTCTTGGCACCTCGGAGTACCAGCCAATCGGCCAATTCCAATCCAAAACCGCCTAATCCACCCAGGATAAGATAGCTTTTCTTATCGTCGCAGTAATATTGAGGCTGAGCAAGAATAGATACCTTTCCAGCCTGCTTTTCGTCGCAAACCTTTAAGATTACCTATAAAAAAAGATGTAATGTTTTGATAGATTTATTAATTTTCGGAATTTATTTCTCGTCAACTTTAGCTTTTTACCAGAAATTCTAATCTAATTCAAATACTTTTCTTAGAATATTTGACTGACAGAATTAAAAGATAACTATATAATTATGATATATCCTATTAATTAACTTTTCCCTTACTTTGCCTATGTGCTTTCCAGTCGCCATGTATTTGAAAGCCGCTTCTACTTCGTTCTTTTCAAAGATCTTTCTAACGAGCGGCTTAATAGCTCCATTCTTCAAACCCTCGGTCAAATGGTTTTTAAGACATATTTTCTCTTGCACATTGGTGTTGAACAAATTTTCCAGCGTAATTCCATGAAAACTGACTTCTTTCAGGAAGATCATCATTCCTAGATGGTCCGAGACAAGATCAAATTTGCCGATCTCCAGGAAACGACCACCCTGCGCGAGACAACGGACCGACGCTTGGAGCTTCTCTTCAGCTAAGGAGTTAAGAACGATGTCCACACCGGCGCCGCGCGTTCGCGTAAGTACCATTTGTTCAAAAGTAATATCGCGCGAGCAACCGATATGATCATCCGGGATAGACGGAAACATCTCGCGGATAAATTTGCGCTTCTCGGGCGTTCCCACGGTAGTAAAGACCTCGCAGCCCTCATGATGGGCGAGATGAATTGCCGCTTGACCAACACCACCGCTACCGGAATGAATAAGTACCTTGTCTCCCTTCTTCATCCCGCCATTTATGTATAGTGCATAGTAGCACGTCGCGTATACATATGGTACGGTAGCTGCGTCCTCCAGCGACCAATTGTCAGGCACGTACCAGCATAAGTTTCTATCAGGTACTATTATATTTGATAGGCCTCTGAAAGTACAAACATACATATGTTAATCGTACCGATACTAATCTACTTTCAAAGTATTTCAGAATCACTGCATCGATATTTTAAGGAAAAGATATCGTAATGCTAGTTAATGATAATTAGTATAAACTGATGATCAAAGCTGATAATTTTTGAAAACATGTTTCTTAACTTTTAAATAATATGATGCTTTAATATTTATTATAACGTACGCTATGCCATTTTGTTTTTTAAATGATGAAAGTTAATAATTAAGCAATGTTTTCATGTGTAATTTTGAAAGTGTGCGATAAACGTGCTTTTAATAGAAGAATATTACCTATTTTCGCAAATTCCCATCACACGACGGCCAGCGGTATCGATACCAACATATTCCAAACCAATCAAACATTCATTAAATCGAGTGCTAACTGAGGTCGTGTTCGGAACAAATTTTCCCGTAGTGAACATAACATCTTTGGAATTGATAGGCGAGTACACTACATGGACCAAATCCTCTTGATTAGTGTCAGGACGTATAGGACCCTCGATCCAACGAAGCGAGCTCAAATCGCCACTTATCTATTTTCCACACATAACACAAGAGTGCATAATTATATACATATATATATATATATATATATTAAATAATTAAATAAAAAAGTTTATAATTATGTATAAAGTTTGAAAGTTATTGTTACAACCGATTGCCTATTTTTTTCGCTATTTTTAGACACTTGCTAGGGTAGAACCGGCTGTAAAAAAACGATAACTTCCGAGAATCTCAGTTGGATTACATACTTTTTGATTAACCAACGCATGGTAGACAGGCTTTAACTTTGATAAACTCGACACTGGTTCGTGTCTATAAGATCCCCATAATTTTCCTGGTCGCAATACATTAATAGGCAAATCTAGTTGAAGCTGATTCGCGTAGAGTGAGTTCTGTAGAGAAAACTCGGGAGCTTCGGTGTCCTGTATTAATATGCTTCTGATCATTTCTCCGCCTGGCTCCTTTCTCAAACAGTTCACGAGGCCCAGCAAGCCACACTCGGGATCTCTCTCGCCGACGAGTATTATCCTCCTGTTATCGATAGTCACGTTTTCCAGGTTCATAATCGAATTTAGCTTCTCGAGCCAGGTGAATTTGTTGTTGTTAATGCGGACAATCTCTGTTTTTTTAATCGACTGTTCTTTCTTTTTCAAAAGGATGATACTCTCAGTGCTGGTATTTTTCTCTAGAATCACATCCAAGTTGTATTTCGAGAGCGCCGAGAGATTCTCAGACTTGGGTAATCTCTCCCGTGTCAACACGAAACCGCCGTTACGCAGTTTCGATAGAATTTCCTCCAGTTGATCGCTCTTATTTCTTGTTAGGAGTCCGATACCGACAACGAGCAAAGCGTTCTCTTCGTTGGCCAGTTGTTTTAGAGAGTTTATAGAGGTCACATTTGGCGACAAAGCGTCGTCGTCAAATTGATTAGGTGGTGCTGTCAAAAGTACATTCGGCTGAACCAAGGGTAAGTCAGCCAGAATCTTGACGAGTATAGGCGATACCAATTCGTTAGTCGTCACATTATCAGAGTCATCGATCAGTTCGATGGTCTTGACATTAAGAGCCTGACGATCCTCGATCGCGATGTGCGTGGCCAATCTGATGGCCTCTTGCAGAGATACCTGCGCTCCGTCGCGATGTGCCACAAACTTATACTCCTCGAGGACCGGTTCAATAGCCGGCGGTTGGTGCGATATGGCTGTGGCCTTGACGCCACGAATTTCGACCCCACCCGACACTATGATCTCCAATTCTTTATATACATGTACCGGGATTTCTGCGACTAGAAACAACAAAGATGCAATGCGTTTGTAATAATTATAATAGTTACATCAGAATATTTGCATTTTGCGTGGTGAAAAGATGTATAAGAGAAGCTTACATTTGTCTTCCGAATCTAGCTGTCGGACCTCTCGCTGTTGAAGCTTGGTATCGATCACGATCTTTTGTATTTTCGTGGGGGCGTATAAAGTTCTTGTGTCCATTCCCAAAACCATCATTTGTAGCATGCTTTCCAGGTATGTCACCCATTTGCCAACCCAAGTAATGTGTCCCTTCCTCCCTGAGATCGATGCGCTCTTCAAAGAACGGAAGATGCCCGAATACTGATAGCCGCGCAGACTTAGCTCTTTGTAGATATCCTTGGTAGTCATCACTTCCTCCTCATCTTCATCTTTTGGATAAAGTGTGTTCGGGACTTTTTCCTGGGCGGGGTTCTTTGAGACGCGAATTAATCCGCTCACAACCGCAGTTCCGCCTTCTGATACTTCGAATCTTCCAGTGCCTGCCAGGAATAATTATCATGATTAAATACAATATTATAACATTAAGGATAAATAATTTGTAATAGCAAAATTTAGAGAAAATTATTCTTATATAAATAAAATAATATATAACTAACTCTATATGATAGTAATTGTTAAATAGAGACTGTTGGATTTTGTATATAATAGATGCCAATATTAGCCGATGATTATTAAGCACTATTCTATATTAACTTGATGTGCGCGTCATTTCAAAGATAAAAACGAGAATACCTTTCTGAACCATCACCGTTAGTTGAACCTCGCCTTCCTTTGGAATTTGAGTAGCACGTATAAAGTTGACATCTTCAAAGACGACCGACATTTCTGTATATATTTCTGCCTGCAGCAAACCTAGAGTTTCCCAAACCAGAGAAAGGTACCCTATGGCAGGTACAAAGTTTTTCCCATCAATGATATGGCCGGCCATGTACTCAATGTTTTCATCCGCCAGTGTCAAGTTAATAATTCTCTCCCCAGAAGTGACCTTTTTTTGCAGCTTGAACGTCGTTACGTACCAATCGTCGGAATGTTCCCATCTGGAGATATGAATTATTCAATTTATCCTTCTAATGTGTCTCATTGTCAGAGTAGAACAATAGCGGGATTTTAAAATAATTGTCGCAGCTTTCCTTCTTTAATTCTCTTACATGCAAATAGCAGTTGAGCGTTGCATCAATTACATTTTGATACATTGAAAATAGAGATAAATTTACACTTGTTGCAATGCTAGCTTATTTCAGATAATCGAACATACGGATAGTAATCAAGTAAAGACTTTCAACAAGTTTGTACAACGAATAATAAATTTACCTAACGGAAGGTGAAAGCATCGGAGTACCACGGCTAACTGGAAATTCAACGAGAGGATAGAGTTTCGCGATATCCGGCTGTAATCCATTATTGTAGAGCTTTCCGATCGCTTGCAGAACAACCTCGGTGTTGTCTCTGTGACCGCGTTGAGTGAGCGCAATGTTCGTGACTCCCGAACCGAGGGATCTCCTCAGGATCGCCTGCAGGAGGCCGTGGGGCGCGATCTCGATGGTCACTGCGTCCTTCGGGATCATACGAGCAGTTTCTTCGAACAGTACGGGATTCAGGAGATTGTTGGTGTGGTACTCGGCGGATGACAACTTGGCGGACGCGGTGGACCATTTGCTGCGAGGTATGGACGTGCTCAACCACTTTCGACTGCGCGGTTTCGGCTGAGGGATTATTTTGCTCATGTATGCCATCAGTTTCGGTCCGGCGGGCGCGATGTAACGACTATGGTAGGGTATGTTGCTGCAGGCCACTTCCTTCGCGAAGATATTCTTAGCCTGTTTTAAATACACGTAGGCTTAATTAAAGAAAATGTGTTTCGCGAAAACAACTAGAAATCATGATAAGAATTTCATATACATATGTATAAGTGTTACGTGTATTATTATTATGTTCAATTAATCAATCAATTAATTTTTCTTCTCTTAATAACATTGTGCAGTTTTACACTTTAATTGTATATATAATTTATTTAATTTTTATCGATTTTCATCGGTTCAAAGTGATTGTTTGGGAATAAAAATCGATAAATTTGACCTGTAGGTCGGTAACGAAGTTCTTCAGAGACTCTGCGGGTCCGCTAATAGTACTGCTATCTGAAGCATTATGGCAAGCCACTTCGATATCCGGTGGACACATATTTTTCATCTCTTCGTAACCAAGACCGATCGCCGCCATCGAGCCGTAAACTACTTCGGTTTCGATGGACGCTAAACCTCTCGAGTACGCTGATAGGATCATTTGTTCGGCGGTGAAGGTTCCGTCCGCGTAAGCGCAACCGAGCTCTCCGACAGAATGACCGATAATGTTATCCGGCACGATGCCCACCGATGTGAGTAGATCGACTAAACCAATCTATAAAATTCATACCATGTTAAAATACGATAAAGAATAATAAGACTCACTCATTCTAATGATTTCTTTTTAATCTTTTATGCAATCAAGGTATCTTTTCGCAATGTACAGTAACTTATTAGAAGAAGTAATGTCGGGATTGTATTTACCTGTACCGCCGCGATACCCACAAACGAATGCAAGATATTGTCAAAGATAGACTTGTCCTTAGTTGTCAAAATATGAATAATGTCTATCCCGCGCGGCCGTAAGACAGCGTCACATTTCTGAATAGCTTCAGCAAAAATGGGGAACTTCATCAAATCGGTACCTATATTTTCAATAAAAAGATTAATTTAAACAAAATAAAATAATATAATTATCTCTGCATTTATATAAAAATAAAAAAGAATAAGATTACACAATGTGCGTACCCATGCCGGGCCACTGCGATCCCATTCCAGAAAACACAAACCAGATCGGTCTCGTCGTTCCCAAATAATTTTCCGTTTCCCGCGCGGGATGCTCCGCCGTCTTCGACCCGACTATCGTGTATCCTCGATACAAGTGTCCTTGAATATCGTCGGTGTGTATGTCATGCAGTAGGCGAATATATTCAACGTCTACCGGATGGTTCTCGATCTACAAAAGACGAAAGTAAATTTTTCCGAAAACCTATCACAGATCTAATTAATGAAAACTTTGTTGATTTATTTCCCAGTAAATATTCTTGCCAAATCGTGCAAAAATATGCTTCAAAAAATATCGTAACATATTGTGTAATTCTACCATTGGAGCATCTATATCAATATAATGTATTTTTAATTTTCTACATTATTTTTAATTTTACATTATTTTTAATTATTTTTAAAATTATTTATAATTTTTGTTGCGATATGATCTCTCGGCATTTTACTTCCTCTCACATTCTCTTATTATTTGTACTTACATCGTTTAAGAATACTTTGACAGATTCTTCAGTACGTCCAGACACCGTTACCAATCTCGGCAAATTATCGGATGGAGCTCCATTATCGATTTTCTTCTTCGGATTGGATTTCAGTACGATATGGCAATTGGCGCCTCCGAAACCAAAGGAATTAATTCCCGCATAACCACCTTCCCAAGGTGTCAATTCGGTAACGACTTTGAGTCTTCCTTCTTCAAGGGCTTTCACACCTTCTCGCGGCCGATTATAATGCAAATTAGCTGGGATTGTTCCGGTTTCCATCGCTATTATTACCTATAATGAATATTGCAACTTGACGAATTTGTAAATGTATTGAAATATTCTTTCACGTATTTGAATATTTTCAGTTGCAATAATAAATGCAGTATAAAAAATTTTTTAATTTTAAGCAACTATACATTTAATTAAATCTTGAATTTTAATATAATTCTATATATTGTAATATATATTACATATAACTTCAAAATCTATTACAATTGTTCAACGATAATTTCGCAATTATTGCTTTACATTATTTAAAATTTGATTATTATCTTTAACTAAGAATTCTGAACAATATTGGCATAAACGCAACGTCACCTTGGCAACTTGGCAAAGACCGCTAGCGGGCTCGCAGTGACCCAGGTTCGATTTGACGGCACCAATCAAGAGAGGGGTCTTTCTGTCTTTGCTGAAGACAGAATCGACCGCAACGATCTCTTCGGGATCGCCGATTTGAGTGCCGATACCGTGGCATTCTAGGAAGGACAGAGAGGTCGGCGACAAACCGCAATCATCGTAGCATTCTTGCAGAAGACTGCTTTGCATCGCGCTCGACGGGAACGTGATGCCTTGCTCCTTGTAACCGTCGCAATTTGTCCTGCCATAGACGACCGTGGCGTAAATTCGTTTCGCGTGCTTCGCCTTCTGCAGATACACAACGGAGACTGCCTCGCTGCGAGCGTAACCATCGGCGTCGGTGTCGAAGGATTTACAGCGACCGTCACGCGACAAGACCCCTGTAATCATTATTATGATTAATACAAAATATTTACGAAAATAATATAAAGTATATGTACAATATATACAGGGTGTCTACTCAAATTTTGCAAAAAAATTCCCTGTTAAAAATAAAAATATAAAACAAAAAATAATTTATTATAAACGTCTCAAGGAATTTATTAAAATTAATTATTTATTAAATAAATAAGTAGTAATTTATTTAAATATTATCTATTAAAAAATTGAACAATTTTCTATGAAATTTATAATTTATATAAGATCTTGATACTAAAAATAGATTGTCAATAAAAAAAATCACATAGAATTTTAATAAAAACTTAAATATTGCTAAGATATGTTAGACATATTTCTTAAGTGTGTTAAATAAGAATAAAATTAACAAAAGGATAATTTTTTTTTAATTCCCTGAATCCCAATCAAATTCCATGAGAATTCCCTGATTTTTCAAGGTTGAACGAAATTCTCTGAGAATACCAGATTTTCCAGATTTTCCCGGGAGTCTACACTCTGATAAAGTATTTGTTTCAAAAAAGAAATAATTTTATTTCTTATAAGATATGTATATATTCTATAATTCTTGTGCATTGCAGATTCGTATTCATACAGATAAAGTAGTCATACAAAAGTATGTATAATTATGCGTTAAAAACGAGATAGCGAAGAGAGAAAAGACATACCGAGACGAGAAAATTGCAGCGATACGTAGGGATGCAGACATAGATTCGCTCCCCCTACGATAGCAGCATCGCATTGACCGTCTTGTATGCACCGATAAGCATGTTCTAGAGCAAACAAACTCGAGCTGCAAGCGGAATCCAAAGTGTAAGATGGTCCAGTTACTCCTAGCCAGTAGGAAATTCTATTCGCCATCATGGCTCTGCTGCATCCAGTAATTCCAAAACCGTTTATCTAATATACAAGAATTCAATTTGGAAAATTATTATCCTACACAAATATGCAGTCTAATTTCTTGCATCTTATTAAAAATAGCAAGTAAAAAAAAAATGTGTAGAAAAAAATAAAGAAATATATTATAAAAATCCTAGATTTTGCAAAAATATAAAAATTCATAACATTTGATAAAAGATAAATCTACCAATTCCTACCAATTTTTTTCTTCGATTAGCACACTTTTGTAAAATGTTATATAACACTACTGCGATAAGGATTTACCTGTAACTTTTCGTAAAACCAGGTCTTTTCAGATTCCGAGAAACACGCGCCCACAAAGACACCCGTTCGCGATCCACGTAATTGCTTCGGATTTATTCCTGCGTCGATGATAGCCTCGTAAGCGTGCTCCAGTAACATTCTGGACATCGGGTCCATCGTCTGGGCCTGTTTGAAGTGGACCCCGAAGAACAGCGCGTCGAACTTGCCGACATTGTTAATCTTTCCCGTTCGCTGGGGTATATCCGGATGATCTGCCGATACAATTACAACATTCGTAAATTGAAATAATACACTATACATAGTAATTACAACTTGAATTTATTAATCACCCAATTTCCACCGACGATCATCGTCCGTGACGAGGTCCACTTTATTCAACAGATTGGTCTTGAGTTCCTCCACATTGTTGGAGTCTGGAAATCTACCGGCGATACCAGAGATAACAATTTCCTCCCCAGGTACAGGCGCCTTGTAAGTTCTCTTCGTCGATTTAGTCGCAGACATCTCGGAGATTTTCAGAATTGTCCTTCAGAATCTCAGATTGGAGAAAACGCTGCTGTCGCCACTCGTTATCAAAATATTAATTTGTAATATGAGCAATATTTGTAATTAGTTTTTCTATTAATCCTGATTAATTGCACCGCATATAGATTTTATTTGTTGAAAAGAAAAACTTAGCAAATACACGCTAATCATACAAACTATAAACGACGAATCACGATTGAAAGGCAAGACGACTCTTTATAACAAAGAATATCCCTACCTCGTGATATGAATTTCATTAATTGCTACTTTGAACTTCCTCCACATTTGCGCAGCCTATTTTGCATGGTATAAAGTATAAACGTATTTCTTTCTTGTGTTTCGAAAATATAAGTCGTTTATTTCTAATATTATCTTATTATAAGTGTTACAATATTTGATTTTTTAATAGTTGTAGAGTAACTGAATTTCTCCGAGAACCTTCTCGATAGTATTCATGAATAATAAATTAGTGAATGAATAATAAATCGTGATGACGGTTACCTGAAATAATTTATGATTACGAGATTTTTGTATGTAAATAATAGCGATTTCTAAAAAATTGATTATAAAAGTGTCTTAAAACATCGATATGTATTCAATAAACCCGGTAAAATTAAATAAAAAAATTTATTGATTAACTCATTGATTAACGACGTTGAATTGTAATAATTCGTAAACGAAACTTCTTTTATACAATGGTCTTCTTTTTCGTACAGTCGAATGATCAATAATGAATATTCGTAACATCGCATCAACGCAAAAGAGTCAAGGGTTGCCGGATATCGCATAATATGCAGTGATAGAATACATAATGCATGCCCTGTTATTGCCCTCTGTTAGTTACATCGTAATGTTGATGTATATATATATATATATAAGATTATAACGCGATATTATGTGATAGTCTTTTGTTAATTTAAAATCAAGGTTCCGGCAATATTGTCTAATAATTTTTCAAAAATAAATTAGTGAAAAAATATAAATTGTATTTAATATACGTAAGACAAACTATGCTATTTTACACACATATATATATGCATACATATGTATTTTTTATTTTGTCTTCATATTTTTTTTATGTAGGCCAAATTATAAAAATATAAAAGTCTTGTTAATATACATAAGGAGAATTTATATTATATAATATTATTCTGTTATAGTATTAATACTAATTTATATGATATAATTATTTAAGTACAGTATTTTATTCTAATATGTATTTGTAAATAAAAATTACATTTATATTTTCTTGTTATTGATTGTACTCGAAGAAATTAAAATTACTAGAACATATGAGAAATATACGAGAGCTTAGTAATATTCATAAACAGTCGCGGAATTTGGTTTTATAATACTATAAATAAAGTCGCACGTGTCCTTTAATCTTTAACCTTTAGTGAGCGCTTATCACGCGCTGAATGCGTTCAACGCATATCTTTACCAAACCATCTAGCATGTTCTTTTTTATTGCAATTTCTCGAACGCGTTTATTCGATAAATAAATAAGTATATTTAATAATTTTATATATAAACTTATTTATTTATGAATCAATAAATTATTATATTAATTAACGTTGACAGTTGCGCGTATGGAAAATAAACTCAACTAATTCATCAGAGTTAATAACGTGGCAAGAGTATTTGAGATCTTCATCACGTTTGTTTTTTTTTTTTTTTTTTTTTTTTTTTTATACATTATTATTATATATATATATTCAAGTTCGATTAAAGAGAAGCACGATAAGGGTAATTTTAAATTAAATATTATTCTACTCGAGACTTTACTTTTTCTATAAAAAATAGAGATATCTTTTTCATTTCTAATTACTAGTCGTATGAACGTGTTTTTATACATACATTGCTAGTTTCTAATAAACCAAATATAGTATTATTTTAAATTAAATCAAACAGATCGTATACAAGACCTACTTCAATATTTGTGCACTCCAGCAAAATGTACTTTTTTTCCTTGCCCATCTAAAGCCTCCATTAAACTCGATGTAAAACTGAATTCCGAGCTACTTTCATCTTCTTGAGCTCTGTAAAAATGGATATAATTACAGCAATTAATATAACATTTCACAATTTATCCGCATCGATAATTTTATCTTGAAGAAAAGGATGACGTACAATGTGTCCAGACTTGTTAAACTGCCGTTCAACGTTGGCATATTGGCAAAACCGTCAATCTTCAGCAATTCAAGATAAGAATTTATAGTCGCCACATAAACTCCTTTCGAGCCCGCCGTACCTAGATAACGTGAACTAGATAATTCGATTAATATACGTTCGGGACTTTTTTCCGACGAATTGTACGCTTCCGCATCAAGTTTTACAATCTCGACAGACGAGAAATGAATAATGAATAAATATGGTTTGCAGAATGCTGAAAAATAAAATATAAGTTTTATCAGATAAAATGATTTATTATTTATCGATCGAGTATAATGTTATGTAATTAAAACGGTATCTACCGAAAGCGAATGGTAAATGGTTCCATACTGGATCAACGGCGCGAGTTCTTCTACCATTTTCGTCCACAAATACACCAAATTCGTTATAACATAATAAAAGTTCCGCCGTGCCGCGCGTATTGGAAATATTCAAAACGCAAACCGGAAATATGCCAAGCTTGGCTGCACCTGTAAGTGCAGCTTTAATTGAACTATTATCTTCTTCTGGAAATTCTGTAAATGACACATTATTGCATTAGTACGTTATTTTCTTTTTTACAGAATTATTATATATTTCTCGTTGAAAGTCAAAATAATTTTTACATGATTGTATATTACTCGTAAGAATCTCATAAATGAAGGTTTATCGCGATTATGTTGTATAAATATATCATGTATTTCACAAATTTGTTTACCATCCACACTATAAGTTTGTAAATCAATCTGGAAGAATTTGTGACAGCCTATAATAAGGAGATTCGACGTAAATACGGCACAACTGCAAGGCTCCTGTGTTTCAAGCTCACGAAGCCCGACAAACTTTCCCGAATCTTCCTCAATTTTCCATTTAAACAATCTGCATCGATATATGAAATAATGTATTTAAAAAAATTGTATTATTACATCTATAAATTAATAAAAGTTACGTACATTACATGAGACGCAGTCGCGGCGCACAGTATCTCGCCTTGCAATTGATACAGATGGCAACTATCGGAAGTAGATAATACGCTCTTTGTATTAATCGCCGGTTTAGAACAATCGGCCGCTAACGCGTTATTCTTCAGTAGTCGCAAATTGCAGTGTACCAACTCTCTGCATTCACCGGCTATCATTAGAGCCAGATCCAAGTGGTGATGTAAGGAGAGCTGATGTATCTGCTTGACTCCGCGTATAGTAGTAAGTGTTTGAGATTTAGAACCACAATATGAAAACAGGCCCTCTTTCGCGCCCAACAAAAGCGCATTTTCTACACCCAATTCCACAACACAGTTCAGATCCAACTGAAAAAACGAATGGAATTGATGCAATATATATGGAAAAATATAAAATACATACAAGCTCTCATTTGAAAAAAAACAACAAAAAAACAAAAAAAAATGTTTTGCTTTAAAATGGATACGATGTATATCATACATCTCAACGCATTACTCACCTGATGTTTTTCTAATCTGAGCATAGTTTGATACTTATTATATGTAGGTACAGTGTACGAACTTTGACTGACAACAGTCTTTAGAGCTTTAAGCCAATTTCTTTTGTCGGCTTGACTCAGAGCCATAACATCCAATCTAGACGAAGGCCAGCAAGTTGTTAAAGATTCGATTCTAAAGACGAACGGGATGTCGGATTTTGCCGTTCCTGGTACCTCGGGATGCTGTACTGTCTCGGAAACGTTAAAACCATTGTTTTCCGTTAAATTTAAACGGCTGATCGGTACCATTCCTGCACATGGCTGATGTTCGTAGATACACAAACATGACTTTTCCAACTTTAAGTATTTTCTCTCCCAACAAGATTTTGATCTACCAGGCACTTTCACCCACCCTTCCATGGGACTTTCATTTTCGCTACACTTTGTTATGCTTTGTAAATTCTGTATACAATACAACATACACATACACACATATAAACATACAATCTGTTATAAAAGTAATGAGAAATATTGATGAGAAATATGAAATATATGAATAAATGATTTCTTACATCTTCCTGGCTGACATTGTCTGGCTGATCTATCGCCAATGTCTGGACGCTATCTCCTATTGATGATAAACTTTCATCGCTGTCTCCAAGAACATTGTGACAATACTTGGGCAAATCACTGGGTAAACCACAAGTCACAGGTACAGATACCGCGCATTCCAAATGCGTCATGATTTGACACTTGCTGCAGGTCGCAGCGCGTCTTCCAAATTGTATAGCCTTAGGACAGGCCGCGCATTTTCCTGCGCGCATAGGTAAGCCTACATTGAATCTATGTGGAATGTTGTGTCCTATCTTTTGCGGAGATAATCGTCTGACTAATGATGCGCTGCTAGTCTCCGTGACACCTTTTATCCTTCTGCTTTCGCATTCCGGAGGTGCTGTAGGGGAGGTAGGTGCGGACGCGGAGATGGAAGTGCTTTTAGCTTTTTGAATTAATAATTGATCCGTCAATGTCTTCACCTTTGCTCGTTCTTTAGCTAGTTGATTCTCCAATTCACGATATCCTACGGGCATGCTTGTACTCACGGGAGGTACATTTTCCTTCTGCTTGCCGAGTATTTTGTCGCACATAGTCTTTTTCTTCTTACTGCATTCTTCCAATTTCAATTGCAAGTAATCGATTAATTTAGTCTGTTGTTGTCGAGTACCCTCGGCCTTTACCTCTCTCTCTTGATAGAACTGTCTCATCTCTTCCAAGACATTTTCCAATTCTACTATCCTCGATCTCAGTTCCTGACATTGATCTATGCTACTCTGTAGATCAGTCATAAGTCCGAAATTCGCTTCTTTCAATTCGTGCACTCTCGTCAAGTATTCACTGCTCTCTTCCTTCACGACTCTCGATTCTACTTTAGCGGCTTCTAAAGCGCGACCCATTTCCGAGAGATCGCACTCCATTTCACCGCACCTCGTTGCCAACTCTTCTATTTGTGCGCTAAGCTCTTGAGCGAGTTTCTTGTATTGGTCCCTCTGAGTGATAAGGCTGTTTCTTTCGCTTTCTATGTCACTTGTCTCGGATTCTAATTGCTCGACATTACGTTCCGCGGCTAATCTTCGCGTCTTCTCTTCGTTTTGCGCGACACGTGTCTCGCGTACTTTCGTTTCAGCAGCTTCCAAATCTCTTTGCAGTTTCATTTTATCCTGAATCAGCATATTCTCGCGCGTTTCATGATCGCTCGTCAATCTCTCATAGTCCGTCAATTGTTCCTCCAAGACTGTACAGGTCTCTTTTAAAAGTTCAATATTTAATTCATAGCCTTTAATATCTTGCTCTAATTTCGCGATTTTAGATTCCAATTCAGTCTTATCCCCGTTATGTCTAGCAACTACTTGCGTCAAACGTCTATTCTCGGCGTTCAGAGTATCGACTCGATCTTGATTCGATCGCATTTGCTTGCGAATCGCGTCCAATTCTCTACGTAATGATGCGCTCGAAGATTGAAGTTCCTCGATCTGATGATTAGCTTGAGTCAAGGCCTGAAAAAATACAAAAATGTATGAAAAATAAAAATGAATAAAAACGATTACTTCTTCGGATAAAAATTAACTTCTACAGAAAGAAAATGAGAGAAACATTGATTTATATTAGAGCAGGAAATTTTAATAAAATTTCTAATAATTTTTAAAAATATATATAATAAATAATTTTTTAATAGAATAATAATCTAAATATATACCCTTTGTGCTGAATCTGCTTGCATTTTATTTCTAGATGCTTCTTTTGTAATATCGTTCAATGACACTTTTGCAATGTCTAATTCTTTTAATAATTTTTTAAGATTCTCCTCTTCTTCCTTTGTTTTACTGCTTAATTTCTCTTGCAATTTTTGTTTTTCTTCCTGCAGTATTTTGATTTTATCCTCTGCTCTTTTACTTTCTCTTACAGCTATTCGTTTATCTAAGTTAGCATCTGATAATTCCTTTTCCTTCTTCCATAAAGCCAGTTGAGCTTGTTTCGCTGTTTGCTTTTCAACTGCAATTTCTTCTCTTAAAATTTGAAGTTGTTGTTCCAGTTTCTCTACTTTCTCTTGTCGATAAACGATCTTTGAACTTGCGGTATCAGTAATTGCTGCACGAGATGTAGATGGTTGGGCCGGATCAAATTCTTTAAGACTAGCATTTTCTACTTCTAGTTTTGTAACACTATGTTCCAAGCGTTTTAATAATTCCTCTAAATTGTAAACCTTGCGCAATTGTTCCTCTGGAACCAAATAACAAAACAATGTAATAAAAATAAAAAAAAATAAAAAAAAAAAGTTATTTTAGTTCCTTGTATAAGATTGTTTTATTTACCTTCTTTGTTCAAGGAGTCTTGCAATCTCTTTTGTAATGTAGCTTTATCTTGCGCCGCTTGCTCTAAATTTAAAGCGAGAGCCTCGCTTTGCTCCAAATTCATCATGGTTTCATTTAGATCAGATTTGGTAACCTGTAATAAGCGATTGTTTAAATTGAAAAAAATGTTACTGTACTGATTGTTTGTAAAGTATTTGGATACTCACTTCCAATTGCTGCTTTAACTGCTCGTTTTCAAGATTCATTCTTTCCAATTGTTCTTGTAGGCTTGTGAGCATCTGCTCGGATGTTTTCAGATCATCTATCTGTTTTGCTTTCTCTTGCAGTTGTTTACGCAAAGTTTCGATCTCTGCATCTCTTGCTGGTAATGTGGCTTGTATACTACGCAATTGTTCTTGACAGTCTTTTAATTCATTTTGTGCAAGTTCCAAAGCAACATTTAATCTTGACTCGCGACAGTGGTTCGAATCCTGCTCATTGCGTAATCTAGTCTCAAGATCTGTATTCTTTGCTGCTTCAAAATCTAATTTCGCTCGTAAATCGGCCAACTGATTATGAGCACGCGCAGATATCTCTTCTAACTTGATTTCAACACCTTGAACGCTTTGTCTATTTAATTCACGTGTTTTCGCCAAGGATTCCTTATATTGCGTCTAGATATATTAGAAATTTTGTATTAGTGATCTCTTCAATTTATCCCGTTTCTAGTTTATTTTTATTAGCAATATTATTTAATTGACACTTATATCATATTCATCCATCATTAAATTGTACTATATAACTACAAATATACTACTTATATTATATTACTTACTTGAAACACACGCAATTTATCCAATTCTGCATTTGTAGTTTGCAGTTCACACTCTGCTTTTTGTAATTGCGAACTTAGTTCATTATTACTTGTACATAGTGATGTAATTTTTATAGTTTGCGCTTCGATATGTTGATTTAATTGTGCAATTTTATCTTTTTCTGCATTTTCCCATTTGCGTTTTGCATCTCTTATTAACCCAAGCGCGCGAGTCTCCAGCTCCCTTCTCTCCTGCCGTTCTAAATCTAATCCAAACAAGATAAGTCAAATTTTTATCAAATTAACAAATGGAGCTTGTATCAATTTAATTAGAATTAATTATAATAATTGTGGACCACATAAGCTTTTTTCCACAAGTATAAATGTAGTATTAAATAAATTTTTATACGCAATTCAAATATAATCATTATGAAATTTTACCTAACGTCCTTTTAATGCTTGCCAGTTCTGATCGTGTAGCGATCAGTTCTTTCTCAAGTATATCCCTCTCCTTGTTGGATGTTTGCAATCTCCGTGTTTTTTCTTCCAATTGAGATTCCATTTGAGATAATTCCTTGACCCTATCCTGTAATTCATGTATTTTCCTTTGCATTTGTTTCTCTTGAAGTTCCTTCTTTTTCTCATCCAGCTTTGTTTCCAACTCCATCTTTTCCTTTGAGAATTTATCCAGCTGCTTAGGGAACTTGTATTCAAAATACGGTGATTTTTTCGACATGGTTTCTGTAATTCCAGCTAAATAATAAAATTTCATAATTATCCTTCTTAGTTGTATTAACACCGTGATTAATGATGTGCGTTTTACCTCTAATGTTCTCAAATTGGAAAAAAGATTTCATGACATGTTCCTCTCCGCTCTGCTTTCAGGGATGTAGATCGTAATAAGTAAATCACGAATATAAGCCAAGTGTTTTCTATTCGCACTCGATGCACAACAACACACGGAAAAAACTTTGCTCTTTGCACTTTTAGATTATTTTGATCTACCGTAACTGTCAGCAAGTACTACAAATAACAAACGCGATTTGATTCCTCGCCTCATTATCGTTTCTAAATTACGTGCTTACATTTGCGCGGACAATACGTATATTAATTCCTTCAACCAAGGTTTACGTTTCATCACAACTTCTCTGGACTTGTAACTTGTAACGGTCGCGTCGCAGGACTCGCAAGTAGCTTCGTGCGTACGGTTTGAATTCAATACGTCATTTGCGCCACCAGAGTGCGCGACTTGAGCGATCGCGTTGACCTCTAGCGGCGACATTCGACGACAGATATCGAGATGAGACCAATTCTACCTTACCTACGATTGAAAAATTTCAAAATATGCAATAAATATAAATATACAGGCGGGAAAAAATTGAGCAGCAGAAATTTTCGTGGATGATGAAATAATCCAAGTAACGTTACATAGGGTATATCTACATACATTTTCGAGAAACGTAATATATACATGTAGATTGTGAATATAAATTCCACTTATACGCGCTTTTTGCACATAATAATTGAATTGATTTTCTTGATTTTGTATATTACGCTTCTTCGCTAATTTTCTTAACGAAATTTGATTTATGTGAATGATTATCTTGCTTTTTTTTAATTATCAATAAATCTCTTCCTCTAACCCTTAATATATCCAAATTCGTTTAAAGTTATTTAATGAGTATACATTAAAGTTTTTTGCCATTTGCAATTATTATCCATTTCATTACTATTAATAGTTTATAAATCAAAAATTATTAGTATCTCGACTCTTTTCAGAAAGAAAATTTAAAGTTCTAAAGAATTTATTTCGCAAGAGAATTTCCACTTCTTAGGATACATCCTATAGTATATTAAATATTTCAGAGTATTTGTTATAATTTTTTAAACTCACAATGAGGTCCAGGATAGCGGAAGATTGATTTGAGATGCAGAATAGGTATTCAACGCAAATAAACGTGGCAAGAGAGTATATTGTATTTTGTCCTTTTAATCATTACCATACGAACCGTTACTTACAAATCAAACTGTGATTGTTTCTTCTGTACCTGTATCTCATGTTATGGTGTGTATGTGTAACTGCACTTGCATATGTTCACTTTACGAAATAATGTTTATATCGTCTATTTCTCTTAGTTGAATCATTAACGTCATTACCGTTATTGATATTATTATTATTTTACTTACTTTGATACAATAATAAGGCGCTATGTGGTAGTGTAAATAATATAATAATATATAACTTTAATTAAATACATGAGCATGATAAATTCAGCATTTATGAGTGCTGAGGCAATTTTATGTTTATATATATATATATATTTTTTTTTCTGAGTTTAATTTTGTAATCGCTTTATGAATCTGCAAGTTTACGAGACGCTCTGTAAAATCGCACTGATAAAAATACATTTGTAAATAACGCAGAGTGAATTAATCACTATGCTGCAAACTTTCCTTTTTCTCTCTTTTGTATGTGTATGTATGTGTGTGTACACATACATACATATACATATATATGTAATTATACATTTATAAGCATGTAACATATAATCGTCAAGATACGTATATACAAAATTATATACAAATTTCTCAAAGTTTTATTTCACTTTTTAGGTCTCCTTCCTCTTTTTTCATTCTTAAAACTTGCACTGGGCTCCTCAATATACAAGTAATATGGCATCGTTACCTTGAAGAAACTTCTCATAAAGTTTTTAATGATTTAGAACGGTCCAGCTCTTATTTTGGATTCTTTTTTTTACTAAAAGAATTCTTATTCCAAAATTATCGCATTTGGAATCCTTATTCCAAATGCGATAAAATTATTTCTTATCTACATTGTGCATTATTATTATTAAAGAATTTTGTCGGTTTTTAATTTTAGTAAAGTTTTTATCAAATTTTCTATTGCTTGAAAAAGAGACAGAGAGAGAGAGAGAGAGAGAGAGAGAGAGAGAGAGAGAGAGAGAGAGAGAGAGAGAGAGAGAGAGAGAGAGAGAGAGAGCCCGCTTTAGACAATCTTATAATTCGCAATTAAATTTGGAATAGAATTTTACTTATTTTTATGTGTTATATATTATATGTGTCAAATATTATAAAAAAGGATTTTAAAAAATATAGAAATATAAAATATATAGTATACACACGCACGCACGCACACACACACACACACATGTATATTATATATATAATTGCATGTGCCGCATATTTCAATATACATACATATATGTGTATATATATATATATATATATATATATATATATATATATATACTTTCTGTTTCGAATTATAGATCCTTTCTAAAGCAGAATTTGAAAAAGCTTTGACCGTTCAAATTAAACAATTGTTATAGTAAAGATGTCAACATACTTTCCGAAATTTCTTTTCGCTTTGAGTCTGGTACAAATATCATTATAATTGATTACACATCTATTTAATGTGTTTTTAAAATACTCGTTAAGATTAATTGCATCAAATTGACCAATTGAATTGTCAGTTATAAACTTTTTTTTTTATAAAATAAATACGGTAATAAAAGCTAATAAAAATCAAGCGCAGAAAACGGCGCTAAAAATTGTCTTCGAAAAAGTTTAATTATATAAATAGAATTTAAACCTTTTAAAACATTTTAAGCCTTTTTTAACTACAATGCTGCACAGAAAATCAACATCATAAGACAAAGTCAGTTAACCAAGGCTACCGATGCAACTACTGTGCATAATCCTCGGAGACTACTTTCTATATAATGTAATTAGCACCGGACATATATTGGACCTAAAAACGCAGCTGTAATTCGAATCGTCGCTTATTCGCGAAAATAGCAGTGAGTATTTTCGATTGTCATAACTTTCATCTAGATGTTCGTCCTTGATGCAATAACACAAGCATTACAGAATACAGACTATTCAGGATTGTTGCATTCAAAGATCTATTGGTCAAAGTAGAGTAACATTTGATTGACCAATTAAAAGAAAGAGAAAATATTTCTTTGCTCCTTTCTTTTACTTTGCGACGAGTAGATTATCGAATGCAACTTCAATGGTACATTCAATCATGGTACATTAGTTAACAAAGCTTCATCAGACATAATTTAATTTAATCATCATCAGTATCAACATATAGTTAAATATGTTATGCGTATTACTTTCATGTTTCCTAAAAAATCACGATTCTTGAAAAATTATATGCGATTTAAAAATAATTGTATATTTACTTTTATCTCTACTATTTTCTATTTCACGCGATGAATTATTATTAATTGTACCACGATAATCTATACCAGATACCCTGTATTATTATCGTCACAGTACTTTTTCCGCGGGACGAATTCGATCATAAGGCACGTTGTCGATCGATTCGTGTCTATAGAATCGATAAGCGTGTAAAATACGTACACTTGGACACATTTCCACTGGACAAGGAGCTCAAAATGAGAAAACTGAACGCAATTGTAAAACGGCAATACCGAGATCGGAGCGAAATTTACCAGCCAATCTAGACGCAGCCTTTTCTTGTCAAACTTTTGAGTCGCAGACCAGCTGCTCGGTGGGTCATGTATTTCGACGCACAAGGGAAACGAACAATAATACGATACGCAAGTATATTGCGGTCGCGATATTGGACTCGGGCGAGTCGTATAATTAACAATTAAATAATCTATCGTGTATGGAGTACCGTTTAAATAATTTATGTTTTCGTATGTACACATCGCACTTGCGCGTTTGCGCGCAATTCTCGCTACTGCAACTATCGAAAGGCTGTTTCTAATACGCAGCATTGGCACACGCGTCTCGCGAATATAGCCGATACGACCGATCGTATCAGCTACAGCGGCTCCGCGCACATTCGATATAACGTTCATCTTTTATTTCTTCGACGTGCACCTTCGTCCTTGCAATCTGCACATGGCACCTGGGATTCAGAATTAGGAAGCAGCGGTTTCCATCATTCGACTCTCTTCTTTCGTCTTTTCTCATCTTGCTACTTGAAACTTGAAAGGCAGATTTGACGGTGACGCGCAATCTTCTTCGGCTCTCATACCTCTACGCCGAGAACCCTGTCGACGACGTATTCGTATCTCTTTGTCGGCTCCCCGTTATCTTCGGTCTTCTCTGTGGTGGACTTGGATAAGGCCTCGCTCTCGCCGTTTTCCGAATTTCGCGCGCTCGATTCCGCCGCTGGCCGACCTTTAGCGTTTACAGGCTTCTCAGTATTCTTCATCATCGGAATCTCATTCTCATTAACGTTCGTAATGACAATTCCGCTCGCATTCCGATCTGCGACGCCGCTGCTGTTCATCGTGGCGGACGACGCGCTTGCGCCGGGAACGCTGTTCGGCCGCATCGTCGAATTTATAATGCCGTGAACGCTGGTAACGGGCTCCGACGTGTATCTTTTATGCGTATGCGATGCCGTAGGACACGTACTATCGGTTCCGAGATCCTCGGGTGGCAGAACAGGAACGTTCAAATTTACTCGCGTGAAGAAGGCCATCTTTTCTCTGAAAAAGAAAAAAAATAACGTTGCTTATCAAATATCTTCTTATACGATTCAGAAAAATTACAGATTCTTATCGTAATTTATTTGAAGATTTATTCTTTTAGTTTTGATTTAGCATTATAATTAAAATATCTGACTTGATTTCGGATATTACCCAGTTACTTTGAATATTACTTAAATATTTGAATTATCAATTATACATATTTTGAAATAATAAAGAAACTGAAAAATATGTAATAAATAATAATAAAAAAACGCATTTATTCTCGTTAATGAGGAATAAAATGTCAATTTTAAGCATTTATTGGAACTTTTTATTTTGGAATATATTATAGAATCATGATAAATCAGGCCATAATAAAAAGTAATCGGGATAAAGCGAAACTTGTTACTTACTTGAAAGAGATGATGTCGGGTTTTCCCTTTCCAGCCTTCGTTTTCCTCAATTTGTAGATCTCTTTCGATGTTTTCTTCATCATCTTCTCCACTTTCTTCTCCTCGGCGGTTTTACCGTTTCTACCACTTTCGGCCTGTAGCATGAGGTTTTGGAATTTTTGATCTTCCAATAGCCACGTTGCCAAATCGGTATCACCTTTCTCGCGCGCTTGTTCCAATCGCTGCTTCAATTCCCGTAACCTACTAAGCTCATCTTGGAGATTATTCAGTCTAGCGTGCTGCGCCTGGAGATCCAATTCGAGATCCAATGACGTTCTTATTGTGGGTGGCAAATAGGACGATTTTTTCGAAGTGGTTTTGTAACTGAGAGCGGAGGAAGGCCGACGCCACCGTAGGGAACGTCTCTCCACTGAATTCCGTTGGAAAGGTCCACCTCTGCGATAAAGCGGCATACTGCTGTCGCTGTCGCTACGATTAAGCTGCAAAGATCAAAAGTGCAAAGATAAGACATGAGAAATAAATAAATAAACGCGAATAATTAGAAATAGAGTCTACTGATATGTAGAAAATTCGCATCTCAAAATACCATAGTGTAATTATAAAAACAAGTAACAAAGTAATACAATCTTTCAATCGTATATGTCTTTTTAACCGTTTGTTTACAATTTACAAATGATTGAAACTTTAAAGCTTTTTATATAAAAAAAACATAGAAAACTTAAAAAATTCTTTTTTTTTTCATGGCATTTTGTACAATTGAAAATAACAAGAGAGATATATGAAATGATATTTAATTAAAACTCACTCGACAGATGTAATGATTTTTGCTGACGGCCGCGCTCGGTGAGAACGTCTGACTCCTCTTGATCACAATGGAGTTCTTGTCGTCGTGAATAGCGCCGGGCACAACGCCAGCCGCAGAGAGTTTCCTTTGCTTGCCCTGCTCCGGAATAAATACGCATTCGGTGTTTGTTTCCTTGTCTTGCGTTTGCCTCGTTTCCTCATTCAGTTCTTCATCTTCCTGTTATATTACACAAGAAAAATCTAGTCGTTAGAAATATATTCAAAAAAATCTTACATCGGATAAAAAAGAATTGTAATAAAATTTATAATCGATCTGTTGAAAGAGACATTCAAACTTCAAGTTCGATGCGATCTTTCGATGCGAAAACGAACGAATCGTAAGCGATGAATAAACGTTGCTTACCTCGTGCTCCAAAACATCCTCCAGAATATTATCCCCCATTATAAACTCCAAGACGATGCCTTCTTCGTCGCTACCCTCGCTTCCGCTTTCGCTATTACCGCCGTCCTCTTCTTCTCGGCTAACCCTACAATTGGCGAGCTCCTCGAGTCTCAGCGATACGGCTGTCTGTAGCTCGTCGCAGCCTTGATTCCTCGTCAAGGTAGATGTCTGAGAACTGATTATCGTACTCTCGTCACTACTCTCTTCTTTCGTATTTTGTGCGCTTCTGTACATCGAGATGTCTGATTCCTGTTTGTCGTGCTTCATTTGCTTCATGATACTCGTGGAAGTGCTATTACTACTGCTAGTACTGGGATTGCTGTCGGACGGTTGCATGAAGCGGAAGGAAAGTATATTGTACCATTTCACGCTAGGAGATTCTGGACTGAAGTCTGCCAGCGAGACTTGCGCAGAACCCTGTAATCGAATAAATGTCCAATTTTTATTAATTTCACCTAAATGAAATTGAGAAGCGCTGATATTTTAAAGACGTCTTGAATTCAGAGTACACTTTGATCATACGTTGTAATAGAATATAAAAATCTCGAAATAAAGCAAAAATTTACAAAATATGAGACAAGTATGAGAAAACTATAAACGTACCAAGCATTTTTCGGCTTCGGTACACCAAAGTGTCACTTGCAGAGTCTTCGTGTACAACTTGTTGAGCGGTACGGCGATCGGAAATATCTCGCCGAAAGTCGGTTTTCGTAGGTCCACGACGGATTTCGTACAGCAACACATGTTAGTGACGGGCGTCTGCATCGGCAACAGAGCGACTTTGATGTATCTAAAATACAAAATGAAAGAGAAATGTCATTTTTGCGTAAAAAGGATTTCACAAAAACGGCGGCTATACAACAGTTACGCGAAAGCAAATAAAATTCGCGAGAAGAATCATATATTCCTCTTTCTCTCTTTCTCCTCTTCCCATTTAGGATTGGAAAATGTTGATTTACCATCACGAGAAAGATGGATCATTAATCAAACGCATAACTATACATTAAACTTTTCTCTCTCTCTCTCTCTCTCTCTCTCTCTCTCTCTCTCTCTCTCTCTCTCTCTCTCTCTCTCTCTCTCTCTCTCTCTCTCTCTCTCTTCTCTCGCTCTCTCTCTCCATCCATCCATCCATCCATCCATCCATCCATCCATCCATCCAGCGAAGCGTCATACCGCGTTTTGCGAAGCAGTGGTATCAACGCAGAGTACTTGACTGCGGCAATAAATTTCCGAGTGGCCGTAAAGCTGATTGCGAGATCATCATAATATCGCTGATAATAAGCGAGCCCTTACATAACAAAGGTGAATGCTGGTCAATGATCTAGACACGAACGCGACAAGGATTTCATAATTATATTTTAATCTCATTTAAATATGTCAATATCTGAGGGCTCTAGGGTGACCGATCGAGCAACTAACTCGATTGACAAATAGACAAAAGTCGAATGCATTTGCGAAACTATTAGCAGGTTGACTTAACATTGCGCAACCGAATTATCTAATCGGTTATCTTTGAAAGCGAGACACCGTTCGCGGATATAATTCGACCTATCGGTAATACTTGTGTACGTTGAACTGTACGCGATATTGACTAATCGAAAATGTAAATACTCGTCTCGAATGTTCCGAGAAATAGAAACTGAAATAAACAGTGCGACGATTGATTATTGCGATAAGGTGAAATGTTGCTTGGAATACATACATCGCTTAAAAATAATTGGAAAAGTCTTATAAATACTCACACTTGTGCGTTGTTGGGTATGAAAAGCGCAGCTAGATTTCTCGCGCGTTCGATGCCAACATGAAGCATTCCATCACTCACCGAATACCTAAATGTAATATTACAAGTTTTAATTCGTTCCAAAATTTAAATTATCGCAAGGACGCAAAGTTCCACAAAATGTAATTTGCAATATAAAAACATATATATGTGAAAAGTCATAAATACTATATATTATCAAAGAATGATTGAAAAATATAATTTCTGCAGATAACATATTTTTAACATATACATAAACTACTTTTGATTTGGTTTGCTAGAAATTTGTTTTTTCTAATATTTTGATATTTCTACATACGTAACACATTATTTTATTTGCTCGTGATATTTATAATTTATAAATTCGCAAATAAAGTAAACGCGCAATGAAACGTACCTCAGTTTGATTTGCACCTGTGCCGTTTCCAAACTCATCTCGCCGGAAGCCAACGGGTCTACGTCGGAGATGAATCCGGACAGTCTTTTCCGATTGGACGCTTCAAAGACGCCCGAATCACCGGCGACGCTCTCGTCGGAAACCGCAGCGGAAACGGATCTAGTGTTGGTGCCAGAACTGCTGGCCCTTGATCTAATCCCAGTGGGCGGTGGCGTCTCGCTGATCGGCGACAACGGGGGTGGTTCTTGAGGCGGTGGCGGCACCTGCTGCAGCTGCAGTAACTGCACACCAGACGCGGCAGGCCTGCCTAGGCCACTACCCTGTGACATGTTGCACGATTGCAATTCGACGGGCGGATGCGGACCAACCACAAGTTTCAGACGATCCTGCGAACTGGAGGAGCACGACTGCTCCTGCTGCTGCGGTACTCCCTGCTGCTGACTGAATCTGAGTTCCGTCAAACGGTCTTCTAGTTGATTCCCGTCGAGATGCGACGCGGCGGTTGCACCACTGGTTGTTACTATCGCAGCCGCCGCTGCCAGGGGTACCACTTTCTGATGCTGCCTCCTCTGTAGTTCTATTTGTTCGTAGGCAGGCGGTGGACCCATCGGTGCGTTCTCGTATAACGGTGACACCGGCGGGCTTACGCTCGACAGACTCGATCTCGGCGAGAGACTGGGTTGAGATCTGCCGGGCGAGGGTGTGCCAACGAGATTGTTATGTTCGGAGCCACGCAACAATCTCTCGACGCGTCTGTGTAAATCTACCATGTCGACCGGTCGTTCTTGCTGTAAGCCGGCAGATCCCAGACACTGTGGACCGCCGTAAATGTCCGTAAAGCTAAGCCCGGAACTGAGGGAACCCTTGCTGCTAGTCGTGCTGAGACTACCAAGGCTGGAGCTACTGCTCACCGATAATGTACTAGCGCTCAATGTCTTCAGCTGGCCCTCTAACATCGCCATCGATCGCAGAGCATCCCTGAGTTGTTGGAGCAACAGCTGCTTCTCCTCGTGGAGCCGTACGCGATCGGTGATGGTTTTATTCGACAGTTCAAACGCGGTGTTGAGATCCTGCTCTAGTTTGCGAATTTCACACTGAATCTTCTTCATATCCTGGTGCGTCCTCGTGCGCGGTGTGATGCTCCGCAGCTCTCGCAGCAGTTGTTCCTTCTCTTGGAATAGTAACAGTTTGTCCTTGTCGCTCTCGGTTTGACCCGGCGTCACCTTCTCTTCGAGATCCGCCAACTGCTGTTGAATGTGCTGGATTCGCTTTCTCGCCTCATCATACTGCAATCTCATACGCGCCATTTCGGCCAATCGGGTCCCAATCGGCACCAGTTCACCCGAGAGATCCGTCTGGGAAGCCGTGCTAAGTTTCTCTTGCGGCAAACTGAGCGTGCTAGCTTCCGGACTACCTTCGCACAATTGCAGCCTTGTCAGCTCGTCTTTGAGCTGCGCCAGCGACTGCATCAGTTCGGCTTTTTCTTTCTCTCCGGAACTCAAAGATTTTTGAATGTTGCGGAGTTCGGTCATAATAGCTTGCGCTTCCATGATATTGTAACATCCACCATGGTGACTGTTCAATTTTTGCTCAACACTATAAAAAGAAACAGTTGGCAAAAGTTAGAGCTACTCTCAACTTATAATTGCAAGTATTATAAATAATTAGCATCATAATTCATAATATGAACAGATGGTTGTTGATAAAAAAATCTTGTAATCCAAGCAATACTGATACTTTTGAGTGTTTGAATTTGTGCATGAAACAATATTATTATTTGTTATTGAAAAGTATAAATCAAAATCTCCCATAAGATTCATTCAGCAAAATGCATAGAAATAACTTTTTTTTGTAAAGATTTACACGTAATTTCGTAAAAGAACGTTAAGTTATTTGAATAAATTAATATAAAAACTTGACGACGATTATAAGGTTTGTACGTGTTATACCTGGCGAGAGTATCCACTCCTCGTTGCGTGCAGTTCATCTCAGCTCGAATCTGCTCGAGTTCTCGTTTTAATCGAGAAACTCGGCTCCTGGCGTGTGCCACGTCGGACTTAAGCAGGTCAGGGTCGTATTTGGTTATCAAGGAACTTGAGCTGGAATATACTGTGAACCACAAATATTCGTCAATACATTTTGATACAATTTGCCCTATGTACTACTATATATTTGAATGATTATTGTATAAGTCTATTTAAACTATAGATATTTAATCGTGTATAAAAAAATACGAGATTAGAAAAAACTGCCGCTTGTATAACAATCTCTAAATTTATAATCTATAATTTTGTTTTACTTTAGATGATATACTTTTAAATAGTGACACGATCGATGAAATATTCAAAAATGGCTACACATAATGTGAGCGCAATTTATTGAGGCTATTAATTAATATAGAAAAAAAATTATTAAAATGTATTTTCATTATAAAAAATATTTAAAAGTGTAAAAAGAAATAATTATATTTTTCGTTAAATTACTCACAACTTGCACGCGATGCGCCAAGGGTAGTTAAGGCGTTATTGAGGTGATTGTACTCATCCTGCGCCAGACAGAGCCTTTGCTGTTTTACGTCATAGATTTCCTTCTTCGCCTATAACACAAGAGTTGTATGATTTTTTTAAACAACTGTCACTAACTGGTACTCGTATCTATATTATATAACATAACACGCCTTTTTCTAAGCGGTAAAACGTCATATCTTGACATAATGTGTTGAGACAAATTAATTGAGCGTATTAAAAAGATAATAATAAAAGTTAAGAGAATAATCTGTTATAGTTGTATGTGTAATTTTCCAAACGATGATTATTCAAATTTTAAAAATTTTGATAATTTTACTTCTTTACACATTGTATATTATATATAGACAGTAATATATGTGTTTCTGCACAAATTGTTGTTTTTTAAATTGTTAAATGAGAAATATGTATATATGTGTGATATATTTAAAAATTAAATTATATCTTTGCCAAAAAGGTAAATATTTATAAAAAAAGAATATCCTTTTTCAACAAAAGCTTTCGAGAAACCTTCTAAATGAAACGTCGAAAAAGAAGGAGACTTTGCTTTCGTTTTTATAGATAAACAGAATGAAATAGATATGCAGTATTTGATAAAATGATGGAAAGAATTATATTTTATCCGTCATCACTATATTGTATTATATATCCAATATTCGGAATCGCAGCATGATTCGCAACTGATGTATCACGACACATCAATCTCACCAAAAGCGATTCATATCCACACAATCGGAATCGCATTTCACCGCGAAAAAAAATGTATAGCGGTCAAACGCTTTAACGACAAAATTTTGCAAAGCATCTCTCTTAAAAGAGAGAAACATAATTTTACGTTTGACACGTAATTCAATCACAAAGATACAACTCGCACTTTCACGTTAAAGCGAAGAAACGACGCGGTATTTACTAAGAGAACCGGCGCGGCGAATACTTTGAAATGTACAATTTCTTCCCAAGTGAATCCTTACATATTCGCAATAATAATAGGCTGTGGCATCGGCGTCGTTGCGTTTGTAACACTGTTCCCAATAAAACTTCTGTATCTGCTCATCGTTTTCGTAATCGTTATGGTAGCACATCCTCATGCGATACTGCGAAACGACGTTCTCATAGATCTGCTCTTGTTGCTGCTGTTGCTGTTGATAGGTCGGTGACTGGAGATAGGTCGGACGTTGCAAAAGGGTGCTCTTGCGTTGTTGCTCCTGCTGCGCCTGCTGATGATGGTAATTGTCGACGTAGCTACGGTACTGGTATGCCGGTACGAGTACACAGAGGGTGTACTGACGGTCCATGCCGGGTACACGGTGGACTGTGCGCACTCTCTGTGGCTACGCGACGATGCCTTGCCTTTCTTCCTCTTCTTCACCCTCTTCTTCCTTCACCTCCTGCTCTTCCACCGCTTCTCCACCGCTGATTTTTCTTCTTCTTCCTCTCTTCTTCTCCTATTCCTTTTCCACCACCTTCTCCCTTTCTCTCTCTCTCTCTCTCTCTCTCTCTCTCTCTCTCTCTCTCTCTCTCTCTCTCTCTCTCTCTCTCTCTCTCTCTCTCTCTCTCTCTCTCTCTCTCTCTCTCTCTCTCTCTCTCTCTCTCTCTCTCTCTCTCTCCGCCTTCTCTCGTTTCGCCGTTTCTTCTCTTCCTCCTCTCGGTCCCGTCTCGTGCCCTCCTGCGCTTGTGTATACTCTCCTATTTCCTCTTTTCTCCTCACCTCATCTTCGCGAAGGCCTCCTTGAGACTGGCCGGTGTACGGGGCCCGAAATTCCGATCCCCACCTCCGTGGGTCTCAATTTTTAAGGGATCCCACCTTTTTTCCTCTTTTTACCTTCTCTTCCTTCGCTTCTTGCATCGTCCAGCCAGTTCTGCTTGCCCCCTCTTCGATGCTCCCACCTACATCTCCTCCGACACCCCTTTTACCCCCACCGTTACAACCTCCTCGTGCACACAGCCTCTTTCCTTTCTTCAACGGGATGAAGCACGAACTGGCTTCGCGAACTCCCCCTCTTTACTTTCCTTCTCTGCTTCTTCTTCATCTTCTTCATCTTCTTCTTCTTTTCCTTCATCATCATCATCATCATCATCATCATCATCATCATCATCATCATAATCATCATCATCATCATCATCATCATCATCATCATCATCATCTTGTTCTTCTTCTTCGTCTTCTTCGTCTTCTTCTCCATTGTCATCTTCTCTTCTCTCATTCCAGAGGCTCTCTCCACCGCGTATTTTTCGTGCCGTCTCTCTCGTTTCTCGGCGGCCTCAAGCACCTCTTTCTTATTCAACCTTTCGTAAAAAGGCAGCCCTCGGCAGTTGCGATAGGGATCGTCATAACCGAGACCCCGATAAACTCTGACTAGAAGAGGGTTGCTTTCAAATTTGAATAGCGCGAGATAAGACTTCGCGTTTCAATCATTCGATTACCTACGCTACACAATCTCTGAGACATTGTCAAAGCGTAACCCTGTCAGTTACTTAAATATGAGAACGCCGCGTTTCGGAGAGGGAATGTACGCAACTCGTACGACTCGCCCTGACAAATTTCAATTTGTATCAAAATTTTGTATCAAAATATTAGAATATTACATGTATACGTGTGTATATTATTTATTCATCGCGCGGAAAGAGTTATAATTTCGCAATGTGTGCAGAATGCTTGCAAAAAAAAAGGTAACTGAAAAGAGTCATTAATGACTACAAAGAAGATAACGTCTCGCATCTTTTAGCGTCTTTTATAAGCACGAAGCAGATAATAGCGCGAAAGTCCTTGATCGAAGGAGATTTTTCTCGCTTTTAGGGCGGAAAAACGCGTTTATCATCACTACTGTAGGGCGCCTCGAGGACGCTTCCTTTTTTCAGGCCCGCGGAATGTCCGCGTGCAATCCAGAAGCACAGGGCGCCCGAGGGCGAATGTATGATCCTGCACGATTGGTGGGGCGTAGCGTGCGCGCGGGTTAAGAGGACGGGTAGCAAGAAGGGGGGAACGGGAGGGTAGTCAGGATTGCAGAGGTATCAGCAGAGGACGAGGACGAGGACGAGGACGAGAGAACGAAAGGCAAGACGGACGGAAGAGGCACGAGGAAGGGCGAGGGACACGAGAGGAAGGAGAAGGGGAAGATCCGGCGAGGTCACGGTACGACCCTGCTGAACGTGGTCGCGCATCCGTCGGGGCCCTGCCATCGCCGTCGGTAGTAGAACCGACCTTGAGTCGCGCATTATGCCCCGTCCTTGTTGGAATTTCTGGGGCCCCTACTGGCCCATCAGCCGTGTCTCCGATCATCTAAGAGCAGGCCCGGCCAGGCCAGGGTCTCGCTTGTTGCGCGTCACCCCACCATCTCCCTGCCAATCGCGGAGTGGTTCTCGCCCATGGGGCATGAGGCATGAGGCATGAGACATGAGGCATGAGGCTCCAGCGATATGTGTGCATCGGGGAAGAGCAGCGCGCACGGATTTCTTCTTCCCCCCATCCTTCACACGGTGCCCTCACGGGTCCTTTCTCCCTCTCACCCTTTCCTCCGCCCTTCCTTATTTCTTCTTCATCATTTCTTTTTCCTCGCCCTCGAAACGTCGCGTCGGAGAGAACCCACGGCGCCTCGCGCGCATATTTCTCGGTCTATACTATTATTGTCGAGGGAGCACGCAGATGGTATCGAGTACGGGCCGGTTCGTCCGCTCCGCGGAAAGGGGCTTTATTTTTCTCCCTTCCTCTTCCTCCTCCTCCTCCTCCTTCTCCTCCTCCTCCTCCTTCTTCTTCTTCTTCTTCTTCTTCTTCTCGCCTCTTCCTATTTCTCCTTCGTCGTCGCCGTCGTCGACGACCTCCGACTAGCGCATTCTTTTTTCGTTCGATGGACTTTCTTCTTCAGAACGGCGAAACGTCAATTTCCGACAGGAAATCTTTTGGGCCCGCTTTTGGATTCCAGTCTCTTCCCTGGTATTTAATCTTCTCTTCCGTAAATATACATGTATACATATCGTAGATACATCCTTTCGCGATGTACGTTTGGTTCTTGCTCTATCCCTTACGGCTAATTTTTGCAAGTTGCACGGTAATAGAATGTGAAAAAATTCAAATTTGCAAATAGCAATATTCATATTTCTTTATTTCGCCATCTTCAATATTTGTGATACATGTAGGTGGCATTTTCGTGATTCTGTATTATTTAAACCTATAATTTAAAAAATTCAACATTTTATAGCATGAATACGAGCTATCTCTTCCTCTGTAATAAATTTTACTTGAATTTAAGAATCTTTTCCTTAGACATGGAAGGAAATACCAGATACATATATATACGTTAAAATGCAATACACATTTGACTTTAGTATAAGCTTTTACGCCTCATTCGCTACAGTCGTTTTGTTTACGACTCTAGTTGAAATGCCTTAACTCGTATCCCTACTTTTCGAGATCATCCTATATACGCCTAGGACATTTCTCCCGCTTCAAGGGAATTGAAAAGAACGAGAAGAGAGGAGGATCTCCGGCGACAGCCGCATTCCAAGCGGGACGCCTAATACCGTTCCTAGCACGACAAAAAACAAAAGGTCATCTCGAAGGATACGAGGGGAGAAAGATATGGCAGGATCATACGAGATGGAAGAAAAGCCGCGCGTCGTAGGACGAAGGAAGGCATATACGCGACGACAAGACGAGAAGAGGAGGCGGAAGGCGTCTCTCAGGGGATATATCCCTGTGCGCGAACGGCCGCGATTTATACCGCCCGGAGCACGCTATCCTAGAGCCGAATGCCTAACTGATTGCTGAATTCCATTCCATCGGCCTGCCCCTTCTCTCCCTCTCTCTCTCTCTCTTTCTCTTCCTGCTTCTCGCTCTTGCGCGAGCGCGCCTTTTCCGCCTCGAGAACGCTATGAGAACCGCCACGAACGTCGTCGTTTGTGCTCTCGTTCAAAATTTCAGCAGCTTTGATCGAATTACTACTCTCCTAAAGAATTTCATCTCCGATCTCGGATAATTCCGACGAAAAAATTTGGTCATTAAAACTTACACGTCTCCTCACCTTTCTCACTATTTCTCCAAGAAATAGAGTATTTCTTTGTTGTATACTCATACTTTATTTCCATATATATAGGGTATAAAAATTAATATAATATTTATTTAGCGTCACAAGGAAATCATGCTATCGTTTATTGTTGACCTACATAGACGATAAAGTTATCATATACTTAATAAACGGATCTATAATTAAGATTTAATAATGCATTCCAACACGTTCCTTTCTTTTTACATTAGAATGACTTGCCTCACCGGAGCTTATTGATAACTCTAGAGAAAAAAGTTTCATCTCAAAGGTCGGAAAAACGAAAATTAAAAAGGTCAAAATATGTTATAAAAAGAAACAGCGGTCACTTTTCCTCTTATTTTATTGTAATCCACATTAACACAGCTTGTATATGGAACTGAACGGAAAAATTCATCTGCGCGCGTGATAGATGCATGTCAAGAGTCGAAATGTCAAAATATTTTGATGCGAGATCTGGCCTTATAATCGATGGGATTAGACAATGTATTCGATGATGGACCGACCCACGATAATTAATAATTCGATAAATGTACATATATGCACGTACGCGTATGTTATCGCGGCGCTACGCAGGATGTTTTCCCGCGCGATGAAAGGACGATGTCCGTGCGCGAACGCGCGGAGCTAAGCGGAAGACGAAGAGCTGTACCGGGAAGAAAATATATGGGGAGATCGACGCGAGAATGCGTTTCCGAGAGGGGAAACGGGCAGGGTAGAAGAGAACGAGTAAACACGAGAGTTACGAATGAGGAAATGGATTGAAAAGATGAAGAAAACTGGAATGCGCGGGAAGGCAGTAAAATAAGAAGCTGCGTAGCGAACAGATGTGGCGAGGAAAAGTTCGAGAAATAGATAAATAAGATATAAAAGGATCGAGAGCAATGTGGGAAAGTGTGCGAATATAAAAGAAACGAAAAAGGAATCTAGATAGATAAAAGTGTGTATATTGCGAATAAGAAAAAACAGGAAACGAACAGGAACGAGCTGGAGAGAAATGAAGCGAAGTGAAAAAGACAGAGAGTAGAGATGATGTGAAATAAGAAGCCGGTGAAGTGAATAAATATCTCTATTTGAAAGCTTACTATATATATATATATATATAAAGACGAATGAGTGTATCACACAAAACCCAGACAAGATAAAACTAGCCGCACTATACACCCTATAACGATGTACATAAAATGTCATATAGGTATGAGATCTCACATTTATATGTATATATATATATATATAAATTCTACAAAATTCTATAATACATTTCTCAATTCTTGATGACCTACATCATCCTATATGCTATAAATGAAGAGTGCCGCGAGAATCCGACGTGGTACCACAGGGCGATGATTACCCGCGCGAGCGGGGAGCGAATGCGCGAATTTGCACGAGGCATACAAGCTCGCGATCTACGGGAAGCGAGATGGAGCGGATGGAGCAAACTCGAGGTAGAAAGATCGCGCGCAAGAGAGAAAGATAGAGGCCCCGGCACGGCTGAGGAGAAGTTCACATTGTAGGGAGTAATGGCAAGGAAGGAGGCCCGTTCGCGAGCGAGCGAGCGATGGTGATGCTGGCGGTAGTGGCGACGGCGGAGGAAGAGGGATCGGAATGCAGCCGAGTGAGGAATTCCGACCCCTCCCGCATATTTATCTGAACGCGCGGCTCTCGGCGGCGGAGGCAGCGGGACCTGGGTCGGGCCCGGTTCGCGGGACCCCCTTTTATAGCGCGCCAACCACGCGGGCCCCGCGAAGGAGAGGGAGTACAAATAAAAGAGAGAGAGAGAGAGGAAGCGAAATAAAGAGAGAGACAGAGGGTGAGGGAAGCGAGGATACCTACGAGGCCAGTGCCAGGCCACTACTATACGGCCTTAGCGCGCGTATAGGCTTATTCAGGAATGCCCGCGGTGTTTTGTAATTGGGCGCATTCGTAAGATTTTCTCGTGAATGCGCGAGAAGAGAGAGAGAGAGAGAGAGAGAGAGAGAGAGAGAGAGAGAGAGAGAGAGAGAGAGAGAGAGAGAGAGAGAGAGAGAGAGAAAGAGAGCGCTTGACACGACGCGAGAGAGTTGCCTTTTTCTCGGCGCCGTCTTGCTTTATTTAAGGTTTGTTCGATAGTTGTTGGTGCTCTGTGTGTAGTTGACATTTAGAATGGGGTTTTTTTTCAACGTTTCCGCTCATTACTAGCAATGATGAATGATGATTCTTAGGCCGAACCTATTAAGTTTGAGTTCATTTATTTTCAATGCTCTGCTCTCTTTCGATGTGTGATATATATATGTATAGAAGTATTTAACCTAATTTGTGTCAGAGTATAATCGCTGATATTCACTTGTACCAAAATATGTTTATCAAAGTCTATGTGCGCGCGCGCAATTTTGTATGTATATGTAACTAAAAAATATTAATAAAATATTACAAAAACGAGCTCTCGCTTCTATGCGGATGGTTTGTAAATTTTATGACGCCCAGCCGGGACAACGTCGCTCAAGTTTCCACCGGACATGACTTTCGTAGAATTCGGCCGCCGCTCTGCCACCCCAAGGCTGATGAGGACTCGACGATGGCCGACACGACGAAAAGGAAGAAAGAAAGAGGAACGTGCGTGCTCTCGAGATTAAAATGATTAGGTTTAGGGAGAGGGTGAGGGCAGGGAGGAGGAAGGGAAAGGGGGGCGTCGAGGGCCCGAGCGCTACCGGGCGCTCACGTGATCGCCCTGTGGCTACCGAATTCCGTATGAAGTGGGTCTCGTGCTTCGCTCAAAGGGCCCCTTCTAAACAACCCGATCCATTTCGGGATCCATCACGGGAGTAGGAAAATCGACCGGTATGCATATGAGCGGACGTATATACATATAGCTTCGCATTCTTGGCCTTTATACGGTACTTTGACAATTATAAAGTTCCCGTGTGTGCATTAACGAGAGACTGTTAATGCACGGGAGAAATTTATAATGGGACACTGTGTATTTTATCGAGATGCAAAGTATCTCGTAAAATGCAATTATCGTCCTCTGTGTCTCACGATGCTCTTCCAAAGTGCAATCCAGAAATGTGACTCATGCGTTACACTTTGTTCTCGACCACGCGCGACATTCGAAGAATAAAGCGAACAAATAAGATAAAAAAAAGTCATGCGTGTGTGATTGAAAAGATTTAAATGTCAAAAATCTGCAAAATATCTCAAATCCTTTAATAAGCTCAAAATCCGTTCAGGGAACTTGACTTGTAGGAGATAAATTTCTTCATTTCGATATATCTTTCTAATAAAAATATTTTCTCTCGTACGCGCGAAAAGTCTCGAATACCAAATTCTCTCTCGACGAATTCATCGTTTTAATATTTCCTATTCGTGAAGTAGAACATTTTATATAAAAATATTTCACACACACACGCATACGTATACGTTCATCAATGTGCGCGTGAATTTTTGCAAGCGTCTGATGGAACGCGCGAGATCAGTGATATCTGATTCAGATTTACGTTTGATGGAAGGAGGGCGAGAGAGAGAGAGAGAGAGAGAGAGAGAATAGAGGGATCGCGAGAGTAATCGGGCTGACGGTCGAGAAAGGAATTTCTTTAGCCGGACAGCTGCTGCCGAACAAAGGACGCGGGATATAAAAGAAGAGTTCCTCAGGGCGCACGTGGCTCTTGCGAGAAGAAGAGAGAGGGAAGGAGCGACCAAGGAAGAGAGAGAAAAGAGAGAAAGAGAGAATCTATAGCTAATACAAGAATCGAGTATACACACACACGCGACTTGTTTCTTCGGTACTTTTTCAAAAGTTTCGTTCCCTCTCTCTTCCTCGCAATTTTGTCTTTTCTTTTTATTATCATATCAGTCGGAGAAAATAAATCGCTCCATATAAAAAAAAATTTTTTTCGACAAATTAAGAAGACTTTTATTTAAAAAAGATTGTATTCAAAAGTTCTCCAAAGAAAATTAAGCATCTTTCTACTTTATAATTTATAACATGTTAAAATTTTATGACAAATTACGCGCCACATCCGGTAGGTATCGTGTATCCCATAGGTATAATTTCGATTTCTTTTGGTATCGCGCGAGGTACCGGACGTGCAACTTTATGCAATCGGGAGGATCGACTTGATTCACTTCGCGTCGACTGACAACATGCCGCTATGACGCACGCACGCACGCACGCACGCATGCACGCATGCAGGCAGTCCGCATTCTTGCTCACAGAAGTCGCCACGATGCTCGATTCACACGTTGTCGGAGTCAATCTCGCGATTCGCCGCGGCAAATCTATGCCGCTCCGAAAGCAACTTACTTTTGTATTAATGCTCGCGTATATCGCGAGTGAAAGTATATCGCGCATTCCGCAAATGTTATATAGCGAACGAGCGTGCGCGTCCACGCGAATTAAGCTCTCCCTAAATTAATCCAAGACTTGTCCAAGAGAGAACGCACCCTGCGTTTAATATATTTTCGGGAGAAACTCGAACAATAATTTTACAAATGATCGAGGAGAAATAATTTATCGAAATATAAAGACGTGGTATAAAGCCTGATTTATTCGAACGATCAACTCGTTTCATTTCACCGAACGTACAAGTATATAAAAACGTAATAATAATAATCCATGTACAAAAAGTATTTGAAATGAACCGAGCGATCCGCAGCTGATCCGCGATGAAAATGGAACTGTATAAATAGACGCTGGCCGAATTAATGCGTCGCAGAACGTATTTTCGCACCTGTCTCCGGTGAAGATAACGGCTGATACGATGCCGACGCGCGATAGCGTCGCGTCGTGCCGCATTCCAACGCGTCCGCCTTCGTCTCTCGCGCCGCAAAACCAGCCGATCGCGAGCCTTTTGTCGGCAATAGGCAATTAATTCAACGACAACACGGCGAGTTTCATACTCGAGAGAGCGCGAGTTTGTTTTACTTATGTTTTACGTCGATTATCAATTAATCATCAAACTATGTGTGAGAATTTCGATCGACTCTCCCTTCTCTATATTACACAGATTTCAAATTAAATATAATTAATCTCCTTTTCGTGTGTGTGTGTGTGTGCGCGCGCTGATATGTATATATACAATTATTATAGCAATGCGTCGAGACACCCGGTATATACATTTGCGGTAGCACTGTTACCTTATCGGCCAGATACAGTAAGATTTAACGAATTCCTGCAGGGGAAAGTTCTTCGCTGCATTTTGCGTTTCGTACATGCACATACATGCACGCGCGCGACTTACATATCTGCTTAAATAAATATGTGCGAATATGCACAAACACACTCGCGCTTCTCGCTGACGCGCGAAAGAAACATTTGCACCTTGCGTGAATCATGCTCGTATCGGCGCAAAATTATATGCATCAATTAGAATTATAAAATCTCGATTTCCTACAATTGAACAGATCGCTCTCTTATATGGACATTGGCTTCTTTAATCGTTGAATCATTTTTTTTACATATCCATCGTATATAAGTGCATTTATTTTAACGATATCCAACCGGAAAATTATCAAGTATATGTCGAAAATGTAATATAAATTTCTTTCTTCGACATTTGAAAGAGAAATTGATTCAATTAATTAGCGAAAGCCCGTTCGATCTATATATTTCCATCTTCTTTCTCGGCAATTTAATTTTTAATTACCCGGTAAATATTTAATTGAACGTCTCTCTAAATAGTTCCATTAATTACAAAAGCTCTTCCGCGAGTATAAGAATGAAAGAAAATCGCTATCGCTATGAAATATCAGTATATCATAAACAATGATACAATCGTTAAGGATGACTTCAATGTGTCAAAAATATTGAATATAGAATGCAAAGTGCGAACATTTTGATATTGTCAATGATACGAAAGATATAATATCAAAGTACAGATATACATCTCTCAACGTAATTAATTATTTATCGTTGCATCGATTTCCACAGATTGTTGCTAATATACAAATTTGCAAGATTTCACAAAATTGAATTCATCTTATTCGATGCGCGAACTCTGCGGTTAGGAGATACCTCTCACGCGCGTGCGTGAGAGGCGGCACAGGCCGAGAGAGCGATGCTGATATGAATGGAATGCGATGCTATTATCGGAGTATATTCACCGATAACTCGTTACGTCGCGTCGCGCGGCGAGATCGGAAGATATTGCGAGAGAGGCGAAAGATCGACTCGCGCGCGCTTCGGGACAATCTGTATAAATATACACAGCGCGCGAGAAAAAATGGAGGAATCGAATGCGTTTCTCTGGAGATCCGTGCATTTTTCTACGACGCGTCATCTCGCCTCGAATGATCTAAGCGTTTCTGCGTCTTGTTAGCGAGACATTGCGCTAATTAACTCTATACTCTTGGCTGGAGTAAAAATTTTATTCCAAATTAATAAACTTTTCAGAAGGAGTCAGACTATTAGTTGTGCACAGAGCACATATTTTTCTTAATCCGCGACATCAAGTAATTAAATTAAATCTCAATTTGAGATTTTTATTTTATAATAAACTCCCTGATCTTTGCAAAGAAGCGTAGTGAGAAAAATATTGAATCAATATCGGATTGATTCTAATATGATTTATAAAACAGACAAACCAGTTTTATAGAACCAACAAAATGTTTTTGGAATAATTGATACTTTATTTATAAAAGAGCAACTATCATCAAAGTTTCTTTCTCGATATCTATCGCGCATTGTTAGAAACGATTACACATCGCGACCATTATCCGTCACATAAACACTTGAATGCAACTTGGATCGTTTAAGAGATATATACATTGATCGCGACAATAGAATACAACAATCTATGTATAATAATTTCCGACATATTATTGTCCCTTCGACACATTAGAGCTGTCGTCGCACAACGTTGTAACATTCGCTCAGCAAGCGCTATGATTTATTATTCGCGATGCAAATTGAGAATGAAAATGTTCTGAGAATATTCTCTGAGAAAATTCTATGGGAACGGCAATTGTGTCTGAACATATTCTCTCCAGAGGGGGAAAATATTCCGAGATAATATATTTCGAGAATATTGTGAAAATGTTCTTCGAGAATATAATAGAGGATGTGTATATTTTTTATAGCTGCATGTGTGTTTTTCGAATATATTTATTCAATCTTTTCTTACTCGCAGATTTTAACTCTTGTAGATAATCTTTTCTGAATAAGAGTCTCATGACAAGTCAACGTTTTGAGAATTTCCAATACTATCTAATCTTAGCCTTATGTCAAACGCTTTACATAAAATTAAAATGCAGTTGATTCGAATTCTCGATAATAAAAATAAGTGGCAAAAATATTCTCTTATCTGCATTTCCCTCGATTATATATAGCACCAAGAATATAATCGAGTGTTCTTTCCATTTTCATCGAAATCCATAAATATCCGGCGGATTCTCGACAAGGCCGCGATCTACGAATGTTATCAAGATTTTCCGATATCTCCCCATTCAAGAAGACCGTTTTATCGAGTAGCGCGTTACAAAAAAAATCAATCGATTATCCTCGATGATAAGGACGATTCTCGGATCCAATTAATTCATAGCATATTATGCGTTTACCTTTTGTCAATAGAGCGAGCTAACTGACTGCATATGCCTGCAATTATCAGATAACGCAATAATTATCAGAATGGCGATCGGCTATATATTTACGCTCGCGAAATCGAACAAACCTGACGATGTATCTTTTATTGTACATTTTAAAAAAGAATTTAAAAAATATCACTTTTACTTTTGTACACAAAAGATTAATTTTTATTAAAGTATTTTGTCACCGATATGTAAATACTAACACAATACATGATTATTTTTAAATGTAGTTTCTGTAGAAGGAAATATTCGATAAGAATATCGATAGCTCCTTTACGATTGAAGAATCCGTAATCATGCGAGGCTCAAAGATCGGAATCCCTTTCACGTCGGGAATGCGTCGTATAACCCTTGCCACGAGTGCTCTTTCGGAGAAATCGGAGAATCAGATACCCCCCGAGAAAGAGAGAGCATTCCACCGAGATGATTGTCGGGTGCTATATTGAGTCTTCCTGCGAAGACCTTCTTATCACGAAGACGCGACGGAACGTCAAAACAGCGTGGGGACTATCTTTGACCGAGAGCACGTCAAGAGAGTACGAAGATCATCGCACAGTAGCCTCCTTATATTACCAGGAATTTAATGCGATAGCTGTGCGTCACGGCCGCACAGGAATAGAATTATGATAAAAGATAACGCCTCGTCGCACATCGATGTAGGTATATACTCAATGTCAGTAATTTAATTATCATTTCTCTCTGTCCTCTCCCACCGCGATTAATTTTTCTAAATAAATCCTATATAAATTTTCGCGCATTATCGATATAATTGATCGACGAATAAACAATGGGCGCTTAATCGTACGTATTACGATTGATTTATTTCATGCTGCGAAGAAAAAGACAATACGGATGTATATTATGCCTTACACTGGAATAATTGTCACTTTTAAGGACTCGTGATTCCAAGGACTCCCGGAACAGAAGGGTTTTTAAAAATACACATTCGCGGGTAAACAGTAGCCATATCCGAATCTCAAGTACGAGATATTCAGTTGCCGGTTATCGCGGAGTGATAACGTCTCGATAATCACGCTTCTCGCATTCCTGCCTCGATAAGATAAGACTCGATTGCTCGTGATTCAATTTTGCTCGCTTGCCAGCCCAATTCACGCATGTATTATGAACGAAAATGCGCCCACCGATCAGGAGTCAGGAAATAGAACATATGGCGGCCCAAGTTTTTTCTTTCAACACGCGAGTATCTAGTACACGCTCTCTACATGCATACGTACGTACAATTTCAAGAGCATAGCGCGCTTAATTCACGATAAAGTCGGTTGGCAACAAATTACACCGTGATATAAACCGACTCAATGAACGTCACCGTCAGGATACCCGTCCTACTCGCGCGTTACCAATGATATAATTTCTCTGACGTCGGACGTCGAACTCTAGTCTGCGTTCTCCACGCGCGGACCTCTGTAAGGCCCACGCGGCAGGCGCGACACATCTAAGGTCAATCTCCAGAGGTTAAACCGCTGGGAAAGTTTAGTATACAAAGTCATGGTATCGGTCGAGATTATGGCCGATATTATTTAAATGCGGAAATTTGCATGAAAATTTCCAATCCGGCCGTTTACCTTTCAATTTTAAGCCAAAAGACATGTGTCTATAATTGATACTTTTCTGAAGGAAATAAACTATATTAATTTTTTAAAATTATACAATCAAGTGTTTAATTTAATGAATAATTTTCACTTGATTACTGCGTATTGCCGTGAAACATTATACAAATGGATGATTTATTTCATGCGCAGAAAAAGATTCCAATATTTAAATTAATTCGGAAATATTTTAAAAAATCCAAAGGAATTCGTAATTCTAGATGCATTCGAGTCTATACCATTTGTCTGACAAATTCTAAATTGGCCAAACTTTATCGCTACTGCAAATTTTCCCCTGACTTGACAAAAACGAGCGAAAACTTAATTTTCTTTTTACATATCTAACGAGACCGCGCTCTTGACGTTCCAAAATTCCAAGCTGCAAAGACAAAGAGAGAAAGAGAAAGCATGACGCGCTATAAAGAGACGTTAAGACAGAAGCGCATCACAAAGAGAGTTCGAGAAAGAGAGAAAGGACAAAATGATTAAAAAAAGAGAACGAGAGAAGGCGGAGGAGAAGGAAGAAGAGAGAAAGGAGAAGAGAGCGAGAGGAGCACGTCGGAGAGAAGCGTGAAATTCCGTCGGATCTCTAAAAATAGTCGCATACAAAAAGGAAGAATAACACGAGTACGCGTATATCTGGTCTCCGAGTAAAAGCGTAGGCCTATTTATGTATCGCCCGGTAGAGATGGAATCCCGATCCCTTCGTATGGTCGTTAACATTGTTTGTCCCTGGAGAAGGAGAGCTGTAGGAATGTGAAAAGCCACGCCAGCACAAACGGCATGCACAAGCGCGGTGGCCGGTCTTTCGCGGTTAATTCCGAATCGAAATTCTCGCGAATGAAATGACAAAACGGCCGAGGTATTTCGCGCGATACGTTCTTGTGTGTGGGGGGAAAAAAATCTCGAGACACCAAGTTGCGAAGAGAAAGCTTTTAGTCGAGCGATCCTTTTTTTTTTTCATATAAGCAGGTAGCAAAATATTGAATCGTGTTTTTAAATAATTGACAAAAAAAAGCAATTATATCCTGCAAATACTACACATTTTTTATAATTTCTTTTTATGTAAATTAGCGCAACATTTAACAATGTTACGGATTTACAATAAGTCTTTAAAAAAAAAAAAAATACAAATTTCTTAATTATTCGCTCATGCACAGACTACATGAGATTAAATAGAGTTCAATAAACTGAAGGAATAAAGCGAACGAGTTGGACTGGAATGAAGGAGCAAGGAAGGAATTGTGATAAGAATGGAGCCTGATGGCACGATACCGATGAACAAGTCAAATTTTTTCCGCCCCGGCACGTGGGAATTTCGCGGGGCATATTCCCAGGATTCACCTCTCCTGAGAAAGATAAAAATAATTGTGCAGGGCCTCTGGAAGAATCGAGCGTGCAAAAAGATATACACTGTGGCACGGGTAAATTTCAGAGAAGTGCAGCGGATGCATCCAATTTTAAAACTTGAAAAATCTCGAAAATTATAAGAATAATCTTGAAAAAATTTAAAGTAGGAAAAAGGTCTTGACATATTTATACAATAAACGCAATCACATTTAATTGATTTTACATTTAGAATATGGCGAGACGCTATATCTTGAACGTGTAAAATTAAATTTTGTACATTATAAAATTAGTCGAATGACAAAATAAAATAAGTATGACAATTTCTTAATGTTTATAAACGTTTCAATTTTTAAACAATAAATACAAAAATGTTTTATGCTTCAATATTATTCGAAAGTCTACATCTTTACGAAATAAAAATTCTGATTAAAAAAAAATGTGCAAACTATATAGAAAAAAATGAAACATTGAAAAACGTCGTCGGAATATTCGACAGCGGAAATAAAGGATTATACAGGCATCTCTCCGGCGCGGCGGCGCGAGAGGAGAGAGGAGCATCATCTCGACGAGTTTAGAGAAGAGACGCGAACGGTAGCATATATATCCGCTCGTTCCGGCTTGATCGTACGCTCTCGGCAATCCTCGTGACTCTTCGTGCGTCACTTTGTGGACCGCCTGGGGGCCCTACGCGAGCGTAACACGGTAGCCACTATGGCCAAAAGGGTCCCATGGTGCGAGTTACGCGAAACCGAGAGAAAGAGAGACAAGTGGAAAAATAAAGAAAGAGGGGAACCGGACGAACGTCTCGGCTTGAGAGACAGGAGAGAAGAAGAAAGAGCGAAATGTCCGAGGGGGACCAAAAGGACAGCAGAAATCAGGGAGAAGGGGGCGAAGGGGGGAGGGGGAGGGCCCGGCATCTTTTCTTCGTGATGCATTGAGGCTCGAAAGAACGGCGTTAAGGCCCCTCTTTCTCCCTCTCGCGCGACGCCACGTACTACGCTCGATTCCCCTGTCCCCCCATCTCCCCCCGCTAACCGCGGGGCCCCATCGACGAGGGGAAGAGGCCGAGAGGAGAGCCTATGGCAAGAGCAACGGCGGTGGAGGGCCAAGGGAGGGCAATTCGAGAGGACGGGAGACATTCCAATCTCTCGTGGCAAGCCTCCTGCTTGCCTGCCTCGCTTGCCGTCCCTCGCTCGCTTGTCTGCTCCGCCGCTTGCCAAGTCACCGTCTTAAAGCCGACTCACGGAGTGCCACACGAACGCGATCGTAACCCTCTATAGAATATCTCCTCTATCAGGCGCTATCGAGCCAATTCATTTTTATTTCAAATTAGCAATTATTAGTATCCAAGAATTTGCAGAAATCGGAAACGACCCGAACGAGCTGACGGTGACCTCATAAGGAACAACGCAAAAATTAAATAAATGCATATTGATGAAACATTTTGGAGAAGCACGAAAGAAATACGACCAAACATCTATCTCTAAAGTTACGATCGAAAAATACGCCTTCATTGAATATTTTAATGTTTAATTTGTTAAGTGATTAGTTTCATCAATAATGCAAACGTCGTACATATATGTTTATATATCTCGTGCGGATAATACATTCCGATCATTATGCGTATGACGGTAAGATCATTCTTTCATAACAATCGATTGTATAATAAACGATTGTACATTGACCAGTTACAATGTTGCCGAGATCAAAACTAGTACGTAGCGCATAAATGTACCCGAGTATGCTTTCAATAATCGCGAGACCGCGAGAAAAAGAGATGAAGAGCACAATGTGAGCGTAGAGTATATACGCCATGCTCTGCAGATCCAGTTGCAAAGAACGACTCCGCTTTCACATTTATCGAATTCCAACCGTTCGTTCGTTCTGCATACCACGATACCGCGAATCCGTTCCGAAACCGATTTTACGAAGCCGAGAGATCACGTTGTTGAGAACGTTGCTGATTGTTATACGCGTGATCCATGATAGCGAGAGAAGAATATATGGTCTTTCGATGATCTAATTTATAGTCAAACTTGAAGATATTTCAATTTTAGAGAAATCTTTTCTATAGAAATAAGATCTCTATACTGGAAAGGTTAACGACGTTTTACGTACTCGTATTTGCACACATTCATCTTACTAGAATACATTTCGAAAAGAGACGGTCGCAACAAAGAAAGATGTTTGAAAGAGTATCCTCTTTTTTCAAAACTTGTATTTATATATTTATCATTCCCGATTGTTATTGTTAAAAAAAAAATTCAGAGTATCCGGAAGAGAGAGAAAGAGCGTGTGTTTTACTGACAATGAGATAAATGCTTTATTCTCAATCAATTCATTCAATCATTCAATTCATTTATATTTAATAATTTTTTCTATGCTTTAATCAATCCTTCTACTCGCTGTGATTTCGTATTATAAAGCTACTTTTTCAATTCAATTTATGCAAATAAATAATCATCGCATTTAATGATATTCGCATACGCATTTCTATACGCATATATTCATCTCATCAAAGCGCTGTATAATAGAAATTTCATCGTTTTTATTTCGGATGTAAAAGAAAACAAGATAAATGAATAATAAAAACTAAAATATATGCGAATAATTATAACGCGCGATTCGTTCATTCGACGATTAGGCGGTATCCCGCAAAAATCGGCAACGACCGACAGTCGATGACGACGTCAATGACTTTGAGACTTCGGATTCGAACCGTTATGAGGCACATATGTATGTATATACATCGCGTCGCATATAGCTTCTCCTGAAAATCTCGTGGTTAATTCTCGCGAATATAATCTCGGCGAATGCGGATGACTCTCTCAGTCACGTAATCATTTCTTCATTTCGTAATCACTCGTACGTAATACGTCATAATCGTCATTGTCGAGCCCGAACGGAAGCCCGATGACCACGTCACGAGCCTGTCGCTGCATTTCGAAATCAACAACCAGCGAGCCGGTTCCTATTTGCAGACGGTCGCGCGTTTCCCGTTTCCTCCTTGGTCCCAGGAACGCTCGAGAAGCGGATCATTGGGCCTGGTCAGTGACGAGGAAACGCGTAAGCCGTCAACCTTCCAAAGCCCCACGCGATCAATCCTCTCTAGCCACGTGGAAACGATTTTGAGAAAACCGATAAAATACCTTGTCAGAGAGAGACAACAAGATTGCAGTCGACTTCTTCCATTTGCTACGCTTCAACTTCAATTCGGAGTCGAAGACTCGAAAGATCGAGTTTGACGAAATGTATAATGTGTATCGATCGGACTTTTAAAGCATAATAAAGCAAAGTGTAAGCCCTAATCTTTTTTTCTGAAGCTCTTAAAATTGTCAAGCTTATTGTTAGACAATATAACATAAAATATAAAAAATAGCTATCGGTGCTTGCGGTTGGCAATCACAGCTGTTTGAGCGTTCCCGCAATTTTTTGCCACAAATAAAAAGTTAGATTGGGAAACACACATTCGAACGCGGGCGATTCACGCTGGCAGCCAGAGACGGGAGACGCAAGTTGAAACATCAAGCGGGAAACGAGTATTGCGGCGGGAAAAAACGTACGCGCCGCGCGTACATGCCTACTAAAAGAATGAAATTCTCCGATCGATCGATCGAACGAACGGGCGGATGAACGAACAGATGGACGGACGAGCCAGCGAACCAACGAACCAACGAACCAACGAATGAACGCAGGAACGAACGCAGAGAGAGGGAATGGAAGAAAGTCCGGCACCTGCGCTTTCGAACGAGATCCGCGAACCGTATGATTTACGGCATCGAGACATTCGCAGTTTCCTCCGGCGGTGTCATAATCGGTTTTGTATCTGTCCGCGCGAGAGAGCCGACGAGCGCGATACGGGCCGAGCGGGCAAAAATAAATGGCAATTAACATTCCTCTCGCATCTCACTGCCTCTCGACGGGGCATCACGGAGAGAGACGAGAGAACGGGGAAGGAGAAGGAAAGAGGATCGGAGAGAGAGACGAGAGAAGCGGGATGCTGCGCTGCTCGGAGCCTCCGGATGGGGTCCGTAGCACGCGGAGAGAAGGTGGATGATAGAGGGAGGCAGGGTAGACGCGCGGGAAACGGGGCCCGTGTGCTGTGCACCTCTACTAGGAGGCCGGCAAGGCAAAAGCCAAGTAAAGCGCGCTCCGGCTCCGTTCTTCCGCCCGAAAAATGTCAGATTCGAGGCTCTTGCGTTGCGTTGCGTTTTGCGTTACGTTGCGGCGCATGAAATCCGTGGAATTCCTGGATCGCGAGGTCGCCTCAAACTTTCGAGTCTTTCTCTCTCGAATACCGACAATACTCCGATACTAGCCGAATATCGATACTTTCACTTCGAATATACTTTAGTACTTTAATACTGAAACGAACGAGATCAAACGGACGCAATTGCAACGTTGAGTTGACGCGATCCATATTTTCCAGTGATAAAAAAAAGACAGAAAGAGAGATAATCGTTATCTTTTATAAAAATATTATAATTAATTATACCATATATTGTAACTGGATATTAAAATTGGTGACATTAATAAGGCATTGATACTTGTGTCGCTCTCTATTAGCCTTTATTATCAATGAATAATGTTACAACATTACCATTACTGTGGACGTAAAAAAAATGACGACATTAATAAGGCATAGATAATTCATTTTCTCGACCATTGTCACTCTATAGCTTCGCAATTACTTTGCTTGATCTCTCGAGTGTCGGAAAAAACATGACTAAAAAGGCATTGACATGTTTTTCTTACGAGTACAAGCATCGCGCGCGGTGCGAGGTCAAGCACTATGATTTTTTTTCCCTCTCGATTCTTTATTCTTGATGGTCTTGGAATGCTCGCGAATGCCGAGGAAATTACGGATTCAGCCACGATCGTACGGAACGCGCACGAACGTGAGAGAGATTTATGGTTTAGTAATTATTCATTACCCGAGGATGAGTTTTACTAATCATTCATCGAACGTGGGCACGATACCGCTAGATGTTAAGATGCTAATTATATTCCGCGAAAACAATTAATTTCAAGAACAAATAATTTCCAAGTTCAAATAACGTGAATGTGTGTATAATGGATATTTATACATTAAACTTGCGCGTCGTTCGTGTCGCACATTAAGTTATTCTCGATGTTATTTAATGTTCGTATTCCTTGAATAATTTTTCTTTGCGCCACTAAAAATTCCGGCGCGACAGCAGTAATTCAAAATGGAGAAATCGATTGTAGAGTGGCGTAACTTTTAAAGTAAACTCCTCCAATCAAGGTTAATCGTGGCGTCTTTGCGAATTGCTATCTAAACTTTCGAAATTCCTGAAGGTTACGTCATAAATCCTCTCACGAGCGCGGCCAGTCATCGTTGGAATACGGAAAGTCATCACAAAGACGTTATTCGCGATATATACAAACTCTTTGACTTGCATTTCATTTCATCTCTCTATATCACGAGACGTCAATCTTTTATGCAATAATTTAATCTCGACGAGTAAAAATAAAAATATCAATATACAAGATGCATTAATTATCGATTATTCGATTAATCTCGCAAGATAAAAAAATATATTTATATCATTTTCCGTATTAAAAATTACGAAACGTAAATTTTAGAAATACCGATAATGTAAATTGAAGAAATATATAGCATCGCTAATATATGAAAGTCGCGCGCAAAGTATGCCCCACTTCCATTCCCGGTCATAAATTTAACGAAAAGTTGTGTGTTGACTCAGATATCATTGATTTATCATGATGCATAAAATTGTCACGTGCAGATTCACGACTGGTTTTTCTGCACTTGCGTTTCGCAATTTCGACGTGCAAATCGAATCGAATTATCCACGTACGAGGTCCATCTTCAACTAGCTACGTAATAATGCAAAGAAAAGTATATAATAATCGCGATAATAATATGCAGACTTTCACATGCGTTTATGGCAATCGAACGGGAGGTATTTTTATGCCTGAAAATTTCGCAGAGCGCATATAATGCATCGCGGCGCCGAGCCACCATGAGACGCTACTGGGCCCGCGGCTTATCCGTCGCTCGATGAGCACGGAGAGTTTCGCGCGAGAAGAGACGAAAGGAGCGAGAAGGAGCGAGAAGGAGCGAGAAGGAGCGAGAAGGAACGAGAAGGAGCGAGAGAAGAGACGAAGACGGGCGGCGCGGAGAGGGCTATTTGCATCGGAATGCAAGCCCCGGCTCTCCGCGTTACGCTCGCGAACCCGCGCGCGCGCGCGCGCACGCACGCACGCACGCATCGCGTATATACATACATACATACATACATATGACGCGCGTATCTACGCGCGTGAAACTTCCAAGGAAGGAAACCGCGAGTTTCCTCTAGCTAGTGTAATGCCTAGCTCAAGTGCCAAGCACGTGAAACTACTCTTATATATATATATGTATATGAAATGGTGTTGCGATTTCGCGTGCAATATCTTTCCGTGGAGAAAAGCTCGCGGAATATATGTATTTGCCGAATGAACGAAGGAAATTCGTTGAGGGATCGTAATATACATTTATGAGGAAGCTGAAATTAAGCGGAGTATATGACAATTGTTTAAGTAATCTCGATAATACAAGTTGATACTCTTATAAAGCTACGACAATCCTATCGATTACTCGTAAAAATATCCTTTAAATCAATCATCGTGTGTATATATATATATATATATATATATATATATATATATATATATATATGTCTCTTAAAAATGGTAAAATTTAAAAGGGGAAGTGTACGTGTCTATATAAGTTTTATTTACAAGTTTTGAAAAAAGAATGCAAGAGGAAAAAAATTGTATACGCGGTCGACTATCAGATTAGTATATCTTTGATGGGAACGTTGCTCGCGCGGGATATTTCAAGAATTTTAAGAATGTGAGAACCACACACATTATCTCTTGGCAACGATCTGGGTTTGGATATCTTATTTCCCACGCATACAATCGCACGCGAGGATTATACCGCGGTTAATTTGTAATATATACAGAAGGATGTATCCGCGTATATATATATGTATATCGAAGGTATACGCGCGCGTTATTGCACACCTTTAGCCACCTTTTAGCGCAAACACGTTTCTGCCAGTAAGCGTGTTTGCGCTCGAAACTGTGAATTTTCTAGAGATGCAATAATTGCTTAATCATTCTCAACGACGCAAACGATTAATTATCTCATTGTTGGTGGCTTTCAAGTTTAAAAAGTGTATTAAAAAATTATCATTAAATCTGTAAAGTTTTGTTGATAAGAGACTTTGTCGCGTGGTTGCAGTATCAAGTTTACTCAATTTACGAGGACACAAATGCTACTTAAAAATATTAAATAATATTAAATTTCCCTTCTCTTTTTACGTCACAGTTTAAATTTTCTTTAAATATAAAATCTCTTGAAATAGATATTCTCTCCTCCATTATTTTATATAGGTATGGATATCATATTTCCTTGAAATTTGTGTATGCAGATATAGAAGCTGATCAAATAAATCTACTCAAGCTACATGATTCGAAAACGCAAAGAGAAAATGTAGAACATTTTCTATGCAGTCGGTTAAAATATATCTCTTCTTTTATATCGGACGAATTTCACGTGTCGCGGCGAGAAAGCAGCTGCCATGCCGTCGACGACGACGAGAGACAAGAGAGGCTTTTAGACGCAAGGGATCTCTCGAAACTAGAATCGCGCGGTCCCAGCCACACAAGCAATCTCTCGAAAATCGCCGATGACATCATGGCCGTAGTATTCCGCCCGAAATAAATATACCGTACATCGACATTCCTCCCCGCCCGGAGCCCGCCGCCGTCGATAAATATTATTATCGTATCTTTCGTTTGCTCTCGGATTAAAGCCGGTGTGTGTGTGTGTTCGTTCTCCCTTCTTTCTTCTCTCTCTTTCTCCCTCTCTCTCACCTGGCGCACATTCCATCAAAAATTCGTAACGCAACCGCGCTGCATGACGTAAGAGCATTCCGGCGCGGATCCAGACTGGCGTCAACGACGAAATACCAAAGTACCTCTTCTCTCGCGAATATTCGAATTAGCTACCTGCCACGATCCTTGAACTATGTATTACCGAAGAAATTTCTCGCACGAGCACGAGTGTCGCAATACGCGGCGAATCTCGAATACATGCATCATATGCACATGTACACATACATGTGGAATTTAAAAAATGTATTTTTCTCTCCTCCTCCGAAGGAAATGCACAAATTATTTAAAATGTGATAAATATAAACAAACGTATCGTTTTTCTATATATAATAGTTTATATAATAATTTATAATAAAATAATAAAATAATAATAAAATTAAATAATAATATATAATAATATATGATAATAATTGTATAATAATTTTTTATTATTTTCAGGAATTTTTAAAAATTTTTTGACGAGTGATACGTATGTAAAACGCAAATCACGGGACTGCCATAATTGTCAAGCAACACGATATTAATGTGTACACGCATGATGCACGATCTACCGACATCAAGGGGACAGAAACGTGGTTAATCGCGTGTTAATCTACATTGCTGCGCTCGCTAATATACGTAGGGTACGACGAATGACCGGAAGTAACATGATTTCTCACGGACTGACTTCCTGCCGCCCTCGTCGACCCTCGTTGAAATTCCACCGGTCTCCCCTTCCTCCCTCTCTGCGCCAGTTGTTTTAATCTCGGTAAAGCGAGGTTCATCGACACGAAGAAGCGATTAACGGATCAATTCCGCTTTTACGAATGATATTTTAAGCGAAAGATCGCTCGCGCGCGGCTCAAAGAGATGAATGTTTATGATCAGTTGTTTCTTGAACTTACCTCGAGTGCGTCCTGTGCGTTCTGCAAATAGTCACGAAGCATGGCCTCCTGTATAGCGCGCCATTCCTGCCTCGGATCTTCCAATTGCGTTGTCTCTGTGAACATTAATCAAACGACGCGATTAAAACAAGGAGCCTTGTCGTCGCGTTAATTATTGCTATTATGCTTATGGCATTCTTAGTGAATTTTGCTCGCAAAACAGAATATTCCTTCAATGGTTCTACTAATATGTAAGTGCGAAAAATACTCGAAAATAATTAATTTTTGAAAAGCTAATTATTATGTCCAATCAAATTTTTTAAATAGAAAAAAAGAATTTCCTTTATAAATAAAAATAAAAATCAATTCTCTCTCTCACTTTTTTATATAAATAATCTAAACAATTATATGAATTTTAAATATAGTGTTAAAATATTACATATATCTATATAAAAATATTAATTGATACAAAAATATCTTGTGATAAATTTTTTAAATCTTTCAAAATAAAATTTGTAATATTTTATACGCTTTATAAATTTTTTATACGCATTATACAATAATTAAAAATAGATCACTACTGTAGAGATAAATGAATAGTTAATTCCAAGTGAATAATAAATAATAAACAATTTATAAATTATGCTCACTCTATGCTCCGACTTTTCAGGCCTTCATTCCCTCCTCTCTTGTTCATTCTTTTTCGTACACTCACTCGCGAAAACACGGTTAATCACGATTGTCAAAATATCGATAATTGCACGACACTTTATATGCGGCATTCCTGATGCTAATTGCACGCGACGCGCATTTCTTTATATTGCGACGAGAAAACACGAAAAAACTAAAAAGAAAGTATGGAAAATTATATAAATATATGTTCATGTAATATGTTTACGATTTATTCGTACGATTTTTTCGGCACTTGCAAATTATGTATCATTTGTCACGATAATATTACCTTTATGATTAACATATAGCATATTATTTTATTATTTCATATTATATCACAAATAAATATACAAGTTAAAATTAAGATAAATATTCGCGGCTTGCAAACTATATTCGAGAATATATATGTAGTTAGAGTTAGAATAGGTTAAGATTAGGTTAGGTTAGGTTTGTCGACTCGTTCGCACGGCAAATTTCAATGGAACGAATCTCGCGAAATGTACGACGCGATTTAACAACAAATTATAAACGCCGAATTTATGCGGTATCCGATTAATAAATATGACATTAATAACGATCGTATTAAAAGCGTCACTCGATTCGGAGCGTGATTTGTATCGCATCCGTAACACGTTTCGTTCGAAATGACTGAAAAACACGGAAATAATATCGGCTCGATTTTGATATCACGTGATACAGATTAATAATCGAGTCAAGACGCGATGCGCGATCAACAGAAAATACAACGTTACATTCGATCGATATTACATTTAAACATACCGTGTAATACACGTATTATTGTAACAAACAGTAGATATAATTTCATTAGATCCAATAGCCGCGCAGTTAGATAATCTTACGTTTATCGCGAGAGTTAATCGATTACGGGACGACAAATACTCGGATAATAATGACGGAGATCGCGATTTCGAAGGATAATGCGACACGTGGAGCCGCTTCCTGCTCGCTCGAGTCTCGCCGCACGAATGATATCAAGGTCACGACGTGTATAAAACTACAGCGAGAACAATGTGCCGAATACCGTGTGTGTTTTGATTCTCATTGTCGCCACGAAATAATCTTTACAATAAAATTCCGATAAAAGGTCGTGGATAAACACTTTACCCTTCCACACACGCACTCTCACCACTACTAATCTCGCGTCCCCCGTGCCGCCATGCGCAGATCACGAGACGGCGCACGCAACCTACGCGCAGCTACGCTTCAACATACACTCGAGACACGAGTGTAGATGTATGGATCTATTACTTTCGCGCGATGTAACACGCCGCGAAATAAATGCGGCGATTCTCTCGCGCTCCTTAAATTTCAGATTAATTATTAATAAACGTGTGTATTACACACACGACTTTTCGTATACTTCTAATCACTCGATCTTTCTGCCACCGCGTGTTTTCGATCCGAAGATTAGCACCACGTTGTACGCATCGAGAGAAATTTAATATCGCGAGGCGAGAGATACATTTGCGTCCGAGCATATTTAAAGAAGCAATTATCGCCTGTAAAAATATTCGCGTGATAAATAGACACCGAATTTTGCGTACAGTACTATTGTTTACGCGCATTTCATCTTTGTTGTCATTTGCAGGGTGAGACTCGAGCGAGATAGTAAAGCTAGTTGCTACTTCGTATTCTTGTCACATTATTTTCCGGAACGCGATCGCGACAAGTATTAAGAAATACCAAACGTGATCATATCGTATGTGTATTATTATTGCAATTGTCAATGCATGATTAATTTTCGCCATCATCGCGTTTTGCATAGTACAGTACAGTTGCCTGCTCGATCATTAATAAAAGATCGCGGATGCGAGAGCGATTCGATTGATTCGAATTGCAACGCGTTTAATTAATAAATGCAGTCGTTATTTTCATATTTATCATTTCAATCATCATTAGCGTTTATAATCGTTAATCTGTCATGTATTTTATGTGATTTATTCGATCGAAATCAATCGCGCAAGTCGACAAAGTGATAGCATAATCGTGAATATTGCGTTCTACGAATATCTGTCTTGCAGTTTTAACTTGTATATTTATTCACTCGTACAACTATGATTTTTTCGCAATTATAAAATAAAGCGCAAGTTGTGTGCGATTAATCGCATTGGGAATGTCGTGTCAAGTACCGCGTGATCATCGTATTCTGATGATTAGCGCGCGCGCGATCGTAATTAACCGTGTTTTCGCGAGTGAGTGCGCTATGTGAATTCTACGGGCAAAACAAGAGGGGAAGCCTGGGGTGGCATTGAGCTGCATTGCGCATCGTGCCGGTGAGTGTTGAATTATTTTTTTTATATATCACACACACAGATATTATTATATTATAAATATTATATAAAAAATTGAATCTACAGCAGTTGCACCTCTTGCATAATTTATTCTTATAAATGATTTGAAAGATATATCTATAATAATATTTAAATTTTTTTTAGAAAGAGAGATTAACACATTATAATATAATAATAATTATAATTTAAAAAATGAAATCGACATAATACTAAAACAATTTAACAAGAATGATTCTATAAACAATGAAAATTTTTAAGTAATAAAATCATACTTAATTTTATTTTACTTTTTATTTTATTTTGAAAGTAATCTTTACAAGCTCGCGAAGATCGAAGATCGAGTAAGAGAATGCGTACATAAAATATATCCATAAGCGATATGACACAGGATACGCGACAAAATTCCGATGACAATCGCTTCTCGTATCGCAAACCGAATATCTGGCTAACTTCTCGGCGCGCACACTTTCTCGATCAGATAATAGAAACAGAATAAAAACTTACGATTGACATGATTGATGTAGTAGGCGCCCACGTGCTTATCGTAGGCCTCCTCCCAACCAAGGGGAAGCTCGTTTCCGATACAATCCGCGAACGTTTGAGGTTTAGTAAACCTGTAACAATAAAAAGAAAAGAAATATTAAAATATCGCAATCTTTTATTCTATTGATAAAGTCAGTATCTTTATATAATTGATTTGCCCTTTCGAGAAAAATATACATATGCATACATGCTTTATTATCGAGTTGTCTAATAATATACAAAATAAAGAATCGAATTGACTCGCTTGCTGCGGAAATCTCCGATCGCATATAGGTACAAAATGCATTCATCATGTCGCGTTATATGTAAGTAAGCAATGATATATAATATTCTTATTTATTCATATAACAATTATGATAATTCTTCAATCAATATCGTTTTACATTTTCAAGGGTCGATCATGAAATTTCAAATTTTAATAATAAAAAATATTGCGAAACTGAAAGCCAAAATCAGTTCACTCGTTACGATTTCGTACGAAAATACGATTGCCGTATGGTACTTGATGAAATAAAATATCTTTGCCATATTTTGTTACATTTTTTCAAGACGTCTTTCGCGCTCGTTGTCGATGAATCGACTCGATTTATGCGTTCGATGTATTCGCTGCATATCGGCATCGTATATTAAATAATCGACGTGAAAGGGGTTCGCGACTCGTCGCGCGTTCGCATAATAACGTATTAACGCGCGAGACATAGTTTTATTTACGATGAAAACTACGAGCGCGAGGGACGGGACGGAGTATGCGAAAGCGTACTACGGGGCACTTTCGCTTCCGTCCATTCGGCCAGGACATACGGAATTTCACGCGCGAGCACGCTTTCGTTCGATCGCCGGCAGTCGCAGTCGCGACTCGTTAAACTTTGCCGTAAGTCGCGCGTTAACCTTGGCATACCGTAGAGCCGTGTCGACGCACACGCGTTCATTTATCCTTCTCTTCCTCCCTCCCCCGCCTGCTCCCACGGGGCCGTTCCCCGGGTACCCTCGTGTCGCGCGATGTACGCTCCTGACCTTCTTCTTCTCTATTTTTTTTACGCTCTTTCTCTCTCTCTCTCTCTCTCTCTCTCTCTCACTCTCTCTCTCTCTGTCTCACATCGTTATAGTAGGACAGAATCGCGCTAAGGCCAAGGGCACGCCGAGACCGTGAATCACGCGACGGAAAGAGGATTAAGGAAATTGTCCATGAAAACGCGCAATGAAGCGCGATCTGCTCCCTTTCCCCTGTCTAGAGAGCATCTGCTCTATTTCATATTAAAAATACAAACGTTCAATCAATCAATCCAATTCAATCATTAAATGACAGCATCGAAGGAATTTAAAAAAATAAAAAAATTAAAAGTATTTTCCATTTATATGCCAAATATACATTTGAAATTGCAAAAAGACGAAACATAAATTAATCTTAAATTCTATATTTTAATTCATGAATTTTCTTCTGTGAAGATAAAATAGTTCTACAATACGTAAGATTGATAATTATAAACGAAAGAACAAATGGACATCTCGCATTTTTAATGTACAGAATAATTTTAATATTTTTGTGATGTGGTTTTCCATTTGAATTGCAACATACATGCGTAATATATTCGTGTATTTAATATAAGAGAGGATCGTTTGTAAAAAATCATGTTTCTTTGACTCATTCGTCTATGTACACAAGTTCGTATATTTCTAGCGACGATAACACTGCGTTTCAATTTTTAAAAACTCCATATTAGAGATTGCTTCGACAATTCATTAGTTAGTCGTAATTATCAGTCTCGAGAAAAGATATTATGATGCATAAGAGTTTTAAATTTAGAAAATCTACTTTGTAGTGTAAAAAACTCAGTAACGTAATAAAGGAATTAACATAATTAGCTGAAATAACTCTGAAAATGAAATAAAAAGAGAATATATATAATATATATATATATATATATATATATATATATATATATACCGGGTGTCCCATTTTAAAGGACCCACTCAAATATCTCAGAAACACTGCGTTAAATCAAAAAATGTTTCCTACAAAAGTTGTAGGGTTTCGAGGGGGACATAACATAGTAATATTCATATGACCTTGGGCGGCGTCTCCAAGGTCAAGTGAAGGTGAGAATAAATTTTTTAAATGGAAACCCATATTTTTTATTATAACATTTTTTTCTACTAATTAATTTGAACAACTTTTATCTGAAGCATTTTTTTATTTTCCTAATATTTTTTCTTCTTTTCAAAATTCATTCTCACCTTCATTTGACCTTGGAGACGCCGCCCAAGGTCATATGAATATTACTATGTTATGTCCCCCTCGAAACCCTACAACTTTTGTAGGAAACATTTTTCGATTTAACGCAGTGTTTCTGACAATGAGATATTTGAGTGGGTCCTTTAAAATGGGACACCTGGTGTGTATATATATATATATATATATATATATATATATATATATATATATATATACATATATTTATTTATCGGTTAGATTTCTCAAATATTTATTCAGCTCGTTTACCACTTCTCTATTAATTCAATTAAAGACTAAATAAATTAATCAAGTTTGCTCTGTAATTAACATATCTTGTTTATAAACGCTAATTGATGACTATTAATGACGAATTGTATCGGACGAAGTTGTTCGAGCGAGAAAACGTACGGAAAGAATTAGCGCATTCTGTTATACCGCTTTCATGCCACGTCTACGGAAATCGAAATCAGATACTCCAAGACACATATTGTTTAACATTCCGACTCGCAGCGGAATCCGCATACCGCTTTGTCAGTTGCGTGAGCGACATCCGATTACACTATGTTCTTCATTTTCATTTTCTTCGTGTATAGCGCGCGCGCGCGCCATAACTGATCGTTATTTAAAGTACAATTACGTAAACTGCAGGGTATTATTAATACTAAATTAATGCTTTGGCAAAGATGCGATTATCGCGAAAAAAAGAATGCTCGTAATAATATATCATAAAAGTGCCACGGTATCCTTAATCAAAATTTTTTCCGAATAAACGATAAATTTCGATGTTTTTAAATGACAAATACACATAAAAGTAGTAAATATAAGCATAAGATCATTATAGTTCCAACATATACTTCATTACATCACAAAAAAAATCGATCAAGGTTGTATCATCAGCGTTGGAAGAATTTTGGAGGTATCGAAATTTCCACGATAATCGCGATCGTTTGAATTTATCATCGTTGCGAATAAAAATTGCGCAACGACGACCGGTAAACAAACAGATTCGAGCGTATAATTTCCTGTATGCTGAAATTCCAAAGATCGGCCGTCATCCGAGTCTCCCGGCGCGTCATTTTTTCTTCTTTTATCGCGCGCATATACATATATGTATACAATACAATAAAACGAAATTCGCAGAAAAAATTCCAATCCAAGCCTATAACCGTATCCTATCTTCTCCTTCCTCTCCCCCCTTCCCCCGGTCGATTCGTGGATATTTGCGCGATGACGAGAGCCCCTTCGTCATTAGGTGATCCATGACGGGCGCTCCAATTCGCGACAGACATATTGTGCAAGTCCGACAATGTGTTTGTTTTACGGCGAATCGCCGCGAAATCTGGTAGCGCTTTGCGAACGATCGTTCAAGGCCGAAGAGCATTCTTTTTCGCACGACACGCATATATATAATTATTTCGCACGTGCCTCGATTTTATTTCTGGATATTTGCAATTTGTCGAAATCCTTGTTTCAAGAAAAAAAAAAAAAAAAAAAAAAAAAAAAAAACTAATAATTTCGATATTTCGATTAATCTTGATAATTACGGTCAAAGTTCGTTAAAGCATTCGATAATTTTATTTTATAATTTTATTTATTAATTTTAATTAATTGTAAGTTGAAATTCTTGAACGAAATAACCGTGCGATTAAGCCGACGTCGTGATAAAATTAATTATTCCGAATTCGCTGAAGGGTCCGATGTTAATAAAAAAAAGTCGCGATGACTCAACAATAGCGCTTTTGTACCACGTACAATTAATGAAGTGAAATAAATGAGACATTACGCGATGAGTATTCAACGAATGCGCAAACGCTCTGTCTCTCAATATAGCGAGGCAGAAAAACGGCTCGTTGCCGGTGTTAATTAAATTGAAACTTCAGACGTAGATCAAGGACGAGCAGCGTGCCGTTATACACGTTGTTACAATTTCATCAAAAACAGTTGCTCATCTCCTCTCATCACATTAATGATCTCTTGTGTCTTAATCTATGTCGAGATAAAATATCGGTATGCTATCTAAAATTGGAATTTGTGACACATAATTAGGCAATTAAAAATAAAGCATCAAAATTAATTAGTTGATTAATTAAAAAAAGACAGAAAAATAATTGAGATAATACAAGAATAAAATAAACAAACTAAACTTAAACAATAAAGCAAAAATCATTTTTATAAATTTTTTTATAAATTTAAACAAACAAGAAAAACAGAAATATAAATTTAAAAATTAAAAAAAAAAAATTATCCATTTGGCAAGATATTACATAAAATAGTTATAACAAATAGTAATCAGAACCCACTTAAATATATAAGTAACATTGGAAGAATTTAACGAATATCCAATCCGCAAAAATGCGGAATTATATGCAAACTTTTACATGTTTAATTACCGTTGTCAATGTTAATTAATAAGAATCTTTAGTCAGAAAATGTAGGAGGAATTTAACACTGACACGGACTGAGAATTTTAACAAGCTTCTAATATAGACGGTTTGCGACTGTAAGAAGGTGATAACAGCCAATAATAACAAGTTCATTTATGCCACGCCGATAAGACTAGAAACGGTGCACGATCATTCGCTATAGTCGGTTGTCGATCAACACTGCATCGACTCATTCACGAGATGCATGTTTACGACAGAAACAAAAGTTACAAATTCGCATATTGCGCTTCATTAACATGTCGACAATTATATATGCACGGAAACACAACCGAAGCAATGCGTTCAAGAAAAAAGAAATCGATATGCTTTCCATTAATTTTATAATACAATTACAATATCATTCACGCAAAATGATAATCTATCGGAATTTTACTTTCCGAAAAAAATTAACAACTTTACTTAATTTGTAGATTAATTTTTTCTCTCTATCACTCGTTTTAATTTATTATTAAATCATCTTTATCGATTCGATGATTACATTTATTTTCAATTCATTTTCGTTACGGGGATACATTTCAATGAAGAAAAAGGCTCATATACATATATACAGAATATAAGTGCGGTGAAATAATTTTCTTATCCGAATGCGACATTCATAACTGCAGAGTGTCCGCGGAATATAAGACGCATTTCCGACTGCGTGCATGAGATTCCTAGATTGCAATCTGTCGCGTACATACCTGTGCATTGCGTACGAAGGAAACAATAGGCTCGCGAGACAGATTACAGTAATATTCCTGTCGCTCTCGACCGTTTACGAAAGAACGCCTACAACGTCTTTTCGTGAATGTTGCAAACTCGAGTCTAATAGCGATGGAAAGTTGAAACCCGTTTTATGTGTTGAGGAATAGAAATCAAAATTACTGTCTTTCGCGAAGCACGAGTTTCGAAATTTTATTTTAAATACATTTTTAGAGTATAAGAAAATTTAATTATAATATAGACAAATTTATTAATAAAAAACTTAAAAGATTATATATTAGTGACATATAAGCATTATTGATTAAAACTAAAGAAAATAGTCGTGAAAAAGTAAGAGAATTAAATAAAACGAGATAACAGATTAAAAAATAAAATAAGAAAGATAACGTCACTTTCTTGTTTCTCAATAAGAAAAATTAAAAACTTGTCATAAATTACATGCAGAATAAAATAAATTGATAAATCGCAGTAAACAAGAAAAAAAATATATGATAAATTTTAATACTGACTTATAAATATTTAAATATAATCATGAAATAATCATAAATGTCCAATACGTGTACGCATGTAATTTACAATGAAAACGTCCAAAATAATTATAAAAGATGCAAGGCAACAGAGTTTTTTAAGGAATAAAAGCTAGTGTTATCTAAAAAAAATGTATATGTATATATTTTATCGAAATGAATATTTCTCGCGTAACTAAGGAGTCGTAAATTCGAAGCGTTTTCGCGCGAATATGCATTCCGTACATCCTTTGAGACGTAATCTCTTGGCGTGAATATATGGGATGACACTTAACGTCGCGCTTCGAACATCGACCGAGCCCATCGGTGTCACTAACAATAAAATGTATATATTTTTGTTGCTCTCCATGTATAAACGACGACGATGACTCCATACGCGGAGCAATAGCCATACGCTTCCGAAATAAAAATCATTACGACAACATCATTACGAGAAGATCATAGTACACAAAGTACTTAAGTTCTCGCGAGTCATTTTTCATCACAAATTTCTCGACCAATTTCGGAGTCCAATTTTTTCTTTTTCTTTTTAACAAAAATTCCGATAATTGTTAAGTCATTAACGATAAAAAAATAAGTAACTGCTCGAGGATTGAATTCCAATAAGTGTAAACAGATAGTACAATTATTACTTCTATCTAGACAAATTCATATTGTGACGATTAATTACAAAGATACGTAAATTGAAGAAAATGGGCGATCTGTGTCAACGTTTTCATCAAGAAAAACATTATCTCCAGTTTGATGAAAGGATTGAGCGAAAGGTAGATCGTTGCTTCGATCTTTCAGACATCTCGCGCGCATGACGAAGTAATTACACGCAAATAAAACGACACCTACTGCAATAAATAATATACCGGCGAAATTAAAATTTACGTTCGCGCGAAAACGTATAGGCGCGCTCTGGCAGAGAATTCCCGTTTTCTTGCTTCGACACGCCGGCCAACGCGTTAAATTGTTAAATCGTTCCTCTCTTAATCCTCTTACCGGCGACGCTTACACACAAATATGTATAACACAGAGATTGCTTAAAATTGAAACGGATAGCGATGGTTAGCAATTTAATAATCTCACTAATAATTCCATAACGAATACAATTGCTAATTCACCGTAGAATGCATTACTTATTAATTATTATTTAATATATAAATATTATGGAATTATGATGTATACATTTTCAAAAAGCAATTTTATGTTAGAAGCAATTACATTAGCCAATATTATAGTTGAAAGCAAATACGTGGTAAAAAAAAAATTTTTTTGTTAATGCAATTTCCCCCCGTTTTAATAAATTTTATTACAATTGCTAATTTACTGTGGAATGCTTGTTTATTAATTATCTAGTATCCGAATATATTACGGACACACCTTACATGCACTCTTTCAAAAAGCGATCTCACTAATGTTCAAGGCAATTATATTAACAAATATTATAATTCTAAACAAATGCATGATAAAATTTTTTTTGTTAATGCAGTTCCTCCCGTTTAAGTCGATTTATTTCTCCATTTTTCGAAAGCGATAAAAATATCCGCGAATGTGCAGGATACTTCGCATTACAAGGGGATTAAAAAATGATGCCGCAGGTCGCGGATTGGAATAGCGATAGGGCGAAAGACGTCAAACGGATTAGTTTCTCCGGCGAGATTTTCCGAAAGAGCCTCGCTCGCCTCGACAGGTGTGGCGTCTCTTCTCGTTGGCTAAGGTGAAACACGGCCCTGAATAATGCGGGGCGCGCGTTTATGCGTGGGCATGCGGCTCGCGTGCGTGGGTGCCTCTTCGGCTACCTGGCTCTGCCCCAAGGGCACTGCTCGCGTTGTACATTAGCGAACGCGCGCACGTATCGGGATATCGCTCACGTTTTCGCACTTTTGCCTCGCGGCGCACTTTTCGACCGATCGACCGATCGATCGCACATTAAAGGAGAAATAAAAGACGAGCGAAACGAGATGCTGGCAAAGTTACGCCAGTAATGAAAAGAGAGAGGGAGAGATTATCGTCTAGGAATGCACGTCGCGCATCTGGAACGAGGTTGAAGCGCGAGAAACGCATACCGATCTGCTTTGCGTATATGCAAAGGAGGAGACGATCGCGAGCAATAAATCGATAATTGTATATCAATTTCCATAAATCTTAAAAGGATAAATTGGTTCGCGTAAATAATCTCGTAACCGCGATCTTTGCTTATGCGCGAAAAAATGTGGCACCATTATGAATGTTAAGAGATCATTTCTAGATCGAAAATCGAATCTTTTATACCTCTGTTCACATGTTCGAAATTAAAAATCTGTAAATTTTCGCCAAGGATTCGTACGCGGAAGAATTGTCAAATTCCTCAAGAATCCCTCGGATGCGCGTGCAAGAAACATAGATGCGCCCTGCAAACGAGTAACATCCTACACACAGGCATGGATCTTTACGTTTATCGTTTTTTCGATCCGCGATCGGCTAATTGCGTATACGCGGTGACAGTGGTTTACGGTAAAGCGCGTAGCTGCATAAAACGTAAATTGTAATTGCAGCTAATGATAGTTTAAAATACTTTTAACGGCCGTAATGGCCGTTTTGTCGAGGACACACAACTGGTTTTGCCATGGCGTTTGTTTATGCCGGGGCGTAAAGATTCCGAGAAGAAAATAATGATACTCTCTCTCGAAAGCCTCCGCAGGAATCTCTCCGTTTGCCTTCGTCCTTCGGTATGCGGGGTCCCGTGTCTCACGGCCCAGGAATGTATTGAATTTCCAAATTTGGAAATACTCCTGCCCCGCAATTCGTGCCACGACTCCGGTTACGTACACACACACACACACACATATACAAATATACGCAAAATATTATACTCGCGTTCGTTTGAGTGTAACTCGCAAATGTTTGCGTCATGAAACATGCGCGTTGCTTCGACCTAAAATAGCGCATATGCCTAACAAATAAGTTGTTATTTCTTTAAAGCGCGTATCGAGTATCGCGGTAGATTGGGAATATAAACGCGTAATCCGCGAAAGGTTTGCGTCACGAAACACGTGTTTCGCTTTGACGTCGAACAACGCGTATATCGAACAAATGAGTGACATCTTTCAACTGCGATATCTATAAAGGAGACTAATGGACATTTTTTCCTTAAACAAGATATCAGAAACACATAAAATTATTACAAAAAAATAATTTTTTGAAAATAACTTTCACAGAATAATTTCGTATACAAGCCGGGAAAAATTCCAAGTCACGTGCAAAATACGATGTGTAGAATGAACTCGAGTATGAAATATTTAAACGAATAATGAAAGAGAAACATGGAGATAAATCTTTTTATAAATACGTACTAGTGTAGAGCAAATCATCTATTTTATATACATATATATGTATATATATATATCACAAAGCAAATAAATAGTAACAATATCTGACGGACGATTCTGAATTCGCGTATGTATGAGCTTGTAATACGTATAAAATATTTGCAATAGTAAATTTGAAGCGTCTACGTGCAAGTGTGCAGTTGCAAGCACGTGTTCGTCGCGTTGACGCCCGTAGAGAGGGTCGATCCTGCCAATACATAATCCAAAAATATTTGGCAGCGAAATCCTTCCGAGCTCATACTCGGCTAGATTTACGTCACGATTTACGCGCGTTTTGTATCGAGAGACGTAACACAGCGTTTATTAGCACGAGGGAAATAAAAAAAGAGAGAGAAAGAATAATAAGACTATAAAAACAAAAGATGTATAACAGATGAGCTATAATAAAAATCCCTCAATAAAGAATGCAGTAAAAACCCTTTACGTATAGCAATAACGACCAGTAATATACGCATCGATTAACATGTAAAAGTATAAATTAAAACGCGTGTATTAAGAGCACAATAATTCGTGATAATTTTTTATACACGATTTATGCGATATAGAATAATATCGTTTGTTTTATTTATTGTTAGAAAGCTCGAGAGAGCACAAGTACACACTGAAAGAATTTTCTTTTAGAATTTACTCTGAAAATCATGGTAATCGTGCGGGACAATATGGTATCAAAAGAATTTTATGAGAATTTCTCTGATTAATATTTATCACAATAAAAATAATAATATCTATTACAATAAAATATAAAATATGTTTAATTAATTTTACTATGCAATTTAGTAAAATTTATCAAACATGTTTTATAATTTATTGTAATAGATATTATTATTTTTATTGTGATAAATATTAACCAGAGAAATTCTCATAAAATTCTTTCCATACCATATTGTCCCATGATTACCATGATTTTCAGGGTAAATTCTAAGAGAAAATTCTCTCATAATATTTTTTTTTTGCTTACTCTTCCGATCTTAATTTAAAGCGAGATAAAATTGCGAATAATAGATGACATATGATAAATGCCTATGGGGATCCGCTACCAAATGGAATGCGAAGGACGACGTACCCGCGAGTAGGCTGACGGAGAGAGAGAAATCTTTCTAAACACAGACGACGAGCAGATGCAGCGCACCCGCAATTCGCGATCCGCGATCGCAATCGACCGCGTGCGTACGTGCTTGCGCGTATCGTGCCATGCAACTTGCCCTCCTTCCCGTCCTCCTCTCTCTCTCTTTCTCTCTGATTGTGAAAAAAGGAGGGACTCGCAGAGAGGCGAGAAGTAAAACGGACGAAGAGAGGGATGGATAAATTTCGAGGAACGAAATTTCGACGAACGAGAAGCGATACACGGAAACGGCTCTGTGTGCCGCTGTTGTTCGCGTTTCGACACCGCGTATATAAATGAAAAACAGGAACAAATGGCACTCTTGCCGAATTAATTCCGGGTGTGCGATCACGATTTGGAAGACGGCTTTCGAAATAAAAAAAAAAAAAAAAAAAAAGAACGATAGGTAGAGAATTTTAGGACTTGCACATCGATTTGTTCTCGATTATTCCGTCCTCCTATAACATGATAATAATTTTATTATTTAATACCTCCGGGCGCGCCAATCAAGGAATGTGAAAGAAACTAAAAGCGGACCGAGAGAGACTATTTTTAGATCGGTCGCAGGTATACGTTATGTACCGGTTGGCCCTGTAAGATGGTGCACTTACACAATAGTAGACTCACGGCTATACGCAAATATGCGTGTATCATGAATCGATACTGGGATTTTAAGTGCATACCGAGTCGCGAGATTCTTTTTATTTCGAATACTAACGAGTAAGTACTATAGTTATGTAATTATGCACATCTCCATTCCATTCGATATCTGTCATCGCGTCTTTCATTGTCGTTCATTCTCATCAATCAATGACACCGTTTTAACGAGGCGAGGAAGATTTCGCGCGTTTCGATTTCGATTTTAATCGAATGCAATTGGAAAGACTCGACTCCCTTTTCCATGCTCCATTCCTTCGAGAAGACCCAGGAGGAGGAGACCACCGCTTCGTAATCCCGTAAGAAGATCGCGCTGTTTACAAATGCATCGCGTTGACGCTGCCAGACGATCGCGGAATAAAAAATTCGCGCCTGGCATTTTTACGCCGTTTACGAATCTTGGCGTTTGCATTATTGCAACTCCCCCCTCCGCCCCCGTCATCTCACTCCTTCCGCTCCCGGGTCCATCACGTTGCGCGCGTAAACCACGAAGAGATATATGTTTCGCCGGGCGAACATTTCGCGGCGTCACCCCACCGGCACTTTTACGAGGTAGCAATCGTAAATCATACTTTTTTTTCGCGCCGCCAAACGACAGCTTACAAATTGGCCAACAAAACAAGTTCATTCCGAAGTGGCTTAGGCGTTTAACCAAAGGAGAGAAGGGCAGGCCGCATTAACGGGGGTAACAGTAAACCGAAGTCGAAAATGAGCGAAATGATGTCTCTTTTTATTATACCCGCTACTGTTGTCCCGAGAATATAATTTTACGTCGATTGGATTTACTACGTTATATAAAAAATCATTATATATATATTATAAATTCTCGCAAGAGACAAGCTTACTTTTAAGAAGAGATTTCTTCAAAGGACTTTTACAACTAAATAAAAATTTCGAATTATAATTCATATTTCTCGCATGCATACCTACTTTTTCTTTTGAAACAAAGCATATAAGTCCACATGACTCTTATTACACAATTGTCTTTTGTTTTACGAATTGCGGTGCTCCGGCTTTTTGACATTTTTTTAAATGTCATGATGAATATTATGAGAATCAATTAAATGGGATAAACGGAATATATAACAGAATATAATTTTTTTCAGAACTTACGGATTCGACGAGTTTGAAGAAATTTAATTTAATTTATCGAGCGAAATTCGCGCGGTAAATTTTGGACGTATCATCCCCCTGGGTCATCTCGATTCGAGTGACGGCGCAAAAGCGCGAGACTCTGACGACGACGGCGTTTCGATTTTCGCGCCGAGGCCGCGAGAGGCCCGAGTCTGATCGCCAGATTTCTCGCGTTTTTCAGCGAGGCGAGAGAGCGCGCGCCGCGCCGCGGCCCTGGCGGATGGAATGCGGGCGCGGCGAGTCCCGGCGAGTCCTCGGCGCATTGCGCGGTATATATGCTATGGATATATACGCGTACTCGCGCGCGCGAATACACACTCTGTGTCGGCGCTCTGTTAAGCGGCGCTCACACAGGACGAAAAGCGCGATTCTTCTCCCCCTCCCCGCGCAGAGGCTTCCTTATAAATACATATTTTCGAGAGCTTTGAAGCTTCACGCTCGAAATCGGATTTAAAGACCCAAGAACACGCCTTTAAAGATTTAATTCGCGTTAGATTTGTATCCTTGATAGTTATATGACTCTTTAAAAAGACAATGAGTCTCATATCATGCGTTACTTGAAAGATAAAAATTCTCATAAATTCTCGTATCATTATACATTTACGAGAGAAAGATAAATATATAAAAAAGCAAGAGTCTTTGCAATCTTTCAGTCTAAAGAATCTCCGCGCAAAACTTAATTTCGCGAGAAACATATTGTACCGTTCGGTCCATACGAGCATAGATTTTCATTGACACGTAGCGGGATCGTTTGGATCGCGATGAATGTGGAGAATCGCGAGATTGAATTACACGGGATCGTAGATTATACGTAAGATCGTGAGGACTATCGCCGACACGCATGAAATATACGCGAAGAAGGAAAATCTATCTTCGATTCAACAAAGAATATCGCTGGTATGCGGACTATCGCTTAAAAGGCTGATAACAGTATCAGGGGGCGGGATGCTTTTTTTTATATACAACGATAACAACTATCGCTAATCCGCGGTTAATTTAGTGCAGAGATTTTTCCAAGCTGTCGTTATTGTTGAAATAACGTGCGATCTCTCAATAAAGGATTCATCGTTAATTCATCCTCTCAATGAAAGAAGATTGTAAATAATATAATAAAATACAAATGTCTCTATACAGTTCAGAGACAGATGGAGATATATCTGACATTTCTAATTGATTTTCGTTTAAGAGATATCGCACAATAAATCAATCTTTCAAAATTTAAAAAAAAATGCATTTTAAGAGCGTCATTAGTTGCTTTCCATTTACATCAAAACTCAGATAAATCTCACTTCTGTCTTTCTTCAACATCCATGTTAAAGAAAGACAAAAGTGAGATTTATCTGAGCTTTGATGTAAATGGAAAGCACCTATTATTCGACAGTACGTAAAAATTACAACATAAAATTTTTTAAATTTATTTGTTCTAAAGACGATAAAATATTATTTGTAAACCTTGAAAGTTATCCAATATATTTAGATTTTCGACTTTTCAGAGTATAAATATTGTGACAACAATTTTACGATTATTTATACGAAAAAGAAAAGAGATTAAATTTCATCAAATAGTAAATTTAATAGCGCTGGAGATGTAGATCGAAAGATTCTGCTCGAGCTGAATTAGCTATCAATTTCTCTCGCGATCGATGCACGCGCCTATATGCAACTATGCAGCCTCGATCTTCGAGACTGCGATTCACGTGTATATGTATACGTGTGTGTATACTTTGTCAAATTTAAGCAGTGTTCATACACGAGGTTAAGTACGATGACAATGACATTTATTCCGTCAGTTTCTGTCCGTCAACGAGTTGCAATACGAATAAAAATCGTCGTAAAATATTTGCGACATCTTTAAAAAAAGAATCAGTTTATCGACGAGAGTACTCGTATTCGCTCGCGGAAAGTTATGCGGACGCGTTAAGGCACGTTCACACGGAACAATATCGCGCGATTTCGGAGCACGCGATTTACGTTCACATAAAAGATGCCTTGGAAGTCGCACACTTTCTCTCTACGACAGATATTAGAAACAACGATTGTTCTAGTACCGAAGCATCAATTTTCTGTTCTTTAACATTATTAAAGTCAGAATTAAATTAGATTTTTGCGAAATTAAAAATTTAAGAAACGTAAATAAATAACGATACATCTTATTGTTCAAGTTTAATATAAATCTTTCTTTTCGAATTGTAATTGAAATCTCAAAATCAGCATTATTCTAGAATGGGTCAATTCTAATTTGTATATAGAATTCCTCTCTTAAAAAAAAAATACTGTTTTATTTATGTTTGTATTTTTACGCTTATTTTCGTGTTTATAAGACTAAAATGACTATTGACCAAAGCAAAAAGTGTCGAGTCTCCGTATCTGCTGTAAAATGTATAGAGAAAGCGCGCGCGATACACCCTATATACATACATTCCCGCCGAATCGCGTATCCTCGCGAGATCGCGGTCTCGTGCGCGGGAGAAAGGGGAGAGGAAGCGGGGAAATCGTGACAGGAGAAAAGGGAGGGAGAAACATCGCATCGTCGTGACGCTCGAGCTCACGCACACATTGACACATTCGCTCACGTCGTGCATGTGCACGCGAAATTTCTCGCGCGCGAGACTCGAAGATGCGCGAAAGAGCGGGATATGAGAGAGAAGAGTCTCTTTTACGTACCTATCCCGGGGATCGATCCACGTAGTTTTCTTCGTGTTGTGATCGATGAAGTACACCTTTCCATCGAAGTCCTGGGCGACGTCCCATCCTTCCGGAAGCGGTATCTCCCCATTCCGTCTCCTTGGCATATTTCACTGCGCTCTAAATCCATCCAAAAGCTCTCTCTCTATCGCCGTGCAATCGACGGGCGCATATCTGTGGCGCACGGGCACACGTTTCTCGCTTCTCGAGTCGCATATACGTCTCGCTCTCGCTCTCGCTCGATCGGCCAACGTGAGAATAGGAGAGAACGAGACAAACGGGAGGTGAGAGGTGGAAAAAGGGGGAGAAGGGAAGAAACGCGCGAGAGAGAAGACCTGGTCGGTGAGGAAGGAGACAGGTGGAAGGGGAAGAGAGCGAGCGAGAAGCGGCAGCGGAGCGACAAGGACGGAGATGAAACGTTATTGCGCACACACACACACCAAGTGCAACAACCAGGGGCGTATATGTGTGTGCGCGCCAACTCTTGTTATTTCTCTCTCTCTCTCTCTCTCTCTCTCTCTCTCTCTCTCTCTCTCTCTCTCTCTCTCTCTCTCTCTCTCTCTCTCTCTCTCTCTCTCTCTCTCTCTCTCTGATTCTCGCTCACTACTCCGCCATCATGAATACCTCATTATCATGAGCGGAGTGACGTCAGAGTCCCCGCCTTCAGATTCCTCTCGAGCGGAATTCCACCGTTAACATAGCCGACCGTCGAGAAGCAGGCCCGAGACGGCGAGCGACGGCGGCAGCGACGGTGACAGTGTCGTCGTGTTGCGTTCGCACGGGTGCATCGATCGGGTGCACTTGGCGTATCATCGCCGCACCACCTTCCCAAGGTGGCCTTCCTTTTTTCCCTCTTTTCCTTTTCTTCCTTTGGCACACTCGCGCACACTTTGCGAATCTTCTCGGTTACATTCGACACTCGATTCTATTTGCGACTCTCACCACCAGAGAAATAATAATAATAATAATAAAGAAACAAACCAAAACACCGCGCACTCTTTATTTTCTTCCTCTTCGTCGCGTCCTCGATTCACGTTGTCGTCGTACTCGTCGTTGGCACAACTTTCACCCTCCGAACAATATCGTATCCCTCTCTCGGAGTGTCACCTCAAGGTCTGCCGTACACACACTTGGCGCGCTCGAGTTTCAAACTCGGAGACCCGGGGAGAGTAGTTTGACTAATCGTCGTAATCGTCTCGTAGTAATAAACACTCCGACTATCGCGCGCGCGCGCGCGCGTGCGATTTGACCTGACGTTTGCCGCGCTCCGATCTCCCTGAACTGCCGGACGCTACAGCGATGTCGTCGTCGTCCTCGTCGTCGTCGTCGTCGTCGTCGTCGTCGTCGTCGTCGACGTCATCGTCGTCGTCGTGGGGTCGGTGTCAGTAGCGGAACGGTCCGCGACCCGTTTTGAGCGACGCGCGCTCTCGCCGGCTTCGTACGACGGCGGCAGCGGCGGAGCACGTTTCACCGTGTTCCCTTTTCCTCGTTGCATTAGCCGCGACTGTAATGCTAATGTCGAGCAGCGGATCTTGCGCGTTTTTCGCACGCAGGAATGTGGGAACCCGACGCCCTCTCTCGGCGCGCGTGAGAGGATGATCTACCGTTTTTTTTCCTTCTCTTTCTCTCTCTCTGTTTCTTATTTTTCTGTATCAAACTCACGTTCCGGTTTAATTTTCGCGATGATACCAGATACGACACACCGCGTGCCAACTCGCGTGCCCCGCGCAAATCTTGTCGGTCGGTCGAGGCGAGAAAGAAAATCGCACCTTCACGGAAGAGGAGGATAGAGTTCGGCGAATAATCGTTTCACGCGCGAAATATAATGTAACACCAGTGTATTTTTATTCACGATAAATACGCGCGACGGACGATTTTCTCGTTTCCGACGATACTACCACCTCACGTCAGCTTCGAACATGCCGAGTGTTTGAGACATGCCACTGGACGTTCATGCCGTGCGCGAGTCTGGCAATACCTCTTGCTCTCTCTCTCTCTCTCTCTCTCTCTCTTCCTCTCTCTCTTCCTCCCGCTCGCGCTCTATCTCTTCTCGTCACTACACCCTCCTCTGACCCCCTCGCATCATCCCATACACCGCAAGAACGTCGCTGTCTCCCTCCACGATTCTCGAGCCGCGTTCCGTCTCCGTTTGACTCTCGACGTTCGTCTTCGTCGCTCACTCGTGCGTCGCCCTCTCCTTGTTTCACTCACCTCCACCGCGCTCAGTCATCTTCGATCCTCGTCACGCTCGCGTTCTTCTCTCTCTCTCTCTCTCTCCCACCGCCGCCGTGTGTCTCTGACCGCTCGGCGCACGAAAGGCAGCGGGAATAGACGAACGTATTGCCCTTTCGGCAGCTTTGCATATTTGCCGCTACGCCGCTCGAATGGCGCCACTGTACAACTCGTGGGCGCAGGTGCACCTCGAGATCGTTTTTTTGAGTACAAATACAGCAAGATGAATACGATGTTTTCTTGACAGATTGTAAAATCCTGAAAAATCGTGAAAATTTGAAATTAATTAATTTTTTTCCAAATCTGGCAAATTTAGTCTGCATCTTACGATTATGATTATTCGAGCGTTATTTACAAGGCTCCGATTGATATTTGATACTAAAAATGACGACGTTATAATAAAATTTTATTCGAAGAATCAAACTTTAGACGCGCAAATACATATATAACGAAACATTAACTGTATGAATAAAAAAAGTACAGAAATATTAAGAGATTGAATATGTAAATTTACTGTTTCCTCTCCCTTTTACCTCGAGAAAGAAAAGCGTACGATACATATTTAGAGTGGCATATGATCCATTTGTTTTAGTTACACTTTGCTTTTTTCTTCTTTTCAACCTTCAAGCTGCATATACGACGCGATCTCGTATTGTAAATATATATACGTGTATACGTAAAGTGCAGCTGCAAAGAATGGACCCACACACTTGAACGCAGCCCTGAACCAATCCCGTCGCATGCGCAATAATCTCCGCTAATGCCACGAAGGCGTATGCGAATTTGACGTGCCAGACATGCCTCTCCGATGACTTTGTCATCCACGTGACTGTGATGTTTCGCACGTAATACATACAAACAACACACACACATCTATATATATATATATATATATATATATATGTTTATATACATATGTATGTATAATAAATTGGAACATATGTCAATGAGTGTTTGCTCCTTGCTGCTGAACAAGTTTTAACCTTCAGGTTTGTGAAATCAAGGTATCGACATAGTTTTGCAAATTTATTTTTAATCTTTTATCTTGGATGTAAAATTATGTATTATTTTTAAGGATATAAACTTTAACGAGAGATGGTAACGTCCGATAGCGACACCGACTTTGAAAGCGCTGACGAGGAGTTAGGTCGTGGTGGGTCTCCTAAGAAGAACATCCAAACAACTTATTGGACACCGTCGACGGTTGATTCCGAGTCGGACGATGATACCGAATTCGTCCAACACGCGCCTTACAAAAGTTCAAATTGGCGGAGAAGACCCGCGACTTTCCGAAAGACCGCAACACCGATTGGAGGAACAGGTCAAGAGACATCAGTCGAGGATAAGCATGATAAAATTGATAGTGGTGTCAAAGTTGAAGGCGATATACGTATTACCGAGTCAGTAGAGCCTTTTAATAACCAGGAGAACACATCATCCATTACATTGAGGAAATCACCATTATCAATTTCTGCGATATCAGTAAAAGATAAAAATACTGAATTAATGGCAGAAAACAATACGGGTGTAAAATCAGATGATGCCATGCCTAAAGTAGAAGCGACAAAGGCTGAAAAAGCCTCTGAGTTATTGCAACAACAAAACTTGTCTCATCGATTGGGTACAAAGAAATTGGCAACTAGAATTACAAAGGATAGCGACGATAAAAGTACAGAGAATCAATGTTTGAATAAAAGATCTCAATCTAGCGAAGATACAGAATGTGGATTGCAAAAAGATAAAAATCAACCAGAAGATGATGAGTCTAAACCAACAGGTATAAATGATTTGTTAGAAATGGACATTCCAGAGGAATTAAAGTCAAATAAAAAATTTAAAGAAGTTTTTTATCATGAAGGTTGGGAAGATCTTGAGAATGATATCGAATTGCCCGACGAATTAACGGAAGAGAAATTAGAACCTGTGTTGGAGAGATTGTCCTTGACAAGCAAAGAATCGGAAAGCTCTTTAGGAAATTGGAGTAGTTGGGGAAATTGGGGTGTAACTTCGTTACTTAATACAGCTACGGCAAGTGTTTCTACTCTGACTACTCATGTGTCTCAAGGATTTACACTTTTGGAAGGTACAATAGGGATGCAGGACTCTAGAGAATTGACAGAAATAAAGCAGGACGAAACTGCTGCACTTGATGGTACAGTACCTAGTATAAATATTATACATATAATACTTTGCTTTTTCTACATATTTTAATTATATATAATTTTTTATTTATATGTAGCACAAATATCTCATTTTTTATTAGGTATAACTCAATTGCATATGTAAAGATAAGTTGATAGATAGCAGTCAATGTATAAGAATCGTTTCGACTAAAATTTGTCAATTTTGTATTAATAGATGCAGAATTGGAATCACAAGAGAAGGAAAATCAATCATATGGTGCGTTTGGATTCGGAAATTTGATATCAGGAGTATCCTCAATTACAAAACTGGTTGAATCTACTGGTAGCAAAGTTATGACAGGTGGTTTAGATACATTGGAGGCTATCGGGAAGAAAACGATGGAAGTATTGCAAGAGGGTGATCCTGGATTTAAAAAGAAAAGAGCCTTTTTCATGAACGAGCCTGAGAAGCCAAATTTATCGCAAATTCTTAGAGAAGCAAAGGAAAAAGCCGAAACTGAGCAAAAAACAATCGAGGAGCGCCAATTGGCGAGGAAAGTGCATTTCGAGAGTCTTTTCGACGATTATCAAGGACTCGTTCACTTGGAAGCTCTAGAAATATTATCGAAACAAAGCAATATGAAAATTCAGCAACATTTAATCGAATTGGACGCGAACGAATTGACTTCCGTGCAAGAAACATTGGACGAGATCGAACAACTTTGTAATTTGAATGACGTGGATGATGAAGATGATAAAAATAATAAAGACTTGAAAGACAGATTGGAGACCGCTTGTCACGATCTTAGTGTCGATATTACTTACGAAAAGTTATATAATGTAAGAAATTTAGCTAGTAGTAGCAGCAATAATAAATTTTATTTATTATCACGTTGCAAATACTCGAATAACGAATATTTTCAGGTTTGGACAGAAACGAAAAATTATCTCGCATCAACGCATACAGATCAGGAAATCTTTCAGAATGCTATATCAACCCTGGCACAGTTTACAGCCTTTTCCATAGAAAGATTTCATAAAACGGCAGAATTACTGTTAATCAAAGAACGACGCAGTACCGTCAACGAAGCCGACGCCTTGGTGCAACTTACCAATATTCTGTCTGATCAGATTAGCGTATTAACCAATTTATTCTACGATGCATTACACAAATTTGCTGAGACTATGGAAAAACCGAATAATATTGAAGCGAATTTGGAAAGGATTTCGTCAGAAGTAAGTTCTCTGTTGAATATAATTCGTGTAGACTATATATACATATATACACAATAATTATAATACTAAAAAACTTATTTTTTTCACACAGGCGTGTAATGCGAATTCATATATTCAAGATGCCTTTAAACTCCTCATCCCTATTCTACAAGTTGGTGCAATTTGATGAAATATAATAAAAATGTAAAGAAATTTTTTATACTTTATATTAAATCTAGATGTGTAAAGCCCCTTGCACAATGCCAGGCAACAGGCAGTAGGAACAGGAAATAAAAAATATCCACCAATAAAAGCAGGGAATAATATCTATTCCCTGCTCTTATTGGTGGATATTTTCTATTTCCTGTTCCTATTGCCTGTTGCCTAGCATTGTGCGAGGGGCTTAAGACTAAATATAGTCTACAAATAACTTTCGACCTAAGTGTAGATTATAGCGACTTCACTTCACAAATATTTTCTATTTTATCCTTTCATTTATATTCAAAAGAGGGACCAACTTATTAGCTCAATGTATTTACATGTATGTTTATTATTATATGCTGTTATTAATCTTTATAATATTTTGTTATAGTTGAACACAAAAAAATAGATATACATTTATAATCATAAATAAACAAGAATATTAATTTAATAGATATAATAAAGTTGAGCAGATAATAATAGAAAATTATTTCAATATACGTACTCTCCCTCTAGAACGTTATTTCTCTTGAAATTAAACTTTAGATATTTGGTAAAATAAAAGTATGAAAATTAATATAAGATATAGAATATTTGTAACGTAAGGTATGAATTTAAAGTGTGTCACAGATTACATTTTAATGTACAATGTATTAAAAAAACCAATTTAACAATGACACATTGATGATACAGCATTTGCTTTGATATCATCAATGATAAAGAAGACTTTACATATATTGAACTTGAACTGTAAAAAATTGCATAGGACATAAAAAATTACCATGTCTGAAACAAGCGATCAATGTTTCCCTCTTTTATTGCCAACGGGGGGCTTTTGTAGTTGAAAATTTGAGCTGCTTCCGTTTACTGGTAATGGTGCAGTCAAATTAATCGGCGCGTTAAAATTTAAGCTTGTTGTTGGCGGTTTCATTGACGAGCCTATAGCAATGTTAGTAGAAGACGATACCGGTGTCGAACTTTCCCAAACTGTAACAATATATTTATATCTCATTATTTTTTATTCATTTTATCGACATAGAGAGATAAAACATGTATAATAGCTAAAGCCATGGAATATTTTCTACACTTTATTAAAGATAATAAATGTTTATATTTTTGATAAACTATATTTCAGAGACACACACATTATAGAGCCAATTTTGTAATTTTATTATTATTTGTTAGAGATGTAATTGGTAGCCCATGTTTTCTTGACATTAATTGATATTTCTATTAAATCTGTTGGCACATTTAAAATTCATGTATTTAATTTAACAGTTTTTCGAGAAAACACTCCCAACTTTTCACCCCAAACTCGAGTTGCAGATATGTACATACTTTCAAAATCTTTACGTACATTCTGCAGAGTTTGTTTCAATCCGTGATCAATTTGATGATATATATTTCCTGATTAGTATCTATATTTGCAAGCATTTTACTATAAAATATGTATTAATAAAGCCAAAAGCAGTCAAAGCACATACATGTAAAGGCGCTATCATCTGTGTTAAGAAAGATGAATCTTTCGAGATAGCGTCTAAATGCAAAGTATAATATAAAAGTATTAAAAGATTAATAATCATCGCGATATAATCATTTATATAAAAGTTAACTGGTTATTCTGTGTAAGAGATTTATTTAGAGGTAAAAAAAAGCGTATTACCCCTTTTCCCGTCATTGACAATAACATAGAGAAATTGAAATAAAAATTTAATACCTCAACAATTAAACTATAGCCTCTATTTTCTCTTTTTTCCTGAAAAGGCAAAATAAAAGTCAAATCATACAAGTAAAAAAAAAAAAAAATAAATAAAAACTCAAAGTCGACAATATTCGTCAAATAAGAGAAAGAAAGGAAAGAAAAATAGATAAATTAATTGTAAACACTTGTTAGATCTATTTATTAGTAAACGGCGTTATATGTTAGTAAATTCTACCTCATAACTAGATCCACGCAAGACCTGAAGGTAGCAAATCTTTAGGGGGGAAGGGGGGCGATTAAAATCATTTCTTACAAGAAATCTCTTATTCGTAGCTCGAGGATATAGAATTACGAGAGAATCAACAACAAGACCTATTTACCTAAAGGATTTCGTGTTTCATAACTCGCCGGCCGGTTCGAGTTTAATGTCGTCGAGGACAAAAAGCTTTTATTTCCTGTAAGCATTAACCTCGTTTTTCAAGACTTACAATATTCAAGTTATTTCGAAATGTGCATAAAAATATTATTACCTGGTCCAAAGGGTGTGGGACCGCTCGTGATTCTTCCGATGCTGCTACGACTAGATTTACCGTTTGTCTTGATACTATCAAAAACGTTGGTGTTATCCTTCAATACGTATTTCCTGAAATTGAGATACTGTTCTTTTTGCTGCTGCACCTTGGCATGCACATTTTGCAATCGACCAGCAACCGCGACTAGAGACTCGTGAAGTTTATTCATGGCCATTGTCAATTCTAATGATGAAAAATGTGAATAAGTGCACGCGATTAAGAGTAATTCTAATCAAATTTTTAACCGAATGAATCTAACTAACAATAAATAATGAAAGAATCAAGAGAGACATACCCTGTGGAGTTAATGTTCTCGGCGCCATCATGGCCTGTATATGCTTTTCTGTTGTCTCAATTTGTGATCTAAATAACATCAAATCATGTTCAAAGCTTTCAGCTAATTCCATGAAAAATTGAAGAGGCGCATTATTTTCATATTGCAAGCCTGGTGGAGTGTCGTGAGTTCTTTGAGCTATTTCAGAGCTTTGCAACGCCTTTGCCGTATCTTGTTTCAGTTTATCAGCCGAAGAGCGGTCCCGTTGCACTGAACCGGATAAAGTAGACAAAATTTCCATTAGGGATGCTGTATCTTCCGCGCATCGATTCAACGGTCTCGCCGAACCCCTTGCGATATCTGAAGATAGGCCTTTCTGTATTTTTACAAACTCCCTATAAAATATAAATATCTCAGTATCGCATAAACACATCTTTTATGTATCGATCAAGATAATTACTTGAATTTATCTATTGTTTGCATAAGCTCGTTTGGCAGTAGATTTTCTTTGGCAGCTGTCGAACTACTATTTCCTTGAGAAAGGCCCTTATTGTTAACTGAAACATCTAAACCACCAAGTCCTTTGTTTGTATTAGTTGTAGTAGTGGCAGCGATTGTCGGTTTAGCGCCTAATAGAGTACTTCCACTGCCAGTCCCGAATAAAGAAGCTGCATATAAATGACAATATTAAGGGTAAATTTTATATTTTTAGGGCAAACAATAGAGATGACAGAATGTACGTACTATTGGTGGTGGGTGTACCAAAAGTTAAACTTCCAGTTGCCGTTGTATTAGATGTTGCGCCAAACGTTGGAGCGTTTGTCGTAGCTGGTGTGCCAAAATTAAGATTCGTAAACAAAGGCACGGATGTGGTAGGAGCGGGAAATAAACTGGGGGCAGTGGTCATTGTAGTAGCCGTATTAGTGCCTAGAATCAAACCGCTGCATTGCGCTTGCGTAGAGGTTGTTGCGCTACCAAATCCGAAATTAAGACCTATGGACGTCGTTGGAGCGGGCAAAGCGCCGAACGGTAATGTGTTGGACGTTGCGGTTGTGGTGCCGAACGAGGCGTTGCTCAAACCGAAGCCTGTTGCTGGTCTGGAAAACAAAAACAGTTGTGTGAGTTAATCAAACGCTTAACGTCTCTTTTCTTCTTTGCAGAAAATAATTTTATATCTAAATATTAAATAAATATTTAATGAGCGAGAAAATATATACTTTATCTTCATATTCATGAAATTATTGAAGCTACATTAATATATATAAATGCCGTTTGAAGGTTATATTTACTTTTGAGTCCCAAATCCAAAATTCGTGTTACTAGAGGTGACTGCTGGAGTTCCAAACGTGAATGACATATTGTTTATAACAAGCGTCACTATATCACCCCTGTAATAAATAATCTATTTACAATATAAATACGCGCCAAAATTGTCGTAACCTTTCTTTTTTATGTTAGTGACATACGCCATAAAACATGTACTGTACTGTATCATATAGACGACAAACTCTCATGAAGAATTTGCACCGCATCCGATATTTTGTAATTTCTAGAGATTTTAGCATGAGGTTACTAGATTAAATACCTCGTCGCGTCGGTGCTATTGGATAACATAAATGGCCACATATATATCGATATCAGACGCGATTCAAATTCAATTTATTCCCACACCTCATTTAGCGTCACATATTTATTATTAATATTTAATTATGCGTATATATTTCATTTCTTGGATCAGGAAATTTTGCTTTGGAATATTTATCGTCATTTTTTTTGCAATTACACAAATTAAGAAAACGAATATATTTGAGAAAAAACACGAATATTGATGCAATTATTCTGATAACATCTGTATATTCAGAAGATGAAGAGGATGATATATCAAGTGTACTGATAAAAAGTACATATTTTCTATTGAAATATTAATGTCTTTTATTTGTACATGCTATATTTTGTAACATCATCCGCAAATCAATCCAACTGTTTGATTCCGAACCAGGTCAGTATATATTGGTCGATGTAGCAAGAGAGTTACTGCTGTATAGTTTTGTGGAAGTATATAAACACCAACACTCAGGCACCATCGATATAAGTTATCAATACATAATCAGTACCTGTTAATGTTAACAGGATAAGCTAGTATTTATCACATAAGTAAAAAATAGATATGGATGAAAAAGCTATTATATATTCCTATAATAGTTTCTATATATAAGTACATAGAAACTATTTGTATAATTGTATATTGTACAGATATTTTTACAATATAAGTCATGGCAATATAGAGTATTTTCAGCCTCTGCTTAATGATACCACCATATCTATCTTTCTATATATAATGTATATTAAGTTATCAATTCTATCAGGTATCAGGAATGGATAGTGTTATATTATAACATATACTTTCTCATATAAATGTTGTATGATAGCAAAAACAAATTTTTTTTAAAGATGTCTAAGCTAGAAGTTCTAAAATATCGTTATCTTTAATATTATTATACTATTAACTTGGTCTCACCGTCAAAAATCATTCAACATTCCTGATAAAATGTGGGCTCTTTGTGAGTTATCACAATGTGCAATCGTTCCTTGATTCAACTTTCTTTTTGTATTATAAAAAAAGAAAACAAAAGTACTTATGAGCAATGTTACATGAACAATGTTATATGTATGTACAATTATAAAAAATAAGAAAGTCTTATAGATGATACAACATGCCTGGAAAATGCACGTTGAACCTTAGCATATTTTATACACTATGATCTGTCTTTGGAGGCTTTTTTCTTAATGAATAAATTATTATATACGTATAACTTCTATAATATAGAAGTTTTAACCTCATTATATATAATTAACTATATATTATAATATATAATTAACTATATATTATATTATTTTAATCTCTCTCGGTATCGTATAATATATATAATCATATCGCAAAAATAAATATCAGAATCAATATTATAATACATCTCGCTCAATATTATTTTAGCGTATAAACAGATTTGTCAAATAAACAGTCAATATTTTTAAAAGATAAATATATAGTATAGAGAATTACTTTTTTTGAATTTACATATCCTCATCTTTTTTGAATGGTAGAAATGTAATCTGTTTGAACGAATTGTCATTCATATCACATTTTTTACACATATATATAAATAATCACAATTGAGTAAGAAATCAATGAAGGATCTCCCGCACTACATATTTATCTTAAAAATACAACACACACAGAAATAAAAAAGAAAAAAAGAAAAAAAAAGAACTGGTTCGACGTTAGCGTTCTTTCTTTGTGCTGCTTAAACTGCCGTTTATGTTGCGTTGCGTTTTTCGGATATAAATCCAAGACCGTACGTATTGCCAAATATTCTTTCCTGTGCCCACTAAATTGCAAACTATCAAGGACGGCGATTCGAATTCATTAGGAACAATACCATCAACGGACGCTTCAAAAAAGCTAAATAATGGAAACCAAATTCTGGTTCTAATCGAATCGCGCTGCATCAATGCTTGATTATTCGCCAGAGTATGATAATAAAGGAACAATCGCGAAGTTATATAAAACGCTACAAAAACGTCAATGGAGTAATGCTCATGCGCCGCCAAGATGAAGAAAATACCGAACATATTGAGCATCCACGTGAAAGTATGCAGAAAATACAAGTGTCTCGGGGTATCTGTAATGAAAAGAAAAAAATTAAATAAAATAAAATAAAACATGTCAGAATATACAAGTATTTATAAATCTCTGCTTTTTTTGGCTGAAAAAAGTAAAATGATAAATATTACTTACATTCTGTAATGAAAAAGTTAAGCATAGTTAATGCCACCGTATGTCCACTAAACATGTAATCTCCACAAGTTCTGACACCCTGAATAGACATACCAGCACCCCGCCAAATAACATAAGCCATTGCTATTTTATTATACAGCTCGACATATGCAGCGCTAAAGAAAATATATCATAAATATATATTTGTATTTAAAGAGATAATGGGTGTATATTACAATATGCTCTACATCTCTCTCTCTCTCTTTTTCTCACCTTGACCAATCTTCATCCGGAACTTTGCGCGGTTGGCACTGTAGATGCGCACCCGGCACCGATAACGAAGTAATGAGCATTGTTACGCATCTCAGTAGGAAGACTGTACCCGACAGTGCAAAAAAGCGCCGTAGTAAAATAAATCTGTCGAGCATTTAATAAATTATTCACACTAATAAATTACATTCTTCCATAATTTTAAATAGACTTATCATTTTCTTTACCTATACTTGTGAAATATAAGCACAACGAGCCATATTGCAAAAAGCAGAGTTCCAGTGACTTCGCACATATCAAATGCCCAAGGGATATGAGGTACATTGTCTAAAAATATGTCTGGCAATGGAGGATATTTCTTCATATCAGGCACTCTGTCGTGGACAATAACCATCACAAAGGCAGTAATCCAGGTGACAATAAACAAATATCCTAAACTAATAATTGTTTTCCAAATTTCAGGTGGTAAATGAGAAGCATGTCCGTCCTCCGATACAGAAGCTGAATAAAACTCTTGCTCCATGGATCCCTCATTATTTGTACCAGTACTGGGCATCTAAAGTAAGATTATTTCAAATATAGTGTTTCATCCATCTCTCTGTCAAAAGGAATTAATTTGAAATGAAACTTCTCTTTACTTCATGTTTATTCTGTTGAGTATAAAAGTTTGGCGAAGGAAACAAATCCACATATCCCAGGTCGAATAAAACGGCGATATTATCCCTCTGCAATTGCTTTATAACGAGGTATAATTTTTTTATAGCACCAATCTTCTTTATATTTAAAATATTTGATTTTAAGTCTTCTTCTTTCAGTGTCAGCAGTACTTTTCCATCGATTTCGTGAGAATAAAATAAATCTGCGTATTCCTCGTAACCATTTTCTATGAGCCATATCTTTACGTCGGAGCATGTCCATTCGACGACGTTTCTCAACGTCATGTTCATGTTGTTGAAGTGTATTCACCCTGCATGAAGAACAACAAGTTTTAAATACATTTATATTATCGCAAACCAATTATATCTTATTATAACAAGTAAGTGACTTTGCGTTGTAGCACGCGCTCTGTCAATTATGTAGTCTAGTACGTTTTAAAAGTTTATATCGATACTTGAAAATGTGTAGTAAATGAAATGAGAGAAATTCTACGAGAAATGTCACACAAAGTCAAACACTTTGTCACAAAATGATGCCGGTTCGAGTTTAGGAGGCTACCTAGGCAGAGTATACCTTAACCTCGTGTTGCGAAAGCTATATAAATAAATAGCTTACTTACCTGAGGAAAGACTGTGCGCCGGATTCGTCGGTGATATCTTATCAAAACATTTTCGTGCGTTTAACGTGCATGTCACCGTGCCACCACGATTATTTTTATCACGGTAAATCATACGTATGGCAGTATTTACGTTAACAACGGAGCCATCGATCGCGATGTAGCGCGAATCGAGATCTACTAATTACCGGTACTGTAACCCGCGGCCTCATTTAGCGCTGCGCGATGCCCCGATGCAACAATGCGATATATAATATTTACGTCGCGGCGTTATTGCGCGAGAAATATTATTAGAGCGCGACTCTGAACGCGCTCGATATACCAAGGAAGGCCTGACTCGTTCTGGTGGTTAGCTATTGTTGCTGCTGCTTATGAGTGCTATATGCTGTTGTGTACGAGATCAAATGATAACAATATTCCTAGAATGACACACGATTCCAATAAGCGACAAAGCACAGGAAATGATTCACGCAGAAATAAACAAATTATTTGCCTCTTATTTTTCCATCTCCTTTGTGCGTATTTTCTTTCGCCTAACAATGTAAAATTACCACGTTATATCATATGACTTTTATATATATATATATTCATAACTCCTTTCAACAAAAAATTTACCATCATTTATTTATAAATTATTTATAATAGTTTGGAATAAGCGTTTAGAGTTTGAGCGAAGGATGAGAGAATAAAGAGATTGTCGAAAAATAAAAAAGGTATACAAATGCACATCACAAAATGCTAATTATAATTTTTTTCATATATTTTTATGCGTTGTAAAAGAATAACACTTGTGTTTACAACAAAATGTGCTATATAATGGAACAGCTGCTTTGATCGCAATCAAAAGTGCTGTACTTATAAGTCTCTTTATACACATATATGAAACAACCGCGGATATTATGAAATATTTTTCATCTCCCTTCCTTCTCTCTTTCTCGCCCTAGAATGGACAAATTTCACGCTACACGACAACGATGAGGATCGTTGTTTCCTATCTTTGAGCTGTCGCTTGTGTGCATGATACGCTTATTTGCGATGTTAAAAAACCGTATTAAAGAAACCGTTATTTAAAATGGCAGCTAGCGACGTTTGTTGCACGCTATACTTTTTCGTTTTTTTTTCTCCCGCGCTTCTTTTCCTCCAAAGCTCCAAAGTATCATCGTTTTATTTTACTTTTTTTATTTTAAACAAGAGAGAATGTAGGAGAAAATTTCAATACATGTATCATATTCAATTTAACATGACTATAAGATATAGATTTCTAATGCATAATTCCGCCTACATCTTATTTATCATTATTCGTCTGAAAACGACCATATTAGGCCGAGTGCTCTTTTTTTTTTCGTCGTGTCTGAGGGCGACGCGACGGGCCCTTGCACGTGTAACCCGATTTAAGGGTCGACGTCATCAACCGATCACCAAGTTCCAAGTTGAACAACATCCAGCAACCAACGCCAGCCGCCAGTCGTCAGTCGTCGCGCGTACGTCAGAGTCGATAGTGCGTGTCAGCCGAGTGAGCCGAGTGAGCCGAGTGAGCCGAGGTACTCGAGACTCGAGGTGCTGAGTTGGCAGTCTTGACAAGGCAGTTCCCCCGCTAACTGTTGATTTGCATGTCGTCCGTGTACAACATTCGCAGCGCGAGCCCGGATAATGTTACGAATGAATGTACTTAAACGGTCTATCACTTAAAATTAAAATAACGCCGCAGATACTTAAATGAGCGATGAGCGGACAGAAGTTCCAGTATGACGAGAGCGGAGGGACATTCTTTTACTTTCTGCTCTCTTTCTTGGCGTTACTGCTGGTACCCGGGACCTACTACCTCTGGCCACGTTGCCCGAAGCAAGGTTAGAGATCACAAGATGAGATGCAATTTTACAGATCAAGTCATTAACAATCAACGCGATGCCCACGTATACTCACTCGAGCACGATTCTCGGTTGTGCATCGTTCTCTATCTTTATTCGTCTTTGCATTCCTTTATCTCGTCTCGCCTCACCTCGCCTCACCTTGCCTCACCTTGCTTTACCTTGCTTCCTCTCTTCTGGGCCAATGTTGTATTCGTCCCTAATCTGATAAAACGAAAATATTTGAGCCGATTACTAGTGGAATTCTATATGTATAATATTAATATCTATATTAGTTCTCGTATTAATTGATTAATTTACAACATTACAAGTAATTACATTGTTGTGATATATACCTCTTTAGAAATTTACATTTATTACACTTACAAGATTTACACACATTTATAAGATTATCATATATATTACATAAAATTTGAAAATCACATATAGTCAGATTTTAATATTTACTTGTTTGTCGAGTATGCAAAAGTTTAGAAATGATTGAGTCTTTGCCTTTGCTTAATTGTTTAAAAAATGTATATTAATTTCAAGATTTTCTAGTATGTACAATAAAAATTCTATTAAAATTTATTTCCTATTCAGTTATAAGATCTATTGTAATAATTTTTAAACAATGTTGGCAATTTTATATGTAGAATTGAGATGTGCATATTAAGACGGACTGTGTCTTCAAATAATACACAGTGTGCAATAAAGGCAATTTACTAGTTTTTAAAATCTTTTATTTATTTAAGGAAAATATTTTAATAAATATATAGAGAAATTATGTATTTAATTTTACATATTCTTGAATCTTGTAACTGTAATAAAAAATTCTATATATACTTATTCCTATATATATAATTTTATTAAAAATATCCTTGTAATATATTATTCAAACAAATAGGCAAAGAATTTTTTTGTGATTAACATTGCTGATTAAATATAATAAATAATATTGAATTATAAAAATATCATGAAAATATCTCAAGATAAGTTTCATAATTTTTGTTGTGTGTTAATAATCTTTCTATTTTATTCAGATCCTGATCAGTTAGCCAAAGAATGTCAGTGTGATGGGTGCAAAAAGAAAAAAGTTATCCTCCAGGCAAATAAACCTTGGAAGGAAACCAAGGCCTTGTTTACGTAAGTTTTTATTATTTGTCACATATGTAAAAAATAATACATAAATCTATGATTTACATAGTTATATGTAAAAATTGTATGCTTGTTATCTTTTTATACTAATAAAATTATATTATTATTGTAGGAAATTTTTAATCATTCTGGGTTGGGCCATCTTGATATTATTAGCATATAAAGTATCCCAGTTTGATTATGAAATGGCCAACTTTGATCCATATGAGATACTAAATGTACCAGCTGTGAGTATAAAATTTGTATGCATAGCGGTTTGTTGCATAACAAAAATAAATGCTAAAGTTCCAATTGTAGGGTTCTTCACAAAGTGAAATTAGGAAAGCTTATCGCAAGCTTTCATTAATTCTTCATCCTGATAAAGAAACTGGAAATGAGAAGGCTTTTATGAAATTAACTAAAGGTAAAGAGCAACAAATAGGGAGATTGTGTGCACAGAACTGAAAAGATACAACACGATATATTCAACCATATTTTACAACATATTTGATAAATTTATAGCACATTGTACACAAATAGTAATACAACATGTAGAATGATCTATGATAGGGGTTGTGTTAGAATACCTGCACTTGAAATTAATCTTACAACGACTAAAAATTTAGCATCACATTTAATTCTTGAAAATTATTACACTGGTATCAAGTTGCCACTACTAATGCTCTAAATTTGGATGCACACAAGTTAACTGAATTTTTTTTTATTAACAAAAATAGCTTACCAAGCTTTAACGGATGATGAAGCACGAAAAAATTGGGAAAAATATGGAAATCCGGATGGTCCAGGGGCAATGAGTTTCGGTATAGCTTTACCTTCCTGGATTGTCGAAAAAGAGAATTCAGTGTGGGTTTTAGGACTCTATGCATTAGTGTTCATGGTTGCTTTACCAACGGTTGTAGGAATGTGGTGGTACAAGAGCATTCGCTACACTGGTGATCAAGTAATTGGCGTTTTTATATGCCAAAGTAAATCTTTATATGGTGACAAATTGTATACTAGTTATTATATGTATTTATATTTCTAGGTTCTCCTGACAACAACTGAGATGTATTACTTTTTCTTCGTGAAAACACCATCTATGTCGTTGAAGAGAGTCATCATGATTCTTGCCGCGTCCTTTGAATTTTTCAAAAAACGCAATGCAGAAATAATCGAGAGGCATACTGACGTTGAAGAAGTTCCTTCGGTAAATTTAATTGTATTTGGTACCTCAATGTTTTTCTTTATTATTTTTTAAACGAGTATATAACTAATTTATATATATATATATATATCTCTTTTTTCATATACCCATTTCAGCTTATCAAACAATTACCTAATTTGGGAGAGAAAAACAAAGAAGTACCACTATGCCATTTGTATTCAATTAAAGCTAGAGCCTTACTACATGCACATTTATCACGTATACCGCTCAATCCTGAGACACTAGATAAAGACAGACAGTATATTGTAAAAAAATGTCCATATTTGATTCAGGAAATGGTTGCCTGTGTCCATCAAGTTATACTTTTAGCTTATGCTAGGAGAGGTAAACGTTTATCTTCTTTTGAATAATAATATATATGATTTTATAACACATATGTAGAATAGATAACTAATGGAATTTTTTTTTTACAAGTACCACGGGTGCCAACTATAACAACTATAGAGAACTGTATGAAATTGTGTCCAATGATTGTCCAAGGGTTCTGGGAGTTTAAAAACCCTCTTCTTCAATTACCACACATAACTGAAGATAATTTAAAATACTTCCATGCAAAGAAGGTATTAATCTACCTGATAATGTTTTTATCATTATTAATGAAATTCACACACACTGATAATGTTTAGAAATAAATGTGTGACTTTTCTTTAGCGTCAAATCAAAAGTCTTCAACAATTTGCACAATTGAAAGGAGAAGAACGAAGACTGATACTTAGAAATTTGTCAGACAGCCAGTACGAAGATATTATGAAAATTCTCGGAAATATGCCGTACATAGACTTTAAAGTACGATCTGAAGGTAATTTAATCATTTTCTGTTTCTTTTATAAAGTATATTAAATACGTTTACATTGATTATAGTAAATGTGCGTTTTGTATAAAATATTATATTTTTTAACTTATTATATGTGTATTTTATAGTAATTGATGATGAGAATCCTACAGTCTACACTGCTGGTGCTATCGTAACTGTAACGGTATCACTAACGCGGAAAAATATGAAACATCTTTTTGGAGATGATTCCGTCAATGAACAAACGATGATTGACGATACTAAAGCTGGTGGTGAAGCAATCGATGAGGCCTCGGAGGAACAAAACCAATCAACGAAAGTTGCAAAGCCGGCGTGGCTTAAACAGAAGAAAGGTCAAAAGAAGTCACATAAAAAAGGTACCAACAAGAAACCCGCTCCTGCTAAAAATGTGCAGGCGCAGTCCCAAACTGTGGCCAATAATACTCAGCATAGCAATACTCCTAATGCGAGGAAGAAGGAGGATAAAATGGAGAAAGAGTCTTCCAAGGAAAAGCTGTCCGACGTTAGTGACAGCGAAGCCGAGAGCGATAGAAGCGATGACGAGGATAGTCATGACAAAAAGGACGCGTCTCTCGACGACGATGATACAGAATGGGAAAAGTAAGGAGAAGAAATATTAATTTTTTTTTAACATTGTATGTCAAATAATACATCACACATTACACTTTGTATGTACTTTATAAACACATTCTCTTGTCTTTCAAACAGATTCCAACAGAGAATATCCAAGCGAGAAAGAGTACTAGAGGGAAGGAGTAATCTATCGCACGAAGTGCATTGTCCGCTCTTTCCCGATGTTAAGCAAGAGTATTGGTGGGTCTATATCTGTGATCGCAAAAGTCAAACGCTGTTAACAACCCCTATACACGTCACGTCTTTAGCACAATTCGAAGAAGTGCAACTAAGATTCACAGCACCACGCTGGCCAGGCCTGTATACATTTACCGTGTGTTTACGTAGCGATTCGTATCTGGGTTTTGACCAAGCTCAAGATATTAAAGTGAGTAATTTAAAAACACAAGTAATATATGCAACAAATTTTTTTACAATTTACACGACATCGATTTGTATCTCCTTATAGTTGGACGTGAAGGAAGCGCCAGAAATCCCGACCGAGCATCCGCAATGGGACATCTCGGACGAAGAGACCGCAGAGGATGTGGATGCAGCTGATGAACATTCCGAGTTCACGACTGATGAGGACATTAGTGACAATGAATAATATCTGTTTCTCAGATATGTGATTGGAATAGATATTCTAAAAGTCCGCATTTTCCTCTTTTTTTATATTCTCGAAGTTAATGTACAATGGACTTTTATACACAGAATTGCATAATCGTTGATGTATGTGGACAATCTAGGAAAAAATAGTCTGGTGTGTAAGATTTGTCAGTGTGGAGAAAGTAATAGCGAATAAAGAACATAATATTTATTTTAACATTGTTGTTTAATCCTCAATTTGTGTGTGGATGCGTTTATTCCTCAATTAGTATGTATACAGGTTTTCTAATAAAATATATATATCTTATTGTATACATAAAACATTTATATTAAAATACATTTTTTCTCGTTAAAATTAAACATTTTTTTCCTTCACAATCCAGCAACGATAAACAAAAGTAACAGCATTAAAATCGGGACTGAGAGAAAGTATAGTAAAAAGTGTTTATGCACTATATACACACAAAAGATCACTCAACCGTTGCATTTTTTATTACAGAAGCCACAAACTTAAGCATTCGCTGATCCATTATAATACAAACAGTCTAACAGAATATCACTAACTAAATAGATATATTAACGAGAACGATGAACATATTTCGTACAACACAAGTGAGTAAATTATATATCTTGGATATATATGTTGAACGTTCACACATTTGATTCTATTAGATTTCATGACTATATTTCAGGCATTTAAAATCTATTTCATCCTCTATTTTTTTCTAAATATCATGATTGTTGCACTTGAGAAGGGTAAGTTATATGAGAAGAATTTAATTTAAGATACAATGGGAGTTTATTAATTTAATACATACAAATTGTTTACATATGTATTTACATTGTGCGTTAAACTAACAATATACATATACATATAAAAAATTAATGTTTTATTTATATATATATATATATATATATTTCACAGCCACTATTCTTTTTAGTTTGTTGTTATTTTTAATATGTATATTATTCGTAATCAAAATATCTATATTTCTTCATCTATATTTTTTCTAAATCTATATAATATAATGAGTATATTATAGAATGCTTGTAACATTTTTTTTAAAAGCCCTTTGTTATACAAAAATAATTTATAAAAAAGAGAATGTAAATACTATTTAACAAATATTTTTTAACAGGTCGAAATAATAGATATCAAATAATAAAATCGGAACAGTTGCTAAATAAACCAGTTTACACGTTCGTTAAAACCGATAAACATGCCAACATTAAGTGGGGTGTACGGCATTATGTCCCACGCACATTAAGACGAACGGATTTCAACGACTGAATACATTAAAATATGGAAATTAAAATGTGTAGTATGTTAGATTACTTTACAACTATGTATAAATTAGAATATACATATGCACGAGTTCTATATTTTTAATCATGGATCCAAATTAACCATTTCGTGATAACTTTTCTGCATTTCAGCCATCAAGTTGTCTAATCTAAAAAAATCAGAATCTAAGATAAATTTGTCCTGAAAATTAAACTGAATATTATAACTAGAGGAAATTTACTTGTAACGTATGACCAAGTTATCATATATCATATTGTCTTCTGATTGGATAATCTTATCTAATTCAGTTGTAGAGATATTCAAGGATTCATTGTTAGACTGCTGAGGAGGCATGTCCGATTGTACGATTAACTGATATTCTTTCCAATATAATTTCGTCATGATGGTAACAGAATTGAATATTTTCTCCAGCTTCAATAGTCCATCGTTCAATTTATCAATTTGACTATTGAAAATACATACGCATTTATTATACAAATGAAAGCTTAAATTAGAGTTAATTTTTATCGTGCATAAATTCAGTCGTAAAGCAAAATTTTTAATACCTTATAATATCAGCTATATTTTTATTATGAAGTTGCACTTCACGCGTGATCAAAAATGCAAACACTAATTTTACCATGTCCTGTGGCTTTGTTGTCTTATGAGGACTTTCTCTTTTAAATTCCAGATATAGATCACACATCTTATCATATCTATATACATATATAAAAAAAATTAATTTAAGAATATCAAGATATGTGACCAAATGATATTCATTACTTACGATTCCGATAAATCCCTCACACAATCAATACTTTGAGCTTTATTTCTCAATTTATCATTATCTTCCTTCAGAGACATAAATTGCATCTTTATTTGATCGGCTGCACTAACCAATTTATCAACTTTATCAAAATAGATCTGTATTTTTTTTTTATCAGTCGCGTCTTCGCTTATGTTCATATACTTTATACGAATTGTATGCACTTGATCTATAAGAGCCTTTGTATTTTCCAATGTCATTTCCATGTTTGTATTAAACACATTGATTTTTTGATGCAATAAATCTCTGAAATATGTGTTAGATGTTACATTATGTAATATGAGATACAATTTACCTACTAATTAAAAAATATAGATGACAATCGTATGAAAGACTTACATATTTATACTAAGAGCAAAAATATATAACTGAAATAAATTCACTTCTTTAGTTGCAAAGTATATCACGTGGCGATAATAATCTTTTAATACTTCATAATTTAATTCAATTTTTGATTGTATTATCATTTTTTCCACTGCTGTAGGAATATTTGGTTTAGGTTTATCTTCTATTAAACAACATTCATTTTTGAAGAGAAAGAAAATGTGATCCTACGCAAAATTGTAATGGATTTAAAAAATGTTTTACCTTATGTCGTCATCATATATAAATAATAGATATACATACATTAGTTTGCGAAATAACTGATGCCGTACTTTCAATAAGCATAACACCATTGTAATCTGTTAGCACTTGATGCTTAATCTCGATATTAGTATCTTTCTCTATTAATAACTGAAGATCTCTGATAGTAGTGTCACCGTCAATCTCATATGTATTAATCTTGTAAAATGGCACGCAGAAAATGTATATTATCTATATGTAAAAAATATAGATCAGAGAGAAGAAAAAACAAGAATAAAATGTGTTTAACTTTTACACAAACATACCTTGTTTAATAATGCATGTTGCAGCATTGTGAATACTACCAAATGGGATGTACCACATTTGTCGATTATTCTACCTCTTTTATGTGGGTCCCATTGTAACACTAGCCTGAACCATTGGACCATTTTACTTCGGAGACAACTTGTAGAAAAAATATAATATTAGATATATATAGATAAATATAAAGAATTATATCAAAGAAAAGATGCATGAACACACTAGTTTTGCTTTTTATAAAACGAGTTATTTTAGCACTACATTTATTACACATTAAAGATTGATTAGATTACAAGAAATGTACACAACATGTTCTTACTTTGATAAATGAGTTGGATTTTGAATATCTTTCCCAAAAATAACTTCTCCTTCCTTCTCACAGGCATAAATATCATCATAGCTTTTATTCTGAATGTGTTTCATCCTGCAAAATTACATTAAATTTATAATTCAACACATACTATTTTTGATAACCACTATCCATTACATTATATTTTATATTTCAAATATTTTACCATTCCATAGTATGCTGCATTGTTGGTAAAAATGGTCTTATTCCAGTTAAAAGTTCGTAAAACAATATTCCTAAACTCCAATAATCAACAGAACAACTGTATGTCTCTTTCCAAAGAATTTCTGGAGCGACGTAATTTAGTGTGCCGACTAAAGATGCAGATGTACTCTTTTCTCCAAGTTCTTTAGCATACCCAAGATCTATCAGTTTGTATGATAGCTGTAATATAATTTATATGAAAAATTGCATAACTTATTATTAATCTTTAATAAAGAAGTGACTCATTGCAATTATATCATCTTACCACATTCTTTTCATCTTGTAAAACTATGTTCTCTGGTTTCAAGTCTCGATGAGTTATATTATGCGAATGCAAATATTCTACTGCTGATGAAACTTCAGTCATTATCTTGATTGCTTCTATTTCACGAATTCCACAACAATTTTTTGATTGATTTAATATCTGTAAGAAAAAGCATACATCATGATTATCTCATTAGTGATAATTTTAGAAATGTAATTTATATATAGGTAAATAACTTAAAATACAACTTTTCTTAGGTCTCCTTTTTTACAATATTCCATACACAGAACTGGCAGGTTTTCTTCTACATTTGGAAGCTTGAATGGGACACATTCCGTTTTTACAATATTCGGATGCCTTAAACGTTTCATTATATCAACTTCGTTGACCCATCTTTTTTGTTGCATCCGAGTCAATTGTGAGTAATTCCATTTGCATTTTTTAATCGCTGAAATCACAATTAATTTTATATTAATATCAAATATATAAATAGTTATTATATATAAATAGTGTGAAATATTTATATTTATAATTATATTAGTTTACCGAGTTTTTTGCCACTCTGGACGTGTTCCCAAAGTTCGACAATTCCGAAGCCTCCAGTTCCCAGAGTACAATTTAATTTCCAATTGTCACTTGACATAATATTAGACGTCATTTCGAGTTTGCGAAAAGTAAATTCGTATTTCAACTGATATACATATCAAATCAAACTCTAGACCTTAGATGCGATTTCATACTGATATGAGACACAAACGGTATTATTCCTTTTTTTACTTCAAGAAAAAGTTTTTATACAAATTGAAAATAAATTTTCGTAAATCTACAGCAGCTAGACAATCGATATTTCTCTCTCTTACCGGAAACATTAGAGCAATTTTAATGAATTTAATTCGTAACTTAAATTTTCTCTAATGTTTCATTCTCTCTCTCTCTCTCTCTCTCTCTCTCTCTCTCTCTCTCTCTCTCTCTCTCTCTCTCTCTCTCTCTCTCTCTCTCTCTCTCTCTCTCTCTCTCTCTCTCTCTCTCTCTCTCTCTCTCCCCCTCTCTCTCTCCCCCCCCCCCTCTCTCTCTCTCTCTCATCGTAATTTGTATTTGTACAATTTGTATTTGTATTTGTAATAATATCGAATAACATTTTGCTGTGTGAACATGCTGATTGGCTATCGGAAGAAAATTATAAATTCGTATGGAAAGAGTGTGTTCAAAAATCGTATCAATGGGGCAGCGTTTAATTGACGAATCAGAACAAAAGGAGCAAAAATTTCTTTCTCCTGATTGGTCAATACACTGCTTTTATTCCCCGAATATATTTCCAAATATTTGTCGAATGCACCGATTGGTCAACGGATAGGGAATTTCTAGAGATTTTATTGGAATTTTATAGTGACTTATTGAAGATGAAAGGCGTCTGCTAGACATTATCGGTCCAACCGTCTAGCATCTCAATCATGGCTGAAATCTTCAAAAGCGGTAGAGTGCGAAGGGATGGATGTTTGATTGCTTTCATGGTGAGTTAAATGGTGCGTTAAAAAAAACAGAAAACACAGAAAAAACGTTGTTTATTTCGTTGTATTATTTATACGTTTCCAGAAAATGTGAGGAAACTGCTGCTTTCGGCTGTGTTGCAATAAACATATTACATACACATTACATATTTTGATGTTTAAAAATTCATTCATATATTCATGTTTCTCATTAATAAAATTATTATTAGGTTTATAGTTTTTATTAATCGTAAATGAGAAAAAAAGAAAATTTTTTTATGATATAGCATAAAATATATGTTTGATGCTGTACTGTAAACTAATTAATTTCTAATCTATTTTTCCTCTGAATCGTATTGGTCATATAAATGGCACTGTGTTTTTGTTTTCTATTGAAATATGTAAATATGTTAACAAAGTGTAAATAAATTAATGTTTAAGTTTTTTATATAATGTTATATAAGATCATCATTCAGAAAATTAACACAGTATATAATTATGTGTTTGATTAGTTACGCTATGTTTTTGTTCTCTTACAAAAATAAAATTCATATAAAAGGATGATAATTTATTTAAAATATTCAGTGCAGTCAATTGTATTATAACTGCCAAAATAATTTCTTATATGGCAAAATATAAGTAAAAAACCTTTTATATATAAATTTTTTTTATAAGTTGCAAGGAATAATTTTTTTCCAAGTATACTATTTACTGAATGTATTAGCAATATTTAATATATAATTTTTGCTATATAAATATATTTCTGATATAAAATATGTTTTCACAGATAGTAGGATCTACTGAATTATGTCACAGGATATCGGAAGGCTTATATCATAATGCAAGAGAGAGAAGATGGCACATATCTGTACATCAATGTGAATCTATTGCTGATGTTGTAAAAGCAAAGATAGATATCTCTGTAGATTTTATTATTTTTGCTTCCGACCTAAGAACTGCGTATACTTTACCAGAAGTAAGTCTCCCTTTGTACATACGAGTATGCACAAGTGTATATTCTAAATATGCACTAGTACATACTTTTAGTGTATTATGTTATTATTTTTTGTTATTTATTAATTGCTATTAATTAATATTAATCCTTTTATTAATTGTAATTTTTTTAGATAGAAGCTAATATAGCCATAATAGATGAATACTATGTAATCTCTGGCGCAACTTGCCTAGTAAATTGCAATGGAATGTGTAATGTTATGGGATTGATACATAGAGCAAAAGCACTTTGTCACAAGTACAATATTCGTTTCCTCTCTGCTAATGTTTTCGTAAGAATCTTTATGTATGTTAAAGTTTTCTATTACAATCATTTCAAACATTTGTATCTAAAATTCTATTTTATTTTAGGATATGCAAGCCTGCATTCATTTAGGGGGCAGGATTTTAAATATAATGGAAGGAATATTAGGATTAAACAGTGGTATACCAATCATTGGGACAGTGATGCAATATTCCTAAGATGCACAGTGTAAAGGACTTGATTTGTACCGGTGATTTAAACTGCATTTTACTCAAAGATTAAATGTAAAACTGTACATGTGAGTTTTCCTCTCTCCCAGTTGCAATATTACTCAAGTTGCTAAAACTAGAGCCTATATATTGCAAGATGAAGAAGTCAACTGGTAAGACGTATGCCTCTAGCCAGGAAGATAGCGAGAATGACAGTGACGTAACCGAATGCAGCATCGGGAGTAATTCTACTGCTGGCACTCATCGCAGCGATACGCCCACTCGAAGCGCCCGTTACAAACGAAAAGGTCGTCGCAGGAGTAAAACAGCCAAGTACAAGCCTTCTACGGACAAACCATTGTACAAATATTGCTGTAATGTCAAGGAGGATCATGGTCAACCGTTGTTCGGCGTGCAGTTCAATTATCATTTGAAGGAGGGCGAGCCATTGATATTTGCTTCTGTGGGAAGTAATCGCGTGAGCATCTACGAGTGCCCGCAAAGTGGAAATATACGACTACAACAGTGTTATTCTGATCCTGACACGGAGGAGAATTTTTATACGTGTGCTTGGACGTACGATGATTCCGGGAAGCCTCTGTTATCCGTGGCCGGATCGCGTGGAGTAATACGAATTATTAGTGCCGCGACAATGACCTCCATCAAGCACTATATCGGTCATGGGCACGCGATAAACGAGCTAAAGATTCATCCGAAGGATCCAAACATATTGCTGTCTGCATCGAAAGATCACGCTTTAAGACTGTGGAACATCAAGACAGACGTGTGCATCGCGATCTTTGGTGGCGTAGAAGGTCACCGTGACGAAGTATTGAGCGCCGATTTCGACATACGAGGTCAACGGATCATTTCGTGCGGAATGGATCACGCTCTCAAACTATGGTCTTTGAACAAATCGGACATGCAGGAGGCGATAAAGCAGTCCTATCACTCTAATCACAATAATCACGGTCGTAATGGCAGACCCTTCGATTCGATACTCCAACATTTTCCAGACTTTACCACTCGCGACGTTCATCGAAACTATGTCGATTGTGTGAAATGGTTCGGTGATTTTATTCTGAGCAAATCCTGTGAGAACTGCATTGTGTGCTGGAAACCAGGTAGACTCGAGGATTCGCAATTGCGCAACGGAGAAACGAGCGCGACGGTCATGCATCGTTTCGAGTTTAAGGAATGTGACATTTGGTTTATACGTTTCTCCATGGACTTTTGGCAGCGTACGATTGCGTTAGGTAATCAAGTCGGTCGCACATACGTTTGGGACTTGGACATGGAAGAGCCTGGACAAGCGCGCTGCTCGTCTCTTCAGCATCCTCGTTGCACCGCGCCGATCCGCCAAACTAGTTTAAGTCGAGACGGCTCTGTATTATTGTGCGTCTGCGATGACGCGACTATTTGGAGATGGAATCGTGATCACTGATTCTATTCAAATTCATTTTATTCACTTTATGAAAACGTGCCTTTACATGCGTATACTTGCAATAATTTTTATCTAAAGACAAAATTGATTTTCTTAAAGGGGAGTTGAAGTTTTGAAACAAATGTTTTTATTAGTGAACTTGGTTGGATGCACTAGTGTGCACATAAAGCTTATCGTACACAAAGTTACAATGACATAAGTAATTAAAAAATGATAATAACTTGTATAATAATAATTATTTTACTGTTTTAATTACTTATGCTATTATAAGTTTATGTACAATAATCTTTAATGTATACACAAGTACACATTAGTGCATCCAATCGAATTTACTATATAATACATGTATATACATTCGATAAATTATATCCTTAAATTTCTGAAAGTTTTGATATTTATAATGTGTTTTGATTTGGTGATCAACGTAACTATTGCAGGTTTATGATGGAAAATTGCAATTATATAAATTATAAAAGTATCTAGAATTTTTAATTGAATGAGATTATAAGATAGAAAATTGTTGTATGTATTTTATAATATGACATTTGATATATTTATACAAAGCTATGAATTTTCTATAGCTTGCACATAAACTTTTATATAAACTATCTTAGATTGTCTGTGTTTGCATGTAAACTGCCATTAATAAACTCTAAAACTTTATCGCACCAAATATAATATATTTTCAGTGAACTCTATGATATATTGGAAAGAAACTAGTATAAAGATAGTTGGTTCACATAGTTTATTAGACAAAAAACATCTTTAGAGGGTGATGCGTTCTCTACTACTCTAACATATTACAGAAAAAGTATGGGCATTTAAAGACCATCTCATTAGCGAGACAAACTACTTGTTTTCCAGTAAATTATAAAGTTCACTAATTTTAATATACACTGTTTTTTCTCTTTTTTTAACATATATATACCAGGTGTCCCATTTTAAAGGACCCACTCAAATATCTCATTGTCAGAAACACTGCGTTAAATCGAAAAATGTTTCCTATAAAAGTTGTAGGGTTTCGAGGAGGACATAACATAGTAATATTCATTTGACCTTGGGCAGCATCTCCAAGTGAAGGTGAGAATTTGAAGGTGAGGTGAATTTTGAAGAAAATAAAAAATGCTTCAGATAAAAGTTGTTCAAATTAATTAGTAGAAAAAGATGTTATAATAAAAAATATGGGTTTCCATTTAAAAAATTTATTCTCACCTTCACTTGACCTTGGAGACGCCGCCCAAGGTCATATGAATATTACTATGTTATGTCCCCCTCGAAACCCTACAACTTTTGTAGGAAACATTTTTTGATTTAACGCAGTGTTTCTGAGATATTTGAGTGGGTCCTTTAAAATGGGACACCCGGTATATATGTATATATATACAAATTGAAGATTAGGTTCGATTATATATCAACAGTTATACTACCAACGTTTCAATATTAATTTTATAAAATAATCATTGTAAAATAATTGATAAAATAAATGAACAGCTATCCAATGTTTGTATTATCGATGTCGAATTTGCATAACTTTATCATTAACTCAATATTTATTAATTTTTGACAAAGAAAACTAATTACTGTAACGTCTATTTTAGGTTAAATAGTTGGCACTGTCAGACATTACACGTTGCGAATTACCATTCGTTCATACGAATTTGATAAGATTTTATACATCTCTCAGTATCGGAGAATGTACAGTACACGTGTCGCACGCTGTAGTTGATATAAATCTTAGATATATATTACTGTAAAAAAAGTATTATACAATTAAAAGTGTATCGCAACTTGCACAATAATTGATGTACAAGGTAAGGAAATTTTCTTTGACTCGTACATATATCTACAATCTACAAAAATTGCATAACGAGTAAATTTATCTTTCTGTGAGAAATATTAAATGAAATCCACACAAAATTTATACCTCTTTGCAGATGAGAGGCTTGTTATTTGTGAGTCTATTTTTGATAAGCATATTTACTGCGGAATCTACAGAAATCGATCTAAAGCATTTGAAATGTTTAGGTAAAAATAAATTCCAATTTATGATAATTCTAATTTAATAACTTAAAAATTACAGAGTTATTAGTGGAAAAATAATTGTTGCGTCTTTCAGTTTGTAGGGCAACTATGAAAGAATTACAGGCTGAAGTATCCAAAACCAATCCTAATACATTAGTCGAAGTAGGTAGATATAGAATGGATGCTGAGGGAAATACTATACACAAAAAAGTAAGAAGATAATAAAAAGAAATAATATAAAAATTATCAACATTAACACATTCATCGTCATGAAGGTCATTCAATAATGACATTCAATAACTGATCATAAGATAGGTTACAATATGTATAATATGCAATTACATTTGCAAGATTTGATTAAGTTTAATAATAATATAAAAGTATAACAAAGTATATTGTAAACAAATTACAGAGTAAATTATTATAAAGAGTAAAATTAATTTTTTTTAATTTATTGAAATTGTAAAAATAATGCATGTTACGATGAATTTTACTAAAATAAAATAATTCCATTAGGGGAATGGAAAGTCAGCTAGAATATATTTGGCAGTGAATGTGTTAAACAATTTTAAGAATATTTTAGTCGGTTTTTAAATCACAACATTTTGTAAATTAAATATATTCAATTTTTTCATTCTATTAATATGAAGTTTTTTATTTCAAGGTTCCATTAAGCCAATCAGAAGTATACATTTCTGATGTGTTGGATAACATCTGTGAGAAAATGACAGATTATGTGAGAGCAACAAAGAAGTCTAACAATCAATTGACAATTTTAAATCTCATGTCTTCAGGTGGTATGAATCCTCTGATGAACAAAGTTGATATAATTCAAGATAGTGATTTAAATAAGAGTCTCCAGCATTACGTGAGTGCTGCTTATTATATTTGAATATTAATTCTGAATATGTTCTTATCCATTAATTTACATTAATTTATGCTAATGTTTTTAGTGTGGCGATATAGTTGGGGAGTTTGAAGACGATATAGTATCATTATATATTAATGATGTACGACATAAAAAAGATGTGCTTTGCAAAAAGATCACAAATATCTGTAATGAAGATTATATCAATGATGATGATGATGATGATGAAGACGATAATGAATATGATCAGATTGATTCCAATTATATTACTAATCATGATTACGATGAAGATAGAGATGAATTATAAATGCGTTTAGAACAATTTTGAACAAGTGTGGAAATGTTACTTATACATGTAAGTGAATTAAGAAATTTTCAAAGAGATATTAGATTAGGTTAATCATTTAAATGGTTTTTGTTTTGTAAACTTTGTACATAAAATACATAAGTATTCTGCATTTTGTTATTAAATTGTATGCATTATATCATGAATACTATATATTCTGATATTTTTATTATATCAAGTATAATTAAATTATAAATGCTCTATATTAATGTGGATGTTGGATACACAACACATTTACATGCGCACGCACATTAGCAAAGATTCAAGATATTTGCAGTGTATATTGAACATTTTCGATATTTTTAGAATCATTAGCTATTGTATTATAGAACAAATTTATAAAATAGAAAAATTAAATATATATTTGCACGTGACATATATAGATTTAAATTTAGCGCGATTCGTTCCCCGTCGTCACGTGATTGATTTTAATATGCTCAAATTACAGTAGACGACGGCGCGACGTGCGTCGGGTGCGTCGGAATTCGGAGTGGGGAGCTTGGTGGGGGGATGCGTGCGCCGGGCGCCCCACCCCCACTCCTCGCCCCCACTCCTCACCCCCACTCCTCACCCCCACTCCGCGCACCGAATCGAATTCCGCGGCGCGCGGCGGCGACCGACGCAGCGCCACTTGAAGGTTAAAAGTCGAACGCACCGCGCACATCGACACGCGCTCTTACATATTATATATATTATATATTTTATGGTTGCGCGATTTGAAATTGGCAACACTGCACTGGAGTGAAGTTTGGCGAGTTTTGTCCGATTAATCTGACGTCTGACCGGTCTGACTTTCACAGCCGTCACAGGGAACGACGTTTGGAGGTGATTCTGTAGGCGAATCCAGCTGAAGCAGCCTCTTTCCAGCTGCACGTATTTCGCAACGCGTCGTTGTGTGTGTGCGCGTGCATGTGTGCATACACTTTCGGAGCATTGTACGTAAGCGCGAGAATGACAGTCCGTTTGCTCGTTCGGGAACGCGCGTGAGCGTGGAATCGTGCAGTGCAGCATCGTCCATCGAACATATGATCGTTGCGTTGCCGAGGTATAAACTAGATCAATTCATCGTTCGGGAGTGAATAGTGATTCGCGCCTATCGTTATCGCGCGTATGATTTGTAGAAATGACGACGAAGCGTCGTGTCTCGTGTCAGCAGTGAGACTTCCTGGAGCGATCAACGAGTGACAAGCCAGACGAGGAACGAAACTGACAACCATGAGTTCCGTCTGGAAACGTCTGCAACGAGTGAATAAGAGAGCCGCCAAGTTTCAATTCACCGTCTCTTATCATGAAGTCACGTTGGAGACGACGACGAAATGGTGAGTGACTATATATGATTTTATTCTTACTCGCGAAAATTTTCTTTCGCTCATCCTTACTGTCAAATAAAGCGCGCTTTATACAAATGCTTCTATGCTGTATTCTATTCTATTTTTGTCCGTGATACTATGTTTCATTTCGCAAACATAACTACTTCTAATTATACTTGCAACGAAAAAGTATTGAGAATTCTATTGTTTTTTAACGTCTCTCGATAGGGTATACTTAATTATTCCCTATTAGCAATTCTGTTGAAACATTACAAATGTTTTTTTAAGCAAAAGAAAACACATATAGCTGATATTTATGTAAATTATCATGTTTTTTAAATAATTATATTTAATTTCACGAACTATGTTTATATTTAAGATTAGTGCAATTTGAATGGTATTTTTTTATTTATAATACTGTGCACATTTTGAAAAGATGGTATATGTATATACGAAACAATTTGAAAAATAATATACTGCAATATATTTTATAAAACTATATAAACTTTACATCATATAAATCTGCGAAAGGTAAATATTCCTTTGACATACTCTTGAGAAAATGTAGTGACACTATATAACGTTCTGATAGGAAACCAAATAAACTGAGCGTTGTTTGGACAAGACGTAGCAGAAGAGTTAGTTCAGAACCTTTAGACTGGGAGCCAAGTTTGAGCGATCCACTAAAGGGTGCTATTAGCTGGGCAGTTCCTGACAATCACACAGTTTCTGTGACGCTATTCAAAGATCCACGAACACACGAATTAGAAGACAAAGATTGGACATTTGTCATCGAAGATGTAAGCAATACACTATACTGATGATAAATCTGTGAAACATTGATAATACAACACTGTCATACATACATTGTCTCATTCTCGAGCAGGTATCATCGACGGGAAAGAGGCGTCATGTGGCTGCTACGAATATAAATATGAAAAAATATGCAACCCTAGAATCTAGCCAGCAACAACTCAAACTAGACTTAAAACCAACTTCTAAGAAGATTGTTAGCGCTACGCTCGAATGTACTTTGTCATGTGTATTCCTGCGAGAAGGCAAAGCGACGTAAGCGTGGAGTTCAAGTTTACTAATACATCACTAGTCAATTTTTGCACAAGTAGAAACCTATTATTTCTAATTATTAATGCTTTTTAAACAGGATACTTAAATAATGTGTAACTAGAATTAGTGCACTAAATTTTTCAGTCTACTTGACAATATTTGTTGCTCCATTTATTTGTTAAATATTTGGAATATGTTTTACTTGGATTAATTGAAAACTTAAATGTTTCTAATCTGTCATGCAGGGACGAGGATATGCAAAGTATGGCTAGTTTAATGTCGGTTAATAATAACAGCGACATTGCGCCATTAGACGATTTTGATAACGAGGATATACCTGAAGATGTTGAAGAGGTATCGGTAAAGAATTTGGATGAGATATTAGATATTTCAGCCCAACTCGATTTAATGACAAGTAGCCTCACTGAAAGCGAATTACCTAGCACTCCTATAAGCGGTGAGTGCTGAGCCTTATGTGTGTCTTATAATTAGTAATATAAATATTTATCCGAAAATGCGCTCAATATATACAATTTTATATATTAATTTTATTTACATAATTATTAGTTGCAACTATATTAATTAATTTAGTTACAACATTTTTAATTTTAATACTTTGAAACTTTAATAATATTTAATTAAATATTTATGATAATATATATAGAAATATTTTTTAATTCTTTCTAATATGTGAGAATCAAACAGTCACATTCCTAGCACAATAGTCATAAACTTGTATACAAATCAACTTAAAGATTCTGCAAAATATGTTTTAACAAAACTTTAGCGTAATTTTATTTATGATTTATGAAAATACTTTTATTCACTAATGGAGTAATTGTGCTTATAACAGTGGCAAGTTTATCAAAGGATGATACAACTCCTGTAAATGATAGGGAGCACTTTATACGCGACATTAGTCTAACAAAAATTGGAGATTCTCTAAAAGAAAAATCGCCCATAAAAGACCAAGTTGCTGTTGAAAATGAGTATGTACAGTATTATGTCCTATAAAATATAAATGTAGAATAAGATAGTATTATAATAATAAAAAATATTTACTACTTTACAAAGAGTGTAATTTCCTGTTTTTTTAATTACAAAAAACAAGAAAAATTTCTAGATATGATTACTTGTTTGTTATACAATACATAATCTAACAATTACGAATTTAATATCTTTGTAGTAGAAACATCGTACATAGCGCGATAAGATTGCCGCTGCAGCCATTGGATCTGAAAAAAAATGAGGCGAATGTTCCAAGACTGAAAGAGATTACTCCAGGCCAAGACTTACTGGAATGGTGTAAAGAAGTCACTAAAGATTATCCCGGTGTTAAAGTTACTAATCTGACGACATCTTGGAGAAACGGAATGGCGTTCTGCGCAATTATTCATCATTTCAGACCTGATCTGATGTAAGTATTTCTACTATAAAGATTGTCTTATTGTTAATCGGACATGATAACTTTCGTAAATCGTTCCATTCTTCGCACTATCTTCCCTAGGAAGAAAATGTCAATCAATAACCTTGGCAATATGCCAGATTATTTTACTCGCGCGTTCCATTAATAAACATTTTGAGATCGTCATTGTTTTGTATTGTCTTGTGCCAACATTTTGAGGATTATTTTTGACGCCAGAATGGTCGACGCATTTATATATGTATAACAGCAAGTGTTACTATATAGTTATTGCAATAACTATGAATATATAAAGGAGAAAGAGTAAACTTTACCACTTACAATGTATATAATATAAATTTATCTCGTTTGTGTAATGAGAGCAATTATACTTGGATAAATCAGATAAAAAATATAAAATGTAGGAACGTTCTATTAAGAAGACAAAAAATTATATCATTTTATTAAACCATTAAAATTATATCATTATTATATTATGTCATTTTTATTATGTCATATAGTTTCAAATGTTTCCTATTAAGTTATTGAAAAATAATCATAAATAATCTTGTTACTATTTCATAAATAAAAAATTCGATTTTATTTTTTAAGCAAATTAGATAATATTTCAAATAAAAATTTATAGAGATATCGATTCGCTATTACCACACGATGTAAAAGGCAACTGCAAAAAAGCATTTGACGCGGGCGAAGCTCTAGGCATACCCAGAGTTATAGAACCAGCAGACATGGACATATTAACTGTACCTGATAAATTGGCTGTGATGACATATTTGTATCAATTGAGAGCGCATTTTACAGGCCATGAACTGGAGGTATTTCAATTAAATTCTCTTATATTAACATCTTTATTCAGTGATTGTGTTTCTTCTCTTTCTTTGTGTAATGCTATACCCAGCACAACTCACCACAGCATGGTGTGACACTATTAATCTTGTGTCTTATTGTTTTAAATGAATCCACTCTAGGTACACCAAATAGGTAAAACAGCAGACGAATCTTCTTACATGATTGGCAGATTTAACACAGACAACAACACAGACGTGAGTGTCCAGTTATTTGGCCAAGAAATTATTAACTTACGAAAGAAGGAACAATTCGATCAGAAAAATAATAAAGCGGACAATAATCGACGGTAAATACATATATTTGTTACGACATTGTGCATAACTTGCTGCCAATACAAACTAGAGACATTTAATTAAAAGATCAAGATTAGAAACTCGCGATTCACTCTCGTAGATCGAATCCGTTCGACAACAAAAAGGACGATATTGACTCGCTGAAAAATAAGTTACATTTGAGCCTGAACATGGACAGTCAAGATTACGATCAATGTAACAAAGATAAGTCGCCGTCCAGCGTGAAAGAAGTCAAGGACATCATATTGGCCAGCTCAAAAAGCATTCTGGGCAAGGTGTTATCACCAACCAAAGAAAAGTATTCGTCGAGAGAGAAGGTACGTAGAACAAAACTCAAACAAACATTTCGACATTGCTCCCGATTCTTCGGTTCGGATCAGTTGTATGTATATTTCGATTCGTAACTGGTGCGCAGCTTTTTTTTCAATGTGAGGAAATGAGTACGAATTTATCGCAGAGCAAATCCCCGCCGAGAGTGCAACAAGCGCAGCAACGTCCGATACTTATGACACGCCGGCAATTAACCGATCCATTCGGCTCCGACGATGAAGAGGAAAACATACAGATAATCGACGACAAATGTTCGCAATCGATTTCGATTATCAAATCGCAAAGCCCGATCCGTGATGTCAGTATACACGAGATTGCGCAGATTGTCGCTTTTTACGCAGTCCTCCTATTATACCTCGCTGCATTAACAATAAACCCATAATAAGCGCGCACTGTTGTACCTCTCTCTACTTCTTTTTACCGGTAAAGTGCGTCTTTTTTTTTTTTTTTTTTTTTTTTTTTTCGTTCTTATTGGCGTGCAAATTTATAACTGCGCTTTATTGCCGACAAGAATTATGCCTACGTAATACACGCGCTGTAAAGCTGCATGTAAATGTGCATGAGAAAAGTGCGCATAATAAATATTCCGTAATGTACGGAATGTAGATTTATACAGGCTGTCTCGTAAGCTTTGCATTAAATTCTTTTTGACAAATATAGTTTTAGTCTTCAGTCAAATTTAACAAACACTTAATTTCAGACACTTAAGACTTTAATCTTTCTTACTTATTGTTAGTTCTTAAGAATGCTTAATGTTGAAAACTTAAACAAGTATTTCTGAAAGATATTAACCTTACATTAAATTTTGTATAAAAGAGTTAGTAGTAATATACAAAGAAAGGTCATAAATATAATTTGTGCAAGATTTAGTTTTCTTTTTCTTTACAAGAGAAATTATACAAAAATTTTTCTTATCAATATGATAATTTGGACATGTAAATAAAAATAAGTTAAAAGTTTGATAATTTTGTGTTGTTTCAATTTTGCATTCCTTTCTTTGTACAAGAATATTCTTGATCTGAGTTACATATATCCATGAAGAAGCTTTACTCGATGCAACCAAGTTTTATCAGTGCAAGTGTATTAAGAGTAATCTTTTATAGGATTCGATAAACTCTGACGATAAAGGAAGTCGAGGCAGTATAGAATGTCAAGGTGCATCACCGCCATATGGAGAACAACGTTCGCAACACGTAATTAATAATGCTTGCTTTTAATATTGTTTTTTTAAATTCATGATATATCAATCAATTTATATTTCCATTTTCTTTTTATATTAGGCATTAATTAGCCGGCACGATGAATTGCGAGAGCGTGCGAGACAACTCTTAGAACAAGCCAGAAACCAGACGAAGCCATCTGGATTTGTTTCCGCTGCAATCAGTCCTGTCGAGGTTTCGTATTTATATAATATTAAAAGAATTTCCCGTGTTAACATACGGAGAACATTTCTCGAAGCATATTTATGTGATTGATTGCAAGCACATATATTTATATATTTTATAGGCACAGAATGACGATGAAAGGCAACAACAATTACGTGAAAGGGCGAGACGGTTGATAGCAGAAGTGAAAATGGGCGTCGCTGTGACTCCGAATCAACTAAATGACGATAATAGCAGTGATAGACGATCGATAGACGATCAGAACAATAGTCCTAGACGTAGCATCACGCCATCGACTCCTGGAGATAGACTTAGCATAAAGGTATTCAAAATAATACGCGTCATTGAGATTATATATAATAAATTGTAATTAACTAAATTAACTTCTTAGTCTGAGTATAATGGAAACATACTGGGGAATACGAGCGTAATAGACGGTGAAAAGAAAACTGGTTCGCCTTTGTATTCCTTCTCCAAAATCATAGAACGAATCTCACCTGATAAAGGAAGTCCAGACAGAACTCCGTATACACTTCGCGGGGTACGTTAATTTGATTTGAATAATTTATTTCTCAAATTATTAATTTAAAAAATTACGTCTTGTGATATACTTGAAGCAATGCATATATTCTAAATTGCTCATTTTTAACAAGTTCTAATAATGATCTATTTTAAAAAAATAATATTTCAATATTTAGTTGGGTAAAGACATGACATCGTATATTCAAAATGAGCTCGAAGCACTTGAGAGGGAACAAAATCAAATCGACATACAGGCTGGTAAGCTTGAAAAGCAATTGAGGGCGGCCATGGAGAGCGATAACGAAGACGAAACGGAAAGACTGATGTCTCTATGGTTCACACTTGTTAACAAGAAGAACGCACTTTTAAGAAGACAAATGCAATTAAACATATTGTAAGTGATTCATTGATTGAAGCATATTATTCTTTGTGTGTTTTTGATTGAAAATTGCATAGACAATATTATCGCAATAATCTCAAATCTATAAATGGAATTTATCTTTAGAGAAAAGGAAGACGACTTAGAACGACGATTCGAACTTTTGAACCGCGAATTGAGAAGCATCCTCGCGGTGGAAGATTGGCGAAAAACATCGGAACAAAAAATGCGTGAAAATTTATTGTTGGAGGAGTTGGTGTCCATCGTGAATAAAAGAGACGAATTGGTTCATCATCTCGATACACAAGAGAGAGCGTAAGTATGATGGATATATTATTACTATATTAAATTTCTGTAGAATTATTAAATTTTATCTTTTGCTTTCCCATACAATTTTCAGTATCGAGGATGATGACGAGATAGAGCGCGATTTGTCTCGTGCTGGACTAGCTCAACGAAACAAAAATTGTGTTGTACAATGAAGAATTAATTATCTATCGTGTTTTTCCGACACTATTTTGAAGGTAAATTACTTGACGTATAAAAGTATTTTAGAAAGAAATTAAAAGTAAAAGTATAATTTATTATTCTTATTGATATTTGTTTTTAAATCTGATTATTAAATCTCTAGATTCAATTTATGTTGAATTAAAATGTTTAAATTATATATTAGATCTCTCAGTAAAATAAAATAAAATTTTAATTCTTATTTATATTAAAGTTTTTTTTTTATCCATACTTAAGCAGCTCATACTTAATATTTTAATCGACGCATTAATTTTTTTGTAGTAAGAAACACAATTTATATTGAATTTTTTCACTCATTTATTGATTTTCCTCAAAAAAAAATTTTTTTTCAATAAAATATAATATTCAAAAGCACAATTTTGAATGTTTTACAGGCATGACCCATTTTGCTGCAAAGTTGCCAAAGAGCTGACAAAATTAGAAATTGGAGAGTTAAGTATAGTGTTTCATGATTACAAACAGGTTATTTTTAGAAATATATTTTTTTTATTGTATATTATAGATTAATTCATTCGAAAAATAGATTTGTACTTTATCTTTTATTTTTACTATAAATACGCTAAATTCGTAACAAAGAAAGAATACTAAGAAACAAAGGAATTAAAATTACAAAATATCAAGAAGAATTAGATAACTATTAATCAATGAGATGCATAAATGCACTTAATTTCTTATATGTTATCAAGTACAGAATGTCGATTGTTTCATACAGTAAGCATTTTAAGCGTATTTTAAGTGGAATGTCACGCTTTAATAGAATTGTGTGCAAATAGATGAAATGATACATGTCATCGAGTAAAGAATTATGTAAAACATTTTCACAATTGATAGTAGATAGAGTGATGTAATTTTTCTTTTTTTTTTTTTTTTTTTTCACTAAAGGATAAGACGTTTATATTTAATAAAAGCAGAGCGAATGCAAATGCAAAGAACAAATGAAAAGAATGAAAGTTAGTGATAAGGATATGCCTTGACGAGATTCACAAGAAATAATTAATTATAAAATTATCTGTAATACTATATATTATTATTTCGTTACTATAATCGCATATATTCATATAATTAATAACTAATTGAGGAATATAAATGGAATGCGATTTTTTTAGTTAATAGCAAGTGAAACTTGAAACGTTTGATTTACGTAGAGATTTACTTTGTGGCTCAATCGCCAAAATATTTAATATTGAGAAACCAAAGATTTGTGACAAATAATTACTTGAAAATCATTGTTCGCGAAAAAAACATTAATGATAAATTTGATCGAGCAGATCGTGTGTCTCTCTCTCTCCAAGTATTTTTGATAGCTATTGTCAAGCTCTGACTGGGCCACTTCGACCAACTCTGATTAACTTTAATCGACGATTAAACTATATCTTTGTCTCTTTTTAAGAACGTATCTGAAAAGAGACAATAGATATAGTTTAATCGTTGATTAAAGTTAATTAGAGTTGGTCGAAGCGGCCCTAAAGGGGTTAGTTATACACATACGTAAAGATTAGCGAATTCCGTAATCGATCTAAATCGATTCGCGAAGAAGAAGGTTATTACAAAAGAAACTTCACGCGCGTCGGAGTTATGTATAATTTTCGGACTCGTCGTTCTTTTTCAATCCTATGTACTCTATTTGTGCCATATATATATATATATAAACGTTGATATATTTATTGTCCTATTTGTGTGAGAATGATTCACGGTGCAGAGGGATGCACACACACACACACATACACACATTAAAAGGTAAATAATTTTATTGGTGGTGTATACTTTTTTTTAAGGCTAATCGTAATAAGACTATATTTCTCATTAAGACTAATTTTTTTTTCTATGCGGTATATTTGCGTGTAAGATACTGCATCGACTGTAAGTATTTGGAATGAAATGGTACGTTATTTCCAAGTGCTTGGATCGTAGATTGTAACATATATATATAACACGTAAAAACAAAAAAATTTATTTGCTCAAAAGTTGGTCTTTATTACACACGGTCAAAAAGTTGACTGATGAAATTATGAATGTTTATTACGTTTGTTTTTACGTTTAATGCAATTTTCGAGAATGAATTAACAAATATTTATTGCCTCTCTAATTTATTTAACTTTTTCGAAATTGCTGATAAAGAAATATTATATGTTCCTGCCTCAACATGACTTCTCCGTAAAACGGGGAATTGAATGCAGGATTTACCTGCAAATAGCAATATATGAAAAATAAACATCGAAATATATCTCCTACAGCACAAACAATGTTATATTTTATCGTAAAATCACAAATCCAAAATTTAAATATCGAATAAAAGTATCTATTAATTTCCACATATGATTCTTACATCGATATCTTATATAGTATAAAATTTTGAAATTTATAAAACAGATATAAAAAGATATAAAAAAGAAGTGCATGGGGTTGGAGATAAATGTTTTATACATATTATGCTAGACAATCACACAGGTATTGTCAAAATTTTTCGTCAAACAAAGACTTGAGCAAAACGTTGCGAATACATTTGTCACGTTGTGTCATTCTATCTGCAAACGATTTAGCATAACTTTTGAATACGTCATCTCTTTGTGAAATAATCTCCAGTCAAACATACTAACACATATACGCAAGCAATTTATATAATTATTTCTAAAAGCGTATGATAGTACATATATGTCAGAGATATTGCGTGAATGCTCGAGATACCAGAATGATACAATCGGGATATAGCATAACGATCGATTCGATTATATACACATGTACACTGAGAGAATTTTCTCTTTGAATTTACTCTGAAAATCATGATAATCGTGGGACAATATGGTATGGAAAGAATTTTATGACATTTTTTCTTTGATTAATATTTATTACAATAAAAATAATATCTATCACAATAAAATATAAAACATGTTTGATTAATTTTACTAAACTGCATGGTAAAATTAATTAAACATTTTATATTTTATTGTGATAGATATTATTTTTATTGTAATAAATATTAATCAGAGAAATTCTTATAAAATTCTTTCCATACCATATTGTCCCACGATTATCATGATTTTCAGGGTAAATTCTAAGAGAAAATTCTCTCTGTGTATATACGCGTTTTAAGCAGACTATATAAAACCGCCCCCCCCCCCCCTCTCTCTCTCTCTCTCTCTTAAGAGCGTGTACAATTATCGAAACATAATTAGAGTACATGTAATTAAAACTTTGAGAAAAAAGAAACATTTGGGAAAAATGTTCCCTGTTGACTATATATACATATATCTACAACTAAACTGACAATGAGTATCGTAACGATTTTGTATCTTCATCTTCATTTTTTGTAGTTTTGTTAATTGTCGAAAGAGATGAAGAATCTCCGTTAAGCTAAAATCATGTAATATCGATGACCCTTAGTTAATGAAGGAAAGAAAAAATTTTTGCGCAGCTGAAATATTGAGAAACAAGAGATATATTACACATTGCGAAGCGTGATTTTTACTCTTGTTATGAGTCGATCTCGCTAAAGTCGTATTCTAAAGTCTCTAAATAAGGCTGGTGTAAGCCAAACTCAAGTATACTGATTCCAACTGATTTTTATTCGCCGTTGAATTATAAAATTTTTCACGGCGATCGCGTGCAAACGCGATTATAGCCGATTATATCGTTTTTCGAATAAAGCGATTTAGCAATAATTTATTATTCTAGTGCCTATGGATACTCGTATGTTTATAAAACCATAGCACATACTGGATCGATCATAATTTATTTTACCCTATGCTATTACGAAAAAGTAATAATTGTAAAGATAATCGTTCTTGCCAATGTGCTGTAGTCTTGTGGAGATGCGCTACTCTTTATTTTACTTTGCCGATGTTAATCGTAATAATGTATGTGAGGGTGTGCGAGAGCGAACGAGGAAAAAAAAAACGTGTATCGCGCAATATTCGCCACTAATAAAGAAAGACTTATATAAAGCACCGCAGAAGAAAACAATAAATATGATGTTGATGATACTACGATCGATTTGATATTGCCGTTTTATTTTTATTACAATAATAAAGTTCGTACACATCTGAAATAACCCCTAAGCCTTTTATATTATGACATAATTTCTTAATGTAAAAAATGTGTCAAATGACATTTTCTGTCTTTTGAGATATTTTTTAAATAAAAAATTACGTCAATATATATAAAAAAAATACAAGATATTTTAAATTTAAAATAAGACGGCATACTTGAAAATGAATTAAATAGATTTAGTTTTAAAAATTAAAAAGGAAACGACAAAATATAATTGAGATACAATTTTATTAGAGAGGATGTTTTGCGATGGCAGTGACGCTATGTACACATATCGTTACATGTTTATGCAATAGGAATGATTTTGTCACCTCCGGATTTGGTAACCGCGACACACTTGATTGACTATACATAAATATCGATTGCGATATGTACATTACATGAAAAGTTTACAGAAATTACAAATCTATTATACACTAACTAATGATAACAGTGACGTACACAACTTATTAATTACATTTTTTTTCAATTTCGTAACGAGATGCTTTACCACAGATAAAGTTTATTGGAGACTATAAACTCAGTGGATTATACAACGAGATGAGTTTTTCTGAGTTTTTTTCAGAAAAAAATATGTTCGAACGATGTATTATCGTTCCACAATCTTTACTATTAAACTTATCACGTCACAATTTTTGTTATTTATAACAAACGACACTTGCAAAAAAATTATTACGTTTACTTTCAGTTGCTAATTCTTTGACGACTTTGGCATCGGTGATCTTTTCTTATTAATATTTAAAGTTTCGCGCAATAAATATATCATGCAAATTGCAAACAGAGGGGAAAAACGCGTATTATTGTTTTTTAGGATTTTTCGATAATTATGTAAAAAATTGGTTGTAGAGTTTATATTTTTTCAACATAGTTCGAAGGAAAAAGCCCTGTCTTCCCTTTCAGTCTTCCTTGCCACCAACCGCCCTCATCTAGAAAAATATTGTTAATAGATTAAGATCAACACATAAAGAATATATTCATTATTGTGCGCTATCAGAAGAATCTTTCTTTTTCTGTAGATATAATCACACATTCACAATTTTTATCTTATAATAACAAGAATGCATAACGAAGGCTACTTAAATTTAGTAAGAAATTGCGTTCTATACACACAATGTTACTTTGTATATTTTTATCTTTTTATATTAACGTAACTTATTATTATTTATTGTAGAACAATCACACAAGTTAGATCAACTCACGTTCTTTGAGTACTTCCAAGATGTCGCCTTCCCTGAGAGCTAGCTCGTCGAGATCTTGCGGCTCGTAGTCGTACAAGGCTTTGACTTTTGGCAAACTCGGCGGTGTCGGTTTCTGGGGAGGTATCTTTCTATTAGCTACCGCGTACGCGATGTTATCCTCCTTTCTTCCTAAGCGGTCCAGTGCGTCGTTAGTCCGTTTCATGTTCAACTCCTGGGACGTTTGCATTCCTTTAGTGTGACCGGAAGCGTTATGTTCGTTGAGAGGAGGTAACTTAAATCTTGCGGCTTCGTGCGATGGCGGTGGCTCCGTGGGCGGTGGAGGAAATTTGAGCAAACCTTCAAATCATCCGGGAAAAAAAAAAACATATTTATGCAAGTGAGCTTAATATGCACATATAGGTAAATTTACAATCAATTCTAAAGTTACAATACAATTATAAATTAAGAAATAAATTAGTAAATTACAATTGTAAATTAATTAAGTTACATTAAGTTAACAATACTTGACATTTTCATAATTTAACGCGCCGCGATTTGCACTTATTTCGTAAAACTTTTTAAAATTATTTTTTTGCAATTTTACACGAGCTATGCACTTTCTCGCGCATTTCGCTTATTTAAAGATATTTCTTCGAATCGTCGAAACTTACCACGTGGTCCGGTATTGGGATTGATATACATGCCCATCATAGCAGTCTGCTGATTTTGTAACATGTGGGGATAGCCTACTCCACTTCTCATGTTCCTCTGAAGCTGTACAGGTTGAATGTTCGGACGATTCGGTGGAATGTTCGGTCTACAGTCTCTACAGTTTAAAGTCGCTTGTGTAGGAATACAGTCTCTACAGTTTAAAGTCGCTTGTGTAGGAATACAGTATCTACAGTTTAAAGTCGCTTGTGTAGGAATACAGTCTCTACAGTTTAAAGTCGCTTGTGTAGGAGTCATCGATCTTTGAGCCGCTACAGGATAAGGAGGAGGTTTTCCCATCGGATTATTCGCAACTGTGACTGAAGTTAAATCAGATAGCTTCGGTGCTGAACGAATCGATCTCGAAATTTTATCATTGCGCGAACGAACAAATAATGACGTCGATCGATTCAAATTGGGCTCTGAAATAGAAATGGTATTATTATTTGTCTAAAAATAAGAAATGTAATTATATATTTTTTACGTATATGTATGTATGTGTCTATATGTATATGAAAAAAGATATACATATATTTATTCGCTAAGTCGATATTTTAATTATTAAATATTCAATAATTTGCATGCATACTATAAGATTGATTATCGAGAATTATATTATCCACCGAAGAGATTACGAATATTCACGAAAACTCACTTGTCGTGCTCGGTAATCCTGGACCGATACTGACGTTGAGAATTTTGCCAAACGGTTTCAAAATCTCCTTATCGCCGTAATCGGTTTGCGTGAACTTTACATGCCTCGTTCCACCGCCGCCCCAACCTTCCTTCTTTACTTTAAATTCCAAACTGAAAAAAGGAATAAATTTATGAATTTTATTTTTCGAACGCTATAGAATTTAAATAAATATTTTTATAGAATGCGCTATAATATAACAATGTGCAAAATAAGCCATACTCGTTGCTAAATTTAACATTCAAAGGATGACCGACGTCCTCGAGATATTTTTTGCCGAGAACGGATAGGAATTCCGTCTTGAATACCGATTCTAATAAGCTGGCGTAATCCTCCCTCGTATGAATAATTATGAAATTGTCCTGGAATGAAAATTATATTGTCAAAATACATGCGACTATACGTATATTATACAATATGTATGTATATATGCAGAGATTAGCATGAAAAGCATAATTACTTGCAGCGTGCTTAGCGACACGTGGCTGATCTGATTAAATGGAAGGTTCCTTTTAATAACCTGGACAGATTTACCCTTTTCCGAACCTTTCTGTATTTGCTCTCGGCCGATTAAATAAAGATACTTTCCGGTGAGAATGAGATCTCTTCTGCACATCTGTTATACAAATTATTTGTTGTAAGGTCTTTAATTTGTTTTAATCTTAATGCAAAATCCAGCTATACTACTAGATTTCTTTAAGGTAATATTTTCTACAGAACACAAGACACACACACACACACACACACTTCTAAATTAAAGAACGCTCGAATTGTTCGACAAAGTTGTCGGGGGACTTTCACCTTGAATCTTCTGTCGTATTTCTTCACGACCTCGGCAAAGAACACTTTTTCTCGTCTTCCGAGCAGACTCATTGTCTGCGGCTTGCCTTCCAGCCCTATGTAATCGCCCACGAAATTTCTATTCAGACTCGCCCGTCTTCGCTCCTTGTGACCGAAGAGAAGATTAGCGGCTTCCTGTTTCTGTTGCTGCTGTCTCTTCCGGGCAAAGTACTTTTTGAAGGCTTTCTGAATGACTCGCGCATACATGTTGTACTTCCGGTCACGAGCTTCCTCCAACATGAAGAGCTAAGTGGATAGTATTATTTAATCACCTCGTCGGACTTAATTCGAATGTGTGTTTTTATACGAAGTCTGCGAAAGCAGACGCTGATGGTAGATGATAGGTTTGTTGTCGAGATGAAGGGAAACTTACAGTTTCGGGTGCCTTGATGAAGAGCTTTGATCTACCGAGTTGATATTGCGATCTATCGATATGGATGCTTCCCAATATCCATTCCACACCCTGTTTCTCTTCCCCGGGCCAACGCGGCCACGTTTCTTTGGTGAGAATCGCATATCTGTGTAGAAACTTGGCAAACGTTCTTCTATAGGCGAAGCCAGCCCTGCGTACTCGAATGTTTTCCTTCAGACCTAAATATTCCACCTAGATTCATGAGGAAAATTGTGCGATCACTATCATCCTCTGTTAATTCATCGCCGCGAGCGTGTCGAATCTCAGAGATTCAACTGCTTTTAAGATTTTTATAAAGTTACAACCGAGTATCCGCTGAGTTTGTGCTCGGCTAACTAAAATTGAAACGTTTATGTAGCAGACGAGTTATTTAGCTGATTATTATCGATCGCGAAATATAACGTCCACGTAATACAGTTCCGTTAGAACATCTCTCTCGATGGGCATTATACTCTATTAAGGTAACTATCATTCTAGTGCAGGCTGTAATGTGGAAACTATGCCGTATTGACTTTCTCGAACAAAATTTCAGCGTTATTACTCCGAAGGAGGAGGAAAAGATACGTTGTCGGCTTTATCCGTGTAATCGCTCTGGCATAGTTCATTCGAAATATCGCATCATCAAGCTAAATGAGTGAACTCAACTAAGAAAATCTCATTAATGTTCTTGTTTTCTCATTTTTCTCAAATTATCGATTATCGTCTGTCTCATTTATATTTTTCATAAATATTTGCAATCTTATACAGAGTGTAACAAAAATGTGAATCGCTATAATACTTTAGGAGTGTCTTCTATTTAGTAGCGACCCACATTTTTGTTACACCTTACAAATGTTCACGCATGTGTGATAAATGTTTATATATATTTGAAATATAAAATTCTCTCTCTCTCTCTAGGCAAATTTATACCTGATGCTTGACTCTCTGATGATCCCAGTCGCGCGGCTTTTTCGTCTCGTTCGGCTTGATGCATCGAATGTAATGCGGCGTGCATTTCATCAGTTGACCGACCAAGCGACTGGCTTGACTTCTGATTTTGCTGCCCGCAGTGGTTGGTCTGGACTTGAGAGTCTTCGTTTTACCGGCATCCCGTGGATAAAGCTCACGCACCAAGGTACTAAGAGATGTAAATATTACTTTTCTTTATATTTTCAGATATATCTACCTTTTTTAGACGATATTATATATAATACTCGTCGGGCGATAGTTTCAAACATTTCGCAGAAAACGAAATAAATGAAAGAACAGAAAAGAAATATAATTAATTGGCAAGTCTTCATCATCATGTGTCATCGATTTGCGATTAAAATCTCGGCAGTCTTCTGATTATGCGCGACATTTATAGTGCACGTAATCCTTACATAAATACACGCGCGTAATTAATTTAGTGAAGATTACGTTAAATTATTGAGAAATTTACGTAACGACGCAGTGATTTTCAGCAGTCGAAGATTCAATTACTGTAGTTGTAAATGTTAGAGTTAATTCTTTCGTAATCTTTCGTAAACTTTCAGATTTAATTAAAACCCGTCAAAAGCAGATTTAAAATTTTCTTTCGTTACGATATAATATTATAATATAAATAATTTACTAATCTCTCTCTCTCATAGCTACAGTAATGTTTTCTCTTTATCTTATGCTCTCGTTTTGAAATATTCGATCGAGGAAAGAGAAGGAGAGAGAAAGAATACTTAATCATCGTCGAGCGAAAAGTTATTATGCGGGCTCGTCTAGTTTTCGAAGTAATTTGTCACATGTCGTATAATTGACATTTAATGGAATGATGGCTTACTTGGTGCTGGTCTGCATCAACTCGATCAGATCCAAGAAGAGGACATCTCGGTTCTTATCGCAAAATCCGTCGACAGAGTAGGACACCGCACCGGCGTAATGAATGATTGCGAAGCCGTCACTGATATCTTGGAAGTGGTTGTGCTGTTTGGCCGCTCCCGCCAGTTTCTGCGAGATTCGATAACGATAAATAATTAGGAATATCATATTGGAATATTATTATCGTGAAAAGTGGCCCAAAAACCGGGGTGCGACGAAGAAATTTCGTACCTTCTTCAGGTCGGTGTCGGCACCGGTGCTACCGCCGTGCAACGTCGCGCACACGTCATCCAGTACTAGAAAAAGACCAGGTGGCCTTTTACCCTCGAGAAGTTCTACAACGATGGCGTTATTAAAGTACTCTATCGGCGTCCACCTAATATTCTCGGAAACGTATTCTTCCTGAAAAACAAACAGGTATTCGATTCTATTCAAGGGGTACATACATTCTCATGATAACCTCGACTCTTTTTTACCAGGACAAATAAATCAATTGTCATTTATCGGCATACAATTATTCGGCTAATTAAGAAAGCGTATAAATTTACGCGACTATTAAATTAACGTAAGAGAGAGATAAATGTCAATAAAAAAGATGTGTGACACGCGTCATACATGCAGATTGCTCGGGTAATTTAAATCGTCGATCTAACTTTCGTGGAAGATATGCGCAGGTTGCAGGCACGCAAACAACGTTACGTCGAAAATACGGGCTTAATTGCGTGCCGCCGGTAACACCGCGTATATATCCCGCACGTACCAGCGATTTATATCTCGTTTTCTCGAGGCGATAGAAGGGAAAGGCGTGTAGTAATAACGCGATTGCCGGGCGCTTTTAAAATCGCTTTCCATTTCAGCTCGTTGCCGAAGGTGCACCCAGAGAACTCGCCAGCGAGAAAACTGGTCTCTCTGTCGCGCTATTTCAACCCTTTCCCCCCCGTCCTGTTTCGCAATAATCTGTCCGTCCTGCTAGACATTTGCGTAATTATTATTTGCGAAGATTAAGATAAAATGAATCTCTTTGAATCTCCTTCGTGAGACTTTACCATTCCAAATCTTTCATCGTGCATCGTCTCTCTTTCACGGTCACGCATAATTATATACGCGATCTTTGCACGATTGCCCCCCGAAATTGGGGGCTTATCCTTCTTGCTTTCGAGTAGACAGTTTCTCGTCTTTATGCTCACAAAAGCGATTCACGGTCAAGTTTTTTTTTGTACCCGGTCTAGTTGCGATTTGATCGCGACACGCCGTCGCCAGTAACCAGAAGTGGCACGATTTTTTCGTCCTGGCCTTTAGTCGAGTTAACGACTCTTTTTCATAAGGCTTGTGACCTCTTTATGATGGATGGACACTGTTTCCACCTTGATTGTTCTTCGGAAGACTTGCGCTATACAATGACGTTATGGCCCGTATTCGATTTCTTTTCTGTAATATTTATATAATGTAGAGTCTCTCTTCCGCGAAAGATGCGAAGACCCTTTCAAAACAAACAACCGATTCGCGTATATTTATAATTATATATTATCAATTCCTTCTCTCTCTTTCTCTATTATAATATTTTATGACGCGCGACTTCCGTGTTTGTGTCAAATAATAGTCCATCCAGTGGATGGAGCGTCAATCATAAGCAACGCTCGAGTGATTGGCGAATGAATGGTTCGCAACGGTGGTGGATAATTAATGTATATACTAAATTTGGCGCGCGTATTCACGATTCCTTTAGCGTCCTTTCGGAGCAGGTGCTTTCACTTCGCGCGGCCATTATTGTTTCACATTTCCGCCGGCCGTTCTCGGACTGTCCCTCGGCAAAAAAAGAAAACCTATTCGATCAATCTCGTCGAAATGAGACGCGAATTAAATCATTACACACGGTATTAATTACACGCTTTTGAAATAATATCGCGGAAACGGATATTTATTTTTTTCAACTCGAAATTAACGTTTCTCAGGTATAGAGGAAGAAAAAGACGAAGACGTACAAAGTACGCGCGAGCGTTTAATTAGCCGCGCGATAGTCGCGATAGACAAATTAGTCATAACCCGTTATGATTATGCGCAATTACTTTGTCGTGACGTTTCGGTGATAGTTAGGAGCGCGCGTAAGTACTCATTACGCACTCACGCGCCGTAAATTGTAATGATCTGTCGTTTCATCGCGTCTCTTATTTCATCTCGATATTCTGCGTAACGTATAATAATATATGACGTGTTGCAAATATGTTGCAATGTGTCATTCGTGCGGCGCGATTTTCTACCTCTCCTTTTACGGACAATTTCGTTTCGTTTGCGCGAACAAAGACGCAAGAAGAAAGAAAAAAAGTGCAAGAGAACCTAGGAGAAAAAAAGGGACGTCTGTTCTCAAGATCAAGAGAGTTTGCTCAATCTGACGGACAATTGTATCCTCTGTTTGGATTTGTTTGGAGCGAGCAATCGCGTCTCTCGCTGCCGAGACTTAACTTTCCACTTGACGCGTTTCACCTCCGACCCCGCTTACTCCGCTTTACCGTAGATTTAAGGACGCCCGACGGATACGCGTTCTGATTTCCGTATAGCCTTGCGGAACAACGCGTCCAATCCGAGGATGCAACCCAGATGCTTTGCCTATGTAAACGCTCGCGCCTATTTGGGTTTCCGGTGGCAATTTTCTCAAAATTAGATTCCGTTAGAATGGCAATGGCAGAGGACAGTAATTAAAAGCTGGCGCCGCGTGTAACGAACGCGCACGTGCGACCCGTTACGTAATGCATATTCTTCGTCTTATTCCTCATCATTTCGTGATTAGGACGAAATTATCGTCACTTACAAGAGGTGATCATTTTTTTGCTTATGTAAAAAAAAATTCAGAAAATGTTAGACACTTTATATAGATGTAGGAAGAATAGTTATTATACAAGCAAATATATTTGGTTAAAGAACAAGTTGTTCAAATTTTATACATATATGTAGAAATTTTAAGAAGAAAGGTAACTCTCACGAGCTCTTGATATGCTCTACTTTATCGAAACAAAATTCGATTAAATTCACACACACATGTACAATGTATTTAGGTCAAAATTTTTCTTTCTTTTTGTACATCGAGGGTGAATACGTATACGTCTCCTCGATTATCTAGAATCCAAAAATTCTTCAATTTTGTCGCTTTTACGAAAACACATGTCCGATGTGCGCGCCACGCACTCATTTTGAATTAACGTTAATGAGCTGAAAAAAAAGGTCGCGACGCGCAAACTAATTAGATCAGGAGTCACAAACATCGCGCTCATGGGAACCGCGCTCCATTGTTGCCGGAATTGTCGGGAGAAGAGAAGGGCGTATAAAAATGCAGATAACGGAGAAGATAGATGTGTGTATTCTGGGTTAACGGCGGTGAAAATAAGAGAGAGAAAAAGAGAGGGGAGTTAGCCTCATCTCGATTTCACGAGAGATCGCCGGATTCGTGAGACAGTTAGATGCCAAATGTCAACTCGCGGTCAAACTATTTATTTTGTTCCTTAACGGAATTCCTCTTGCGTTTAGCGATACGACGGGAATTTCTTATTACGATCCATATCTTTCGATATACATAAAGATTAGTTGGTCACAAAACGCACAAGTGTTGCTTAATTCTGCGACTAATTTATAATTAAAATAAAATTATTTTAACAAACAAATTCAAATATATCGATATCGTGAACGAAAGAAATTTTTAGAGATACATGTCAATCTCAGTAGAATATAATAATAATAATTATAATCTTAAGCTTGCGCATTCTTCGTTTTGTCTTATCAAAGTCTTTGTCAAAATCTGAAGCTAACTGTATCTTTATCGCGACGTGCATCGGAAACGCAAAAGATGTCATCTTGAGATATATTCGTGGAGAGTTCAATGGTCACCGCTGTGTTGCGACAATGTTAACTTTATTAGGAGATTTGCAGCTATATTGCATCGTTAATCTTATATGAGATAAAGCTAATCTAGACGCGCATTCGCAACCACGACGATTTCCTCCGCGAACGATCAAAGCTCGATCTGTTCTTTTCGCGAATACATATACATTCATTTCTTCATCTTTAAAGCTATGCATTTTGATTCTTTCATTAATAAAGTAAAAAAAATTTTTTTTTTTTCAGAAATATCCGCGCTAGAGTTGGATCGATCCACCGTCCATCTCGTGGAAAAGAAAATCGATCTTTTTGTTGCAAAATATATTTGATCTTCACGAACCACGTGTGTCACGAGAAGAATTAAAAACGAGCAACACACGAGACCAATCAGAAAATCTCAAAGTGCAAAGAGTGGTGGAAGCCGCACGTGGGAAGAGCGAGCGAGAGAGAAAGAGAGAGAGAGAGAGAGAGAGAGAGAGAGAGAGAGAGAGAGAGACAACGATATCGCTTCACTTAGCTATTTCATTACCTTCACTCGATCCTTGGCCGCAGTGCAACACGGAGCCGCGACCAAGTTTCGTCGTCGAGCCTCGTCGTGGATGATACCGATCGGCGCGATCCTCGCGCGCACGCGGACGAATGGATCGCGCGTTGCATAATAACAAGACCGATCCGAATCTACTCGCTTGAAGGCTGAGGAAGAATAACGATCGCGGACAATAAGACCGAGAGAAACGAGACCAAGAACGAGACCCTACAGTTGCATCTACGAGGTGTGTTGGATTCAAGATCATATGTTCGTTGTTCTTCAGGTACGTTCGAGCTTTGTTCAACTTTGTTTGCGCTGAGAACGCGCGCTTATTTTTCGCGTTTGTAATATATGTATATGACAGTTTTCGATTTTATTATTAATTATTATTATTAAAATTTTATTATCACGTTATTAATCAAATTAGCAATATGTCGCTTTTTAACGAAACGATAAATTTTAAACATTTGCGACGTATTGATAATTTCTCGAGATTTAAATGAAATAATTCTATAAATAAAGTGGACGGGAACATGGTCTCTTGATTAATTCGATTAAATAGTAATTTCGGTTTTAATCGAAATTTATTTGCGGATCTTCTCATCCAAATTGATCGCGCGTTCAACAATCGCATTTATCTCACGAATTTTGCGACAACAGTTTCACGAAGTAATCAATTTCAACAGCGTGCAAAATATATAAAGAAGATTTATCGCTTACAATGACGTGTCGATGTCGAAGCGATGGATATTCAAGTTTTATGGTCGCGATTATTCCCGCGTCGCGCTCATAAAGGCGATTTAAATTTGTACCGTGATAGGTGATCTATATAAGGACAGTTTCGGATTCGTTAGAATGTAAGAGAAACTGGCCGGAAAAATCTAAAGAATAAAACGATCATGATTGATAGATATGTAGATTATTAATTAAAATTTGTCTTATTACATACAAAAGTACGATGACATATTTTCAAACAAAGAAAGAGAAGAATCACATGACGACTTGAACATCATGAGAGAGAGAGAGAGAGAGAGATTGAGGCGTTTAGCCGATATGCATTTATACATGGATACTTCGCAATCGTCAATTTGCGTTACATTAAACCGCTCGACATCCGCCAATAATCTTCTAATGGAACTTAATTGCTTTGGCGTTGCGAAACGCCATTGTAATCGAACGAAGAGCGGCCGCAGAGTTGTAATCAAAACGAGCTCGTTAAACGTCACTCCCAATGTATATATCGACTGCGTAAATTTGCGATAGATATTTTACGATATGTTTATATCACTTTTTTTTCTCTCTTGATCATTTTCAACAAATTTCCACGCTCGATTAACGTAAGAAAATGATTGAAGGCGGAGAGACTAATTGGAGAGCGCGATAAAAAGCAAATAAGTTGCGTTAATAAATTATGCCGCGGTATCAATTAACAATCATGACAATCGCTTCAAATGATTTTCTCTCCGTTAGATTGAAAAGTATCACATTTCGTTTTCATTTTCGATAGAATAGAGCGCGGAATAACTTTTCGATTCGCGCGCGAGTAAAAAGTGGGCAGTTACGTAAAGGGTCAATTAAGCGTACTGTTGGTTCGTTTCGCGTCCGCTGTTGAGATAATCATGATCGATCTATCAAAGCGACTGCGACCACGTTTTCAACGTGGAGATCGTGTTCCCTTCCTCTCCGGAACGAGAAAAGGCGCGGCGCTCTGATTGCAGTTTTTTTTTGTTCTCTTTTTTTTTTCAGCAAACGACACACTTTTATTTTAATATTCCTCGCGGCAAAAGAGAATCGACGTATAATAACTGTCACCTTCTTCATATTCGTCGTACACGAGCGAGTATTCTAGTTTGTTGTGAAATTCTTCCTCCTCGCCGCAGGATGTCATAATGCCTGTCCAAAGAACAGAGGAAACAACGTCGACATTGTTTCTTTTTAGCTCCAAGGACCGGCGAATGATTAATCTAAATGAGAACGCATAACTTGGACAATATGTAAAAGTCCTCTCTCTCTCTCTCTCTCTCTCTCTCTCTCGAAGTCGCTAAAGGACACACTTGAACAATATCCCAAGGCGCAGCCTCCGGGCCTTGACCACAAGAAGACTCTCACTTTTCATTCAGGTGTGAATTTAATTGCTGCATCTCCGCCTTCCTCGTGGCACAACGAACGATAACGCGCGATCGAGAGATCCTCGCCGAGGATATTTACGTAAGAATGTAAGCAAGTGGCCGTAAGTGTGGCGTGGGAGTCGACCAGTTCGCATGCAACCGGCAACGTTTCCTCGACTTTCTAAGTTCCGATATGGCGCGATAGTTCGCCACAGTTGACCACATCGCCAGGTTGTTCTTCGTTACCCACGTGCGCGATTCAAGTCCGCGATCGAAAGTCCTTCTTCGAGGCGCACAGTAGCTGCGCGTATATATTAGTCTCGAATATTTCTCGAATATCCATTGTCCGGGAATCCTCTCTCTCTCTCTCTTGCGTCGATGTAAAAATATTTATCTCACAAGAGCCGTATTTATATCGATCTAGGGGAAAGCGAACAACACAATGATGGCGCGAAAGGAAAAAAAAAAAGAGAAAAAAAACTTTCTTTCGTCTCGTCGACGTCACGCGCGCGTGCGCGATTACGAATACTAATTAATATAGTGAAATCGGCACGCGTCATCGATTCCTTTATTTAACGAGCGTGAACTCCTTCGATTTATCGTAGACATAATATATACGCGATATTGCGATTACGGGTATAATAAATTTTTCATCATGTGAGCAGAACAATACGCCGGTTAATTAAAAATTTGCCGGTATAATATCCAGTACACGCGAGTCGAGGTGTATTTCATGTGAAATTTAATGATTACTTTCATAATAATTATCTAGCGAGAGATGGATAGCGTGGCGCGTGTAATAGCGATGATAATTCGCGAAGAACGTTTGCGAGATGACGAGAGAAGGAGAAAAAGAGAGAAGATATTTATTCATTTTTTTCCTCCTTCATCTCGCGTGATACTTCTCAAGCGTGTAAATATATACCTTATCTCCGCAAAATCGATCGGACTTATTATAAATATATACGGAATAAGTTTACGCACGCGGATATATAACTCGTCCCGACGATTATTACTTATGAATCCCTGTTTACATTCGAGTTGTTCGTTCCAGTCTAGCTCGGAGGCTACGACAATAAATTGTCCACGTCCCACTTCGCTACCGTTTCGTCTTCATTCGCGAGATCTACATACGCCTTTCAAGACGAAGAATCGATTGTAAATACCCTGTATTCGTCGTTCCGCGTTCATTTTTTTTCTTTTTACTCTTTGCGCTACATTATTCCAAGTAGAATGACTTGACGCGACATTAAATTTGATCTCGCAGATATACGCGAGGAACGAATGGTCTTTCATTATGGTGGTATATTTTGCGGCGAACATTCATTAATCAGAACTGAAAGCGCGACAATGAATGGAGAGATAGGTTTACGAATTTCTTTCTCGTCCTATTTCAGCGGACAAAGTCTTTCTATGCCATTCATCTACAGGTATACAAATCCATATCATTCCACTTGCGCAATATCTTACGATCGACACAGAGATTTGCGAGTATCTCATCGATTCAAATCGGTAGAATTTCTACGGTAAGAGTTTCTATCATTAATTATAATGTTGGGAACTTGTAGAATCTTCGAATCTTTAAAAATTGCTCAGAGAGATATTCATGATACATCCACGATATTCGAAGAAAATCATCAAATCTTCATTTGCCGCTTCGTGTTTTTCTTTTCAAGGAAATTCCAATGACATTCTTCTACCGACGATCGAGGGAATTCTAACCGATTAACGCAAACCGCGCGATTTCGATTATTCTCCGACCGCAAAGAAATCAGTCGAGGAACCTGATCGAGTCTGTAACTTTCTCGAAAATTAAGCATATCTACTCGTACAGCCACTTTACGTCTTCGCGAGATGTAGGAAATGAAGCAACGATAAGCAAATCATAATCGTACACGTCTAATTTACGCAGAATCGCGCAAATTAGACGAGGTATCGTTGATATTAAAAATTGAATGATGGATTGAAAAAGGAAAAGTCTTGATATTATCTAAAATTAATTTTAACGTTTTGGTTCTTCTTTTGGTTTTCCAAAAGGAAAGTACTATTTATTTATTGCAAAGATCAGGACGTTCGTCCTTTGTTCTCCTCCCTACTTCCCTTTGATATGCTGAGGATGGGAGTCCAAAGGAAGGCTCAAAACGTTCAAAATAAATATAAAGGAGTTTAACTGGCCCTTTTTATACCTGAATTTGTATTTAGATAATATTCTCGGCTCGTATAGATCACATAAACTGTGTAAGGGGAGCAAATCGATATGTAGAAAGAAAATGCAGTGCAGTGCAATGCACAAGTCGGCATGTCGATGACGTCGACACGAAAAATGTCAAACGCGAGCGGTGAGAACGCCGCCGTTTGACAGATCGACTCCACGTGGAGTCGCACGCTCCGCTTCGCCGAGCGTTAGCCGAGCACGTTCACCGGGGCAACGATTGCACTTGCACTTTTTAAGAGAACCTGTTCGCCGCCGAGGTGGGTGAACCACACCTACCTGGCGACGTGAATCGGCCGAGTAGATCTCGCGCGAGGAGAGAGAAAGAGAACACGCGGGGACTCCCCGTTATACTTTTGCCGAGAGCGAACGGTAATGCGAGATTATACGGGCGGAGAACTGTTGCGAGAGAACCTACTTTATTATATACATATATATTTTCTAATGTAGTCTCTCTATTTTGAACCAGATTTATTCGCGATAACGCATCCCACTCTCGATATATATTTTATGCGGCTGTCTGATCATTTTCTTTGCATACTTTGAATATAGTAGCTTTCAAGTCATTAGTCTAATCTAATTACTTAATATTTTATTTACATAGCAGTAATATTAAATTGTATGATGTCGAAGAACTTATCGAAGAGATATTTGTCTTGAAAGATTATATATTTTTTTAAACTTGTTACTTAATTGTGTGTAAAATAATGATTTAAAAAGCGATCTCGATCTCTTAGAGAACCTTAAAGATCTTTCAACTGCGGAAAAAAACAGTCGTATTCTTGGCTAATAAAATTACCAGCTCAATTAGATCATAATATTTTTATAACCACTTATACTCGTTTTATTCGATGTGCGTGCAAATTGTTTTTCGATATATGTACCGCTCGATAATTATTTCCGCTTTTAATTTTTTATAAAAAGTAATTACCGCGGGCTATGGACTATTGATTTTTTTGATCAATTTCTAATGGGAGACGATATAAAGTGACAGAAGGAGAGTAGCAGGAGAAAGTGGCAAACAAAATCGAAAAAGTTCCCGACGATTTCGACGATGAGAACGGAAAAAGCTTGTAACGATTATTCGGCTGGCAAACGAATATACTTTCACGCTCGAGAGAGAGAGAGAGAGAGAGAGAGAGAGAGAGAGAGAGAGAGAGAGAGAGAGAGAGAGAGAGAGAGAGAGAGAGAGAGAAAAAGAGAAAAGGAAATAATTTTATTCGCTCTCTTTCGGGAAACATTGTCTTTATATTTCAATCGGAAACGAATCTGTATGATTTGGTGTGAGGAAGATCGCACACAAATTGCCCGCGCGATACCATCGATAATTTGATCTCGAGATCGCGAAAATACGCGAGTATTAGGTTCCTCAGGATGGGCGAGCGAGCCATCCTTGTTACTTGACTATTTGAAATGCGTTTCGTTTCCTCGACCGCGCCGATAGTAGAGTAGAAAGGAGATTTTGCGTTAAGATAAAGCGATGAAACCGCGCGCGAAAACAATCGCACGTGGCCTAGCCTGCCTCGTTTCTGAAACCGCCCGTCTGAAAACCCCGGGCTCACCGTGAAATCTCACGAAAGCGGCTTTTTCCGCGACCTACTCACGCACACTTGTATCTCTGTCGAGTATTTTTTTCTTATCTTTCGAAAGAGTATCTTTCGAAAGAAAAGATTCGCCGCTCTTCCGAGAGATCGAGGGGGAAAAGGCGCCAATCATCAGAATTGTAATAATTACACGACAAATGTCGCACGAGAGAGGAGATACACTTGACGCAAGTCTCTTATACGAAGCGCTGGCCAATCTCGCTCTAGGCGAATGCATTATTCGAGAAAATAATCTCCCGATCCCGTTCAATTATTGCGCCATCAGAGCTGGAGAGCTGGATGCTTATTGGAACGTATCGTCGTTGCTAGCGGCGCGGACAATTATCATTTCACGGCTAAACTGGTGTAAAATTTATACCGCAGGAACGGCGGAGATTTCATCCGCCGCATTTCAACGTTGAAAATTCATTTCCAGCTCGGCGAGGGAGATCGAAAACTAGGCGAACCAGGTATCGGACGGCAAAAGTGTAACGATATCGCTGTCGTTTCTTCGCGCTCTCCTCCGAAGGGGAATTGACACGTTTCGCGCTTTAATTAGATTTTCTCGGAAAAAAACGCGATTCTCAGGAAACGGACCGAGAAAATTGTAGGACCCCGTCGGGGAGTCATTATTCCACACGATGATTGTCTCGGTATGTGTATTCTCGCGCGCTTACGTAAGGAAAAACAAGAGAAATTGTATCATTTTGTTCTTTGAGCAGCAGGGGCCGGGACCGTCCGAGCACGTAAAACTTTCACCATGTTTATTACTAACGGGTACGTCGTTACGTCGACGCGTGTCGGCATCGCCCCGTTACTTTGTCGTGCGCGGCTTTTCGGCGGTTTCGAAGGAAACGCCTCGTGAAATCGTCCGGTGTCCACCTCTGTTCCGACTCTCGAAAGAATAACGCCACGCTCTCGCGTAAGCGGCATAATAATTACGGAAATTCGCTCGCTGTTCTCGCGCAACGAAACGACTAATCGCACGTTATTAATCTTTTCCGGCTTAGCAATTCCAATTGGAGTCACATGCATTGTAACTCTTACATAAAGGACGTTGACCAAGACTGGAACGGTCCCTTAAATTTCTCTTTGACGTGTCTTAATCGCGATCTTTAATTCATAGAAGCAAACAGAACTTCCGTCAAGTTTGCAAACAAATTAAAAATTTTATAGTTAATATTTTTATTTAATATTTTTAATTATATATCATTTTAGTTAGTAATTTGATGGTATTTAGAGAAGATTTTTATATTAAGAAGTTATACCTAATATTGATTTTTTCGCGATTAATTCCGTTTTCAATTAAATGTGCATTTAGCAAACATGATTTATTTTTTTAACCATCTTTGCTATAACTTGTGGAAAGTTATTCAGTGATTATAAAAACTATATGAAAATATTTTTTAAATAGTTGTAAAATATTTTTAATCTGTTTGCCAACTTTATAGAGATACAAACGAAAGTGTGTTTAAAAATTATTAATATAGTGTTTAAGTCCAAGTCTTTTTATTATAGAATGTAGGATATATCGTAGAATTTTTTAGAATCGAATAAATTCATAGGAGAAAATTCTTTTTGCAGAATGTCGCGAAGAATCAACGCCTGCGCTATCGTGTTGCTCGTCCTGCTCGAGCTGACCACGTCGGCCATGGTCCTGCCGAGGCCACCCTCGTCGCATCCTAATCGCATCCGTCAGGATCAGGACTTGTCGGCGCGTAAAGCGCTCGAAGGCAAGTCCCTCGACGTCTCCGCGCGAGACATAAACGTCAACATAGACAGACCCGAGGATTACAGGTATTGCTATACGAAGGCGATATATTTGCTCTTCGAGCGACCTTCTTTTCCTTAGCACTTATCGATATCATATATGCGCCTGCTGCGCAATTCACTTTCGCTCGCTCGGAATCTTAGCTTGCAATTAGTTTAAAATAATCCGAGATGCGTCGTTGCAAAATATATTTTTGAGAAAGATTGTAACATATAGATATTTCATGAAAGATTGCTCTTTAAAAAACCTCTCTTAACATATTTATATTAAATTTTATTCTTGAGCTCTTAATTTTTTATTAATATTTACTTTTGCCACACAATATGTATATGTATATCAAATATATACATATGTGTATGTGTATTAGCGGATGATCAATATCTTGGTGCTCCATTCGATAGCTAATAGTTCTCTTCGGGAAACTCTCTCGACTGACTCACCGCGATTAGGAAACAATATTGCTCCGAGGCCTCGTGATTCTAAGCCGCTCGAACAAAAGCGGAAAATCCCGCTCGTTCTTTCTCACCGCCAGAAAGCGGCCCAATTAGCGGCAAATGAAAAGCCGTCGTCGTTGCGGCGCACGAGAAACGTGAGAAACTCGACCGAGAGTAATTACTCCTGTGGAATTTCAACGACGGTAGATTTACGTGATCACAATACGTATCTTTAAGGCATCGATAAGGCTGAAAAGAAGACGGGAGAGAAGGAGAAGGCGAGTAACCGACAATTTTGAAAGCAAAGTACCGAGAGCGATCAAGACCGGTCCGCGGGTTCGATTAGTTTCTCGATTCTTTTCTCATTGCGGTCGCAATGATCGGTGCTGCGGTTTATAATAATCGCGAATATCCGCCAAGAGGAGACAAATCATTTCTGAACAATGACACCTGCAAATGTCGTGAAAATCGAGTAACGGCCCCCGATGGGAACCGCGAAGCCCGAAAAGCAATCTTCCGCTCTCGCGGATGTTCATCTTACCGCTATAATATCGGATTAGCTTTGATGCTAATCATTCTAATTGTATCCGTTACTCGTACTGTATATTTACGGTCAATTTTCTGAAAAACGTCTTTATCCGCTTGTCTTGGGCGATTCATATAGTACCGGGAAGCTGGCGCAATAATCTTTATGCAAACGTGAAATTTTCTCTCGCTCTTGCAGATTCGTCGAAATCGAGCTGCGAAACGCGGACGAGATGGACGCCGCGAATCTGCAGGGTCTGGTGCACGCGATGCTGAATAATCAGCAGCAAAGCAGCGAGCAGCCGCAAATACCGAGCGGTCCCGGTTATCCGAATCCTGAAGTGATCCCGCACTCGATTTTCGGCGTACGCGACATGGGAGGACCGAACCCGAACTATCGGCTGGACACCTTCCTGGACGACGAGAAACGCGTTCTGTTGAGGGCGTCGCCGAAGCTGCAGAGCCTCGACGAGAAGCTGTACTACTTGAAGAACGGCCGGCCCAGAGTCTACGTAAACGTGCGCGGACACAGCGGTTCCTTCCGCAAGGAGACTGCCTCGCCGACCTTGACGGCGACCCCTAGCGAGGGCGCGGTGGGATATCTCAGGGTGACGCGACCCTTCGAGAGGCAGACCGATTGGAAGACGCGAGACAAGAAAGCTCGACCGCCCAAGAAGTTCGATCGTCGCGTCGACGGTGTCGTTTCGTCCAAGAGCCAGGAGGTAGGTGATAAGACAAACGGTCAGGCGACATTCTATGAACGAGTGGACGATCCGTCAACCACGGAGAGTTCCATGGTCACGTCCAGCGAACTGCCCAAACAGATACCCGCGCCGCCCAGCAAGATCCGGAATCTGATGGCGCAGACCACGCCTGTGCAGAGGTACGCGCTCAGGAGGACGGATATCTTGCCGGGATACGGCTTCATCGAGGAATGAATCGAATCGTCGGATGAAAACTGGCGCGAAATTGGCTTCTTCGCGAAGAAAGCGGGGACTGTTCCGCGATCGCGAAGAATTTCCAACGCATTTCGTGTTTAGAAGCTCGAAAGTACAAAAAAAATACGACCAAAAAGAAAAAGATTGACGGTAAAAAATTTTATTTAAATTATAAAGTAATTATTCACGTATCCCAAGCTTTATAGAGAGTGCTGATAATTATTTTCCCCAGTTTTTTTTCCGATTTTTACATAGTAATTAAACTAAAATTCATAAATCCGACATTTTTCAAATGTCACGAAATCTTAGAAACTTCAACGAGGGCTAGCTGTGATTGCGCGAAAAAAATTATCTCGCATCTCGGTGAGAATCTAACGTCATTAAGTTTCATGTCAAGTCATTGGCGTTAAAAGCTTAATTTATATGACAACTTATAAGAATACATACTCTCTCTATATATATCTATATAGAGTTATTTATACAAATTAATATATATATATATATATAGATATATATATATATATATATATATTGTCTATAAAATTAAGATAATAGAGTAATATATTAACTTGCAATTTTTAGCGACGATAAGTGAAAAAATGCGCGTGCCCGCTGATAAAATATTTTTACTTTTTCACATTCATTTGCAATTGAATTTTTATCTTTAACGAAAGGAGATATAATGAACGCTAGATTACTATAGTGTAAATTAAAAAGAAAATGGAAGCTTACCTGCTCTGCCTTTAACGTGAGCTCGATGAAGATCTGCTGTAATTTTTCGTTCACGAAATTGATGCAGAACTGCTCGAAGCCATTTTTTTCAAAGATCTCGAAGCCGTATATGTCTAAAATTCCGATCTCGTATCCATCCGTATCTGTTTCCATGGCGGAATTGACTTTCTGCAAAATCGTCAATTACTCGATTAGGATAGATCTAAGCGGTTTTATAAAATTTTACAATAATTTTAGATTATTAAAAAAAGTTATCGATGAAAATGAATACATCTAATGTATTTTTGTCAAAAAGGTCAATTTTTACGAGAAAAGAAATTTATCTTTCATAAAAGTCGATCGTATAAACTTTAAATATTACTACTACTGAAAATTTATCGCTGACAAGTAAAACGCAATCGATTAGCGTAAGACACATTTTTTTCGTGTTTTTTCATGTACTTGTAGTATTGAGACTAAGTCTTTTGAATGAATTTCGGATGAATGCTCCGTCACACCTTGACTAGGTAGTCAAAAAGTCTAGCGTAGATATCTTTTGCCAAGGCATCTCTCGTATAAAGCGCCTGTTCCACATTCAGCGTCACGTCCACGCTCTCGGATTGACTTCCCCATTTCGACTCGAATTCTCGAGAAATAAGCTTGTGCGATAGCTGCTCTGCCGAAATTCCAAAGAGGTGGGCTGGAAACTCGAGAACTGAAAATATATTCATACGGTTAGGAGAAACTGTTGCGGTAGAAATGTAAATAATAATAACGCACATATACATATATATATTATATGATTAAAATTAATTTATCTTGGACCAACTGATAGGACACGATAGAGTGTAGATAAATAAGTTATAAGTTGCCGTGCGACTTTATATATGTATTATATATATATAAAGTTAGATATTAATAATGTTTTTTTTTTATTTCACGATAGCTAGTGGCTTACATTGCTTATCGGCTATCTGCGAATAATTGCCGTTCTCGGCAAACTGTATATTTCCCACATGAAGTACCCCAGCTACCAATTTGAATATATCCATCACTTCCGTGTCCTTTATATTCATAACGCTCAATGCTGCAAACAATATATGATTATTAAATAACAGATAAATTTATAGTTAATTAGAAAAAAAAAGAAGATAAGAAAATGTATTAGAATAATCGTACACTATTAGTTACTCAATCGCACCGAATTTAATCAATAGATTGTGAGATATGATTTAATCCATCTTACATACCTTTAAGAGTTTCCTGAAAATCCCGCGCGTCGTTCGTGCCGTCCACCTTATAATTGCCACCGTAACTCAGATATTGATAATAATCCAGATTCGTTAATCCGAATTCCGCTAAAAAAATTTTAAACGTTTCATTATTATCTCGCGAATTTAATTTTATTTCTTTTTCACGTCAGCCATATTTTTATTTGTCAATTATATACTCACACTTCATCTCCTGATTGGCGCCTGTCGCCAACTGATAAAATATATGGAAATTTCGCTCGCCCGGATTGTGGCAGGTTACTCTCGACTTTTCCAGAAGAAAATTCGAGATTTTGCCACCGTTCGGCTGACCACCCGAACCGAACTGCATCTCGACGTATTTTCCCTGAAAATATATCGAGTTTTTCTTCGCGCTCTTTGTTCTCACGAAATCAATGAAAATTAGTATCGATACGTACAAATCTACTACTGTTATTGTTTCTCACGGTCTTCGCGTTGCCAAAGGCTTCCAGAAGCGGGTTCGACTCCAGGATCACGTCCTTTACCTTTTGCACCTTTTTGCCGCCACCGCTCACCCTTGCCACATAGGACATGATGTATTTCGCGGCAACCGTTTTTCCAGCGCCAGATTCACCGCTGCAAAGTAAATTAATTTACTTTAAATTAAATTTTTAATTACCATTTCTCTCTTTCTCTCTTCTTTCTCTACTCTCTATTACTTTATAGTAAAATACACAAGTACACTTTCTTCGATATAAAAATATATTGACAAAATTATCAAAAAAATTCTAAAATTTTTTGTCATCACATAAAATAATAGTCTTATTGCAAATATCGTTTACCTTATAATGACACACTGACTTTCGTTGTCAATCAGCATGTTTCTATACATTTCGTCGGCCAGTCCATAAATGTGCGGTGGATTTTCATACGGCGCCTAAATAATAATGACAACAACTTTATCACACGTGTGTAAAATTCCGATATTTTAGAAAAAATTTAAAGTAATGGAAAAGTTCTCGTGATACGAAAAGGATAACTGATTTCACACTCACCGCGCCTTGATATATCTCGATCTCCTTCTCTCCGAAATACGGCATCTGCTTGAATGGATTAACCGATACCAGTACGGGTCCGATGCATGTCTGGTGTGATCGTTAAGAAACGTTTCATTTGTTATTACTTAATTAGATTATCGTGATACGCTTCGGAATTTGCGCAGATTTTCTCTGCACGAGAGACACTGATAAACCGAAATTTAAAAAAAATCGAACTAATAGAGCGAAAAAGGATACGAATATGTAATCGTCCATGTATCTCTTTTTGAGATTCTCGATGATGGCCTCCTCGTTGATCTTCGGCAGGAGGACCATGTCGTCCACCCCGGAAATTTTGACATTTTGACTCTGCCAGTGGTACACCTGAAATTGTAATTAATTAATTGAACGTAATCACGTAAATCACGTAATTTTAATATTGCTGCAAAGTCGAAGAAAACTTTGTCAATTACGAATGAATCATTTCGATTAGCGAGCGAATCAGCGAACGTCGTTCACAAATCCAATTACTGATTCGTATCCAATTACTGATTTTTTTCTGTGCCGGGAGTATCGCAAGCTTATTCGCTCCGACATTTCACGGATCGCCCGATTTATCGATCGCTTCCGTTCTTCTTTTAACAGAGGTTCAATCTGCGCTTTTACTGGCGCCCTTTTACCACCATGTAGCTTATAATAGACGTTATACTTTATGCATTATTTATATATATATATATAGCGATTTTTCTAAACAAGCTTGACATATTAAGGCAAGACTCGATATCATAGCGCTATGCACTCTCGTACACTTTGTCAGAGATGCGTTCTAACATTTTTATATCCCGCATAAAAGTATAATCCTTATTAAAGTATCTGTTCATATAAATATTTTATCGCATCGGAGTAGAAGAAAAGCCAGTATTAGCGTCACATATATATTAATGTAAAATTTTGCGTATTGAGATTTTATATCAAAGAGTCTTTTTTTTCTTTCTATATTTATTTTATTAAATAATTTGTATTCCCTTCTCTCTCTCTTTCTCTTTCACGATTTGCATACGCGATAAAAAAAGAAACCGTACTTCGAGTGAGAAAACTGGTCGTAAATAAAAACAACCTAAGAATGGAAATTTGATGTGTGAAAAAGAAGAAAGAGAGAGAGAGAGAGAGAGAGAGAGAAATGAGCATTCTCTCGGTTGCACGACGTTGGGAAATGTGAGAGAAATCGAAGTCAGCGTATTCGAGACTTCCGGTCGGGTAATTCTTTTTCGACGACATCCATATAAAAGAGGATCTAATATAATGCAATCTAATATAATGCATCTACACGTAAGACTTGTCCTTTCGTAACCTTTCCTTCCTTGACGGGACATCCATCTTAATTGCCTTTTAAACGAGCGATTATATAATCCATCGTAGGAAGTCGGTCAAAGTCAATTAACGGATTAATACAAGCGACGTATATTGATTACGGTCTTACAGATAGTAAATTATGTAAAGCTACATGTATATTTCATATAGAGCAGAACTAGATCAGAGATAACATTATTTAACTTTAGGAAATGTAGGTGTACAAGTGAATGCATGTATCCGCGTGTAATTCCCTTTCCGCGTATAATTTCCTTCCCTCTCCTCATCCTCTCTGGAGACCGTATATCATCATCGATCGTACCACATGTCATTGCATCGTTGACATTTCGGTCCAACGAGATCGATCTGTATTGGCAGAACAATTTGCGCAGATGCAACACGCGAATGAACTCGTAAACAGACTATAACGAACGACAGCTGAAAAAGTCGGAGAGAAAGAGAAAAAGAAAATGGGATTTCGATCAATAGAAAGCGGCGGGAACCGAGCAACCAACGCAGAAACCAATGTCCATAAATGTCCAGCGATGAACGAGCCGAATGGATACGCTTCCCGCTTCTCTCTCATCGCCGCAGTTTCAGCGATGGACAAATTTTGTCAACACAATTGAAGCGACCGGTCATCAAGCTGCTCGATCAACGAGAGAAGAAAGAGAGGGCCATTGCGGACTCGGTTAATTATGACTGATGGGGCTACTGACCGCGCCATCGATCGCATAACGTTCCCTCTTGTTGTACGACGCGTGCCATATATACGAGAGAGCAGAGAGGCATGATTTCACGGCTTCCGCCGCAGCCGGCGCAATGAAACTGTCTGTTCGTTCACCGCAGTTCCGCTGCCGCGGCGACGGTCGACGAGATATCGCTGCTGCCGTCGCCCGTCGCGAATGTCGTATATTTCGCTCGAGACGACTTGTCGCAGTGTATCACTTTGATTCTCCGCAAAAGAGAGAGAGGGACTCGATCCATCTGACATTTTAAAGTTTGCATTTAAAAGTCATTACGACCTGAATTATTTTTAAATTCTATTCCACGTGATTCTCTTTTATTTTAGAATTTTTTAATTTAAACTTCCGAAATGCTAGCTTGGATCTGAAAGAATGTGATAAAGACTGCGCAGGTATGTATTGTTGTATCGCGCGCGATATTATTCTACTTTCGTTTGACTGAATTCACTTTTCGTTTATTCGTAGCCACGTTTAAGCGTAATTCGTTCGCGCAGGAAATTGCTCATTGTCAGCCAAATGATAAGACAACCTCCTGTTATCGATAAGCCAACGAAATTGGATAATCGATTATGACCAGAGCAGTGTATCACGAAACATTTACATGCATAAATCCGAAAAGCGATAATAGTACAACTGATTTTTTAACATTTAATTTTGAAATTTCAGATTGAAATTTCAAAGTTTAGCCATCAGAAATTTGACAAAGATTTTTAAGTAATCCATATTGAGGCGTGAGAGAAAATGTTTTTCCAAACGAAAACTTAGAGCGTTAGAAGTATTCATTAAGAGTAAGTCTCTGAGAAATAATCTCGTGACTCATGGCAGGTGGGGACGTCCGCTGATACACCCTAGAATTTTCTCAGAAGGATTATCTCATGGCATTGCGGAAAACGTGCCGAGTTGCGTTGAAATGCGCCAACTTGCAATTCTTCGGACAATAAGACGCTATTTCGTGCACGGAAAGGGCTCGATGAGATGCATCTCTCTCTCTCTCTCTCTCTCTGTCGGCCTTGTTACCACTTACATATACTTTGAAGCGATTAACAATGCCACGATTATTTAAGCACGCGATGCAAGGACGCGCGCGCGTGTATCGTCTCGTTAGATTAGATGTTTGCGCGTCCCTGATAAGGACATGTTGGCGTTGCTTAACTCGTCTCTCTGTGATAAAGATCTTCCTCTTTTGCGAACGCCGCCGTGAAATGATTATTCCAATCAATCGAGAGATGAAGTTACGACATTATGTCGATCTGCATCCGCCTTTAATTAATTCGAAATTGAAACAATCGACCTAATTATGTCATCGCGTGGTATCGTTATAAACAAAAAGACAAGTTTCGCGCTCTCTCTAGCATTACGAGTGAATAAAACTCAATCTCTCCCTTGCGTGATAATTCTCTGAAAAATTCTGCATTCTCTTTCCCCATCGCTCTTTTAAAATAAATGTACCTATCGATCCGATATCGGTGCGATGGAACGTCGTCGAGTTGAGTCGACGCAAATCGTCCTAACAGGATGTTCTATTAGATCGGTCGGTGTACGCAATGTGCATAACCGTAAAATCCTCGGTGCGTAATAACGGCCGTAAAGGTGTTCCCAGAAGGTACGAGAGAGAAAAAGGGGGGAAATGGGGGGCGAGAGAGAGAGAGTTACCCGCATACCTTATCGAGGAAAGCTTTAAGATACGTCATTATACACGCATCAGTGACGATTGATTCAAGTCCCTATATTATCGCTCTGATTTCTCGCATAGACGCCGATGGTCTATTCAGATATAGTCGCAATTGGAGAGAATTTCGCTTCATGAATAAAACTGTCGGATAATATTGTTCCACGGAAATCGTCGCGAAAATGAAGAGGCATGTATCGCATTTCCAGCAGTTGGACGAACGTATCCGCATTCTTGGCGAATTCCTATAATACGAACTATTGGAATAAATGCAGAGCAATCTCTGGAAGAGAATATATTCTGTCGGGTTTCCCCGAATATATTTATGCGAGATGTAGACATTCGAAAATATTTCGTATTTGGAAATGTCTTTGTAAAAAAGAAGAAGACGAGAACTCTCTGGCCTTGGAACGTAAGTGAATAATCATAGACGGCATATTCACAATCAGTCCGATGCACTTATGCACTTGCTTATATACGATGCATGCTGAGCACGCCATCGTTCCTTGGACCGTTCGAGCCAAATAGAGAGAAAGATCGCCTACGAGATTCTCCCGACGAGATGTCTACCTCATTCAGGAAAGTGAAGAGCGTCGCGTAGAGGAAAAGAAAAGGCGCAAACTAGTTCAACGAACCTGTTAAACTCCGTCGTGACTCATTGCGAGGGACGCGCGTGAAGCAATGCCGTAATCTTGTTTTACACATTGACTAAGAAACGATCGACACGTGCACGTTGCATCGGTGCATAATCGCTATCTGGCAATTCTCTTACAAATCATTATTATTTTTATATCTTCTGTGTGTGTCAGAGTCTCCGATACCGAAAGTCACGTGGAAACCGATATGAAATTTCGGTGAGAAATCGTTTTAAATATTCTCCATCATTTCACATCACTCTTAAAGGTATATCATTAAGATAATTTTAATATTTAGATAATTTCTGCGCGAGATGCGACTCGGTGATTAAAAAAAAAAAATCTGAAGCTTTGATGATTAATATACATTTCGTGGAAACGATCGCTCAACCGAACTGTATCAAACGCGTCATTGACGTTTCCATCTAATATCTTCTCGTGGACAACTTGCGCGCGATAGCCTTTGTGCGAGACATAATGACGATGACGGTCTTTCACGATGTAAAATAAGATAATTATCGGTTTTCGATTAATTCCGAGTCGTCTGCGCGATCTCCTCTCTGTTGAGTTGACGAAACATAACGTCGCGTCGGAAAGGTTGCACTTTTTTAAAGACACGAGGACACTCAATCATCCTTGCTTTTAAGAATGTCCATCACGTGCGACATGCCAAAGCGTTTCGTTCTTGCCATTGAGAAAATGAATCGTTTCCCGTTTAGGAATCGTACGTGAAACAAAGAACAACAAAGAGGCAATAATCCATTACTTGCGGTTATTCATTCTTCGCGCAAAATTGCTCTCTGCTTGAATAATTTTTTAATTTTACATATATAATATTATTTATTATACTCTTTACAGTGAAAACTCACTGATAGATAAACAAGAACGAGAGAGCGCTTTTTCTACATAATTATAATCTAATTTAATAGACATACTTGTTGAAGGTAAGAACCCTGACGAGGAAATATTTCTGACGTCATTCTCAACCACAAGAGAATCTTCATTACTCACGATCCAGGAGTCAAAGCGATACAAGACAGTCCTAAGCTAAGACATTTAAAGTTTATTCCGAGGTCAGATCGAATATATGACAGAAAACATATTTATATTTCAGTTTTTCTGGAATGTCGGAGAAACTCGTTATACATAGGACACGCGATAAATAAATATATTTATTATAGAGATTTATTACATTACTTATTATATAACGCAATTAAAAAATTCGACTTTTTTTATCATCACCAGACAATTGTATAAATTTTCTTGCATTTATAGCTACACTATATATTTATTATATATAATAATATATATTATACTGAATAAATAAGTAATGTATACTACAAAATTACGATTGTCAATAATAGCAATATAATTTTGTATTATCCCATTTAACCGAGAGAAATACATTTCAGATACGGGTAGGATCTCTCGAGCGAAGAAAACTCTCCGAAAAGTTAACGACGTTATTTCGCTATTTAATTTTCAATTACCATGTCGTCGCGAAATTGAAGCTCCCTCCGGTCGTCGCGTTAAATGAATTGCTTTAACCGCTCGCTCGCCTCAACCGGCTCGAACACACATGTTCGTCGACACACGTAACGCACGTGACACACAATCCGAAGATGATGATGATCACCTAAGTAAGGTCACTCTAAGCCAGCTCTGCGACGAGCACGATGACACGAACACGCGCCCGATGTCGACGGCTTCGTAGTCCGCCGTGGACTGAATGTCGGGACTCCGGTGAGTCACGGAAAGTGCCGGTAGGTAAGGTATCAGCTAGAAGCACACACTCGTCACCCGCCTTTATAAGAACTGTCAGATCGTATCGGTATCTCGTTCGAGTCTGCGATACTCTGGCCATCTGCCTCCTGCAAGCTATCCTTCCTCTCTTATCGCGCGCATATAAATAATTTTCAAACTATTTTATACTCCTTACCTATGTGTCATATACGCACGTATTCTACAGAGTATACAAGTCCCATATTTTAATACTCCAATATAACGCATTTGCCATTTTTTTATTTTTTATGTGCAAGATTTTTGATAATTTTGTTATAATCAAGTATAATATTTAAATTTTTATAATGACGCGAACAAATTTTATTTGAGTTGAGACATGAAACAAATTCTCTTGTGGTTAGGTGGTAGCAAAGTGTGCTTTCTTCCTCTGATATATAAACAAAATAAACGTTAATATTTACATGTAACATAAATATTAGATTTAATTATTAAAAAATGAGATATCTCTCGCAAATGATGCATTTGCTCCGGAAATTTCGCCAGAGAATAAAATATGCTTATTTTTTAGCAAGGAATATGCTGTAATATTCAGTCTATAATTCATCTATAAGGGACATTCTGTACAGAGAATAGAATACATGTTATATTACACATATTTTCGATATTTATCCTGCGTGCGTGTGTGTGTGTGTGTGTGTGTGTGTTTGAGAAAAGAGGAGGCTGTAAAACTTTATTTATATTTAATCAGGCTAACTCATCAGTGTCGTGCGAAAGATGACTCGTCTAAAGGGGAAATCGGCATACATCGATGTGAAAGTTAATTCGATACTTATATTGATGTTTATGTATACATATATCGTGGTAATATAAAACGACCGTTACAATGACTATGTCCCGGGCATTAGTTCTTGGCGAAACATCGATAGCAAGTAGCAATCTCCTTTCACGGGCAGGCGTAGTCGACGTGTCGCGTTTTCTTGCGCGCTTATGCCAGGTTGCGTTAATTCAAGGCCGCGGTTAATTCACTTTCCATGGATGAACTCGTCCCAGTTTTGCGCGGGATACGGTCTCCTAATTCCCCGCGATGTAAGTAGGCGATATTAGCTTATTATCATTTATCGGAAATGAATATATTACAGAGATCGGGCTATCTCGATGCTAATGCTTTTTGCGCAAGAAGCGTTTTACTCTTGCGTTTCGTTGTTGAAGGAAAAATCGATTTATTATCTAACTATATTTTGGTACAAACGACGAAAGAAGAATCGGAGCAGACAGATTGACTTTTAGAGATGAATCATGATCATTATATCCGCGCGTCAGATTATATATTCACTCGTGGCACTATATGTGTATATACATCTATGAAATGATATCTTCGCTTTTAAATTACACGAGTGACTAACAATAAGTATAAGGCGTTGTTATCATTGATTTTTTGTTATCATCACCGATTAGATTATTTCATTATCAATTCTAGTATATTTATCAATATACTGTTACTTACTCATACTTAGATCAATATTTAAGTAACCATTAGCGAGATAGACTACATGTGCAGATCAATTTTTTATGCAACATATATCTATATTATCTATAATTTGCGTTTTATCTTTATTCGAGAAAGAAATATCAAAAGTTTGATTATGCAGGAATCGCAGTAATTAATTTTTTCGAATGTTATAGTAGATTAAAGAGAAAAGAGAAAAAAGAAAGAGAGAGAGAGAGAGAAAGAGAGAGTTTTATAAAGCTCTAAATGGTACTTTATTACATGTCTCGTTTCGCTCGTCTGCAATGAAATGTCTCGTTTATTCATGCATGCGATACAAAATTTCAAGGACTAACAGACCAGAAGAAAAAACGCATCCTTCTCATATACGACTTCAACTGTTCGCTACAATTTGCAAGCGTACAAAAAAGTGTACATACGAATGGAGATTGTAGAAAGTAACGATTATCATCGTTATATATATTTCATTTTTTTGATTAGCGCAGAGCTCCATTCCTCGTCGTCGCGTCGGCCGTTTTTTTTTTTTTTCATCAACATCCGCATTTACATCCATCGTTCCACACAATTTGTACACAACAGTAGTATATATTTAGCCCTCTGTGTTTGAATTATTCCTTATCCACGCACGTGCGCGCATAAATAAGGTTCGGTTAAAATTCTTCACTTATGTGTGTTGCAGCTACAGCGAATATATAAATTACTTATGTTAATTAATTATCAAATAAATATCTAACAAACTAATCCCGAGAACCTTAAAAAGTTTAGCTATGAAAGGTAAACGCGATAGGCTAAATGTACATACATACATGACTTTTACATGAAAGTCTGCGCATCATCGGCAGCGCGAAATTAAGTAACAATTGACGTATAAGCCGTGTTGAGCATCGCGAGTACAATCAATCCATAGATTATGTATGCTAGAAAAATATCGAGAATTTTATATTCGATTCGGTGAAAGAAAAAAGGTTGCAATTTTTTTTTACAATTATGCGAAAAGCTAGAGACATATTCGTCAAAATCAAACGCGCGACGCGCGTTTTTTCGCCAGTATATGTACAATCTTAAATAAAGAATTATCTTAAAGCGCTGTTTGCGATCTCGCGTTACAACACATTGAGTTACGTTGCAATTGATTTACAATAAGAATGAATCGCGCCTACAGTATAATATCAACTGAGAGAGCGAGAAAGAGAGAGAGAGAGAGAGAGAGAGAGAGAGAAAGATAATAGAAAAATCTTATCACTAATACGAGTATCGTAAAGGGGGTGGGAGGGGAAATATTTTACTTTAAATCTCACATCTGCGCAACTATATGTCGTACAATGTCTTTAAAATATCGTACCTATAATGTAGGATTATACACGTTATTTTTTCAAAGAATTTGGAATTTCCTCCTTTCTTATGTACGAAAGATTTAACTCAGGGGGCTATATCTACGATCTATCATCAGCTACTTCGATTTGGTTTGAAATCTTCGCTGAGCGTTTTTCGAAATTAAGGACAAGTTTTGAAGAATTATTACTTGTATACATTTTCGTACCAAATTCGTCACCGATAATATATACGTTACACAAATTGTATAATCTAAATTATTTGAGAAACATTTTTTTTGCGGTAGATATACATATATATCTTTTTGGAACACGTCCCGCATATATCGTCCGATTGTTGCGCAAATATACCCATCCGCCAATGTGTCACGCTTTTAATTACATTGCGGACAATATTTTTCGATCTTATATACAGTTGTGAGAATAACGCGCGTTATCGTCTCTCTATGATAATTTATGATTATTTTACCGGGGAAGTTTTGACAAGTCACGCAGAAGCTGTACCACGTCACAACGATCTTGAACTAAATGTCACTCCATCCATTGCGTCAAACAATTGCCTATTTTGCTCTTACCATAGATTTAGACCGAGTGCCTGCTTGAAAGTTATTCTCCAAAGAGACTCTCGACAACATCAACTTTACGTGGTAATTGCAATCAGGTATTCTAGGTTGCTCAAAGAGTTGTAGAATTGAGAATCGTTCCCAAGAGTGTCTCAGGTTCAGCGTTGAATTTAGCTGTATTATTCTTGAAAGTTTTATTATCGAGAGTCGCTCCTTTGAAAAATATAACTTTCACGATTTGAAAATTATCAATTTTCCTTCTTTTATTTCATGCCATCAAATAATTTTATTCTTTTGACAATTGTATGCTGATCGCATGTAGAACCACGTCCAGATTAAATGAACAAGTAGCACATCAATCAAATTCCCGCATCCTACGACCTGAATTCTGTGCGTTCAGTCTTTATCCTTTCCGTCTTAGTCTTTCTATCAATCGGTCCAGCGAGCTGGTATTCTTAATTAATAACTAGAATTACATTATATTGCAATTGACCTCCGTTTATTTATACAGTTAACTTTAATACCGCCTGCGATATATTCTCCTGTTCGACAACGAGAAGTTTTGCTTGGTCAAAGGAAACACGGTCCTATACAGGATGGAGATCTTAATTCCGGCGTTTCAATTATCCAATTTAGGTGAAATAAACTCCGGTTTAAACTAATCTCCTCCCAGTCAGTTTAAGAGGTTGCGAGGTTTCGCGGTCAGCAGAGACGCGCAAGTTTCCTGACAATGCTAAATAGTAGAGATTTGTTTAATTTAATTGAAAACAGTGTGAGATTTCTTTGACGCGTATCGATGTTTCAGGAAAGCTGAAAAAGATCCGCGAAATCTCGTAAACTTTTATATCCCGCTACCAGCAGTGATATACATATATATATATATACATCGTATCTTCCGCACAATTACCATTCTAATTTATTAGAATTGTTTGTGTTCGATCGACTCTTTTTTTTCATTTATATCGCAAACACTCTCGAGCCGACGAGGATTTATTTTAAAAATTTCTGGTAAATTTTAATTTCTCACGAACAGGAGATTGCGGCGTAAGATGGATTAATTTACTTAGTTTCTGCTTTATTTTATTTTTTTCTTCCCTCGAGTCATCCCATTTTCGTTCACCTTATTACAGCGGATTACGAGCGAATCCGATGATACGAAAGAGTGTAAGATATAGCGTAGGCACTTTTAGGAAAAAAAGGACTGACGAGATGATGCTGCGTATCCACTCGAGAGTTACAAGTTCTTTTTATCCTCCAGAATTACTGATTGTATAAGATTGCAATCAAGAGATTCGAAAGTTACAAATTGTTCTCTTCAAAGATTTTTATTATCGAGACTTTCCAGAGTAAAACGCTCGAGCGAACATTCAGTTTATGATATAAGACAAATCAGGACCTTCTCCCACAGAAGAAATATTACATGCGCAGGTTATATTTTCACTATATAGATTTTGCAAGACTTTGGAAAATTACAATCCCGTAAAAAAAAATCGAGAAGATCCTAAGAAAATTTTTTGGAACTCGTATACTTGAAAATTAAAAAAAATTGAAGATTAGCACATTTGATAATGATCTCAATCTATTTTAATTCATGTAAAATGCAATTTTGAAAATATTAGAGTAAAAATTTCATGTTTTAAAATTCCTTATAATTTCAAAATCATCTTTGTTCGTGTGTATTAGATTATTAGCAATTTACGGAGAGCCAGGTCCTGACAGATCCTACTCTTTCGTACAAGACATGTCCTTAAGACCTTATCAAGAATTTGGATGCTGCACGACGAAGAGAGTAATATGCATTATACTCTCACGATATAGAATAAGATGACGAGACAATGTTAGATTACGCACATCAAGCGCACATCCGAATAAGAAACGAAAAACCGATAAAGCGGGAAATTTTGCAAATTTTTTTCAACATTACCACCGATGCAATATTTTTGCCACCTTTTACTGCTTTCGTACTAGAGCTGCACGTATATAGCCTACGATTATTATCTACGAAACGATTGCTTTTCATTGATCGTTTAAAATAATCTAAAGTCCCTATAAGTACATAATGTCACCTCTCACATTAGCGATCTGTATATATTTATATATATATATATATATAATATATTACATATCTACTTTGTATATATGTGTTGTGTGCTCTCTTCTTCGCGTCTCTCTCTTCACAATGTCAAAATACTTTTTTATTTTGTCTATTATACCGGCACGGCGCGTGTAACGTGGCATTGGCTGTCTTTTTGGCGTGTTTTACACGACGCATTGGAGAACGTTTTGCGTCTAGAGAAGGAGAGCACTCCTGTCTTTTTCACCAAAACACAATAGGCCATTCGATAACCAGTATCGCACTAATATTCGTCCGAGATTCCGGAAGTACGTTCTCGCCCACACGTACAAAATCAAACTCTTTTTACAATCGAAATCCGAATAACGTATTCTTTTAAAGTAACGACGCGATTAAAGTACTGCAATTGTAACGAATACAAGATACGATTACAGTTTCATTCATTATAACGAGAGAGAGTTTTTAATGTTTGATTCTATGCTATTTTGAAAAAATAAACGATTCTTTTAATGTTTAAATCTTTGTCGACAGAAAAAATACTTTTTAAATCATTTCTAACAATTATGCAAAAATTGAAATTCAATATTTAAATGTATAATCGATACATCAATCTTCACTTTTATATTTTTCTCATATTTCAGTGATCAAATAATCTCTGTTACATTACGATATATTCTCGCAGTAATTAATATTTCATAAAAAACTGACCGAATTCAATACTATCTGCTGTTGTAAATGCGCATCCTGTTGAAATAGCAAGCGAGTCAGCGACTCGTATGACAATCGAATCTACTAATGAGAATTCGGGGAAACTCAGTGAAATAAAACTCTCGGGCATGAAACGGTTGAAAAGAATTGTAAAACAAAATTAGATCGCATAGATAAACATAATTCTATACATTCTGTTTACATGATTACATACAGTTTTTTTTGTACAATTTGTTGCTTTTTTTTTACAAAATTCTGATTTCTCGTCTCATCTCGAATCGAATGGAATACGTTTCTCGGGCGTCAAAGCCGCACTCTGATCTCTTCGACACGATGCTTTTTGTTTTCTCCTCTTCCTTCCGGTCTACCTTTTTAGCCTTAACGGTAACACACTCAATCTTCTCGGTTCGAAGCACTCACTCGCTCGTGCGACCAAGCTGCGACGCGACGACGCGCAACGGAAAGGTAGAAGGGAAGGAGGGGAAGGAGGTGAAGAGGAAAGAGAGAGAGAGAGAGAGAGAGAGAAGGCGCAGATTTTTTTCGCGACTAAGCCGTAAATCTCTCAGTCACGAGTCACGTCCGCGACTTGGCACTGAAGGGAGAGAGAGAGAGAGAGAGAGCTATGCGACGACGTAGGACGACCTCGGCCCGGTCATCTTGTCGCATCAGAATAGGCCGAGTTTGGTCCGCAGGAACTCCTTAATCGGAACGTAGTATTGGCTCCTTAAGGCCACCATTTCCGGCGTTTTGCGCAGGCTATTGAATAGCGTCGTGTCCGTCTCAAACACCAGAACCGTCACGATAAACAGCACCGTGATCGTGAGCATGAACGCCGGTATAAAGAGCCTGATCACGTGCAGGCTCTTATGTCTGAGTTTGCCGCCAGCCACGCGCCGAACGCCCTGGTGATGTTGCTGCTGATGGTGGTGTTGCTGTTGTTGAAGACAGAGCTTGGAGTTTTGTAGCTTCTGCATCTTCGGCACCGGCGTGACCGAGCGACTGTGCGGCTTGCCGGACGCGTCCAGCAGCTGGCTCTCCGACGACGAGTGGTCGAAGGAGTCCCTGAAGTAATAGTCGTTCGCCTCACCCTCGTGCTGACCGACTGAAACAGAAAGGACGCGATCGATGCCATTGGATGGTTGCGTCAGTGAACGAGTTGCGTAAGGGACGTTACAGGGTGCGGAGACTCTGACGATTTTGCTCTGAGGTTTATTCAAATTGCATTCGTGAGACTAACACGAGATTTTTTTGCGGTACATGATTAATTCCGTGTATGTGTACATATGTGCAATCATAGACGTATAATATATAGACCGAGCGTCGCCTATCTCTCCCGTAGTGAAACCATATCGACAGATTAGAAAGAGACGGATGCTCAGTACCGTAGATCTATCTTTGTCTAAAAACGCAGTAGAAGGGAACGAAACTTGCGATCATTGGTGATCGCTCCTCTGATCCGCCCCTAATCCGCCCCACTCTTGAGATTACAATAGGTTGCAAAAGAAGGACAGATCTACGGTACTAAGCATTTGTCCTTTTCTAATCTGTCAACACAGTTTCGGCCAAACACTCGGTCTATATATTATACGTCTATGTGTGCAATAATCTTGATTTATAACGCCATTTTATTCGAAACATATTTGTAATATTCTATTGTTGGACATTTCATTATTTTATTCAAATTGCGATTTCATTGAAAAAAAGTGATGGAAAAACATTTTATATCGCGAGCGAATAGCACGCTCAGATAAAAGTTTGATAGCGATACAAGATATGTACCATCAATTTCCACAAACAGACCCTCGAAGAGGAGATCGTGCAGATGACTGCTTCACGTCTATGCGTGCACTCTTGTAATCATCTCGTATAACGCGATTGATATTTTGTCGATTCGATCATCGTTATCGTCGAAGGACGATTTGGCTATGCGACCGATAAAGATTTTCGGTAGTTTCCGTAAAATTTATCCGAGACAATTCAAGAAAGCCGGCCGGTTACCTAATAGCCAATCGACAAACGAGGATCGGACTCGCAAAATATCTCGCGAATCTATTATAGGAGCGATATTGTCGAATTTTTATTATAAACATAACAGGCGCAAGCCCATGCATTGTCGAAAGCGTAACAACATAAAGGAAGACGAAAGAGGAAACGCAAAGCAGAGTCCAACAATGACGTACACGCACGGTATAGGAGAGGAGGTACTGAGCAAACTGAGACATAGGAAGAGAGGAAATATATATATAAAAAAAATTAAAAAAAAAAAAAACGTTCTCTTTCATCGTCCTAGGATCTCTCTCGGGGCGCTCTTACCTGCTGCCTTCTGTCGATCGAATCCGTTCGACAGAGCCGACCCGACAGCCAGATTCGCGCAACCGTTGGCGGTCTTCGTCGTCGTCATCGTCGATCCGCGGCCGTCGATCTCGCTTACCTCTACGCATGTTTTTTTAGCGTCGCGTGCGGGGCTCTTTTTGATCGGGATGCGTCCGTTGGCGCTCGCCGGCGCCTTGGAGCTCTTGATTATCAGGGCGGTAGACCGCACCACCTTTGGGCTCCGCTCGTTAATTAGGGCGTTAATGCGCTGCCGCACGACGTGCTCGATGTCGCGACCCGCCAGCTCCTCCGAGCCTATCACTATTTTCTGACTGTACAACGGTTGCGGTCGGTTCAGCGTGCTCTTGGGAAATTTCAATTTGGCTTTCGCACGGTTTGTGGTGATGGTGTTGGAGGTGGTGGTGGTGGTAGTAGTGGTGGTGGTGATGGTAGTAGTAGACGTGTGGGTGGCACTCGCATGCGTATCATTTTCGTCTACGGCTAAAAGAAAGAAAAGAGGAAAACAAATCAACCGAGGGTTCTAAAAAAAGCCAAAGAAGCGGCGGCGATCGTAAAAAAGGGGGATACGGCTCTTGTCGGCTGCGCAAACGAACGTCGTCGACGCGCGATCAACTCGTCCGCGAGTTTAGTGAGCGATGCGAGCGAACGATCGTTCAATTTACTCGAGTAACTTAGAGTACGAGCTCCGCTTTTTTTAAAAAGGAACGAACGTATCAGCTTTGATTATTTTTATAATCGCCTCTCGGTATAAAAGTATAAAATTAATTAATCTCACAGATAACGACGAAAGCGAATCGAGAAACATTATCTCGCTTCCTGAAGAGAAAGAGCACAGTTCCGCATCAACACTAATGCCGTTATTACACTTTATTTCATGCACTAATATCTATGAAAAACAATTTTTTTTGCCAAGCTTCCTGAACATTACCGATTCGAGAGATTGTTCGCGATATTATAACTATCTAAAAAATACATTTCTCTTTTGTAAGATTTGAGGCAAGGGCTTCAAATATTAACAGATAATGTATTCGCTGCGTTTAACTGTCACGTGTACACATGCGTCATCTCGGCGATGGGCTCGAATGGGCCGGGGGAGCTGAACGAGATTAGGAGATCCAACATTTCGAACAGCAGAATGAGAGAACGAGGGAAAGGGGAGAGAGAGGCGAGAAAGAAAGAAAGAGAAAGAAAGAAAGAGAGAGAGAGAGAGCGAGAGAGTCAGGCCATCAACTAACCGTTGTTTCTCCTGGCGTGAATCTCTTGGTCCTCGGATACAGTCTCCAGAAGGGGCAAGGTATTGTCTGGACAGTAGGGCGAACTGACAACTCCCGCGCCGCCCTCCAGCATCCCAGTGCCGTCCAGGCCCGCGCTGTGACAGCTACGGGGTAGGCTGGAGTATCCTGAAAACGCGTGAAAGGAGAAGAAAGAGCTATACGTGCGATATTCGTACCTGAGAATATATCGCGTTCATCGACATCGGAGAGCGACGACTCGACGATCGGTTTAAATAATTTTCGTGTCTTTTTTTTTTATCACATTGCTGCTGCTGCTGTCGCCGCTGCTCTACTGCTGCTGCTGTCACTTTGCCGCGAAGATTATTATATCCTCCCCCCCTCCCCATCTCTATCCCGATAAACTTTCTACCAATTTCCGTTGGAAAGCGTGTCTTTCCTTCTATCTCTCGTTTAGCGTCCAAAGTAAAAGAATGATAATAAGTAAAATTACACGATGAGATATGAAAAAGAGAAACTGCTCACGTATTTCAACGAGGTCCTGGCTCGGCGTGCTAGGGGTAGCCGGGACGCTGCTGGCCTTTCTTCTCAGACACGTCGTCTGGCAACGTTGTATCGGCGGTTCCTCCTTCCGGAGCGGTCCTGCCTCTTCCAGGACCTCCCTCTCCGTTCTTCCGGTATACTTGAACTTGTAACCCCAGGAGAAGATGGAGCCGCCGCTCACCACCGGTGCGTCCGACGCCCTCGGCAAGCTGCGCATATAAAGCCGGACGTTGCGTTAAATCATTCGGTGTAATACCGCTCGTGTACTCTAGATTGTAACGAATGAAACTTGCAATTAGCAATAAAGTGTATATACATACAATATACACAGCGAAATGATATGCTATATTTCGTCGTGAGAGCGTTTAACGCTCAAGTTTGTTTGAAATGGACGTTATCGGAGAAGAGATTAATTCGTTTGCTTAAATTATCGAACCGCGGAATCGGCATCGCGATGTCGCGTGAATGAACGATGAACGCGCGTGACGACAAAAAGATTGCGAGCACCGATAGAATGAGCTTCATATTCGCGCCGGAATTTGACTAAAGGCGAAAATTTATGGCAGCATAAATTTGCCCAGCGGAACTATAGTCCGGAGTGTGTTAGTAGTTTTCCTGGTCAAAACCCGAGAGCCGTAAGCAGCGTTAATTCGCCAAATTTCAGCGACCCGTGAAAATTTAATTCCCTCAGGTAACGTACCCGTGTTAATCGGATCGTAATAATATTTGCTCGTGATATTTTCTCGTAATATTTTTGCGATTGATTCTAGGAGGCGTAAGCTCGACTTTTTAACGATCGCGAGAATATGTGGATTTTAAATATTTTTAAATTATTTTTTTCCGATATATTTATTGTTGCAATTCTTTCAACGTGTAACGTTCAACCGAAAGATCCAGTGCAGCGTAAGTTCAGATTGTATTGTAGTATCGCGTATTTACTGATTCGACCTTGTTTGTTTCTCTGTTAATTCTTTTTTAATCTCTATCGCCGTAATCGTGAAATCCTATAAATCCTCGTTTCGAAACGTTACGTGGCGAAGAATCCACTGGGAAAAGTTGACGATTTCGTTTTCGTTAAGGAAAAATCTCGAGGGACCAAATGGATTCTTCGTCATCGTAAGGAAAATCTAACTGGGACGTCGGTTTAAGCGTGTCCCAAACAAATTCGCGAAGCGATGTCGCAAACACGCTCGGTCCTAATTCACCAAGTTTCGACGGATGGCGCGTTGCTAATGAGTTACGACCGCGAGTGCAGAATATCTGGATCCGGCTTGGATTCTGGATGCTTAACGAGCGACGAGGTTTTGCCGCGAGTTCGACAACCAAGTTCGAAATGAATATTCATTCGATTCTCGTGCAATAAAATGTACATTTTTGCCGCCCCGTACAAAAGTGTATTATAATCGCGTCGATACGTAAGCAATACGTATAGCAATTCCGCTTAACAAGCATTTCTGCCGTTCATGGAAACATAAAATTTAGCCGCGGCGATAAACCGTGCACGTAAGTACCAGCGATATTTTCAGGGAACAGGATGCATCTTTTACACACTCGAGAGCCACTTTTACGATCCAATTACTTATCTCGGAGAATTTCGGAAAAGTTGCACGTATGCTTTGGTATAGCGAAAATAGCACAAACATTTCGTAAACTTAACACTTTCGAAACCGAAGCACTATTAGCAAATAATTAAATTTTCGCGAAGAAAAGAATCGTATTAAAGAATCTGTCGTTAAAACACCCAACGATCGCGCCGTACAAGAAAACCGAAAAAGTTGGAAATAATATTGAATAAGAAACTCTTCCTCTCGACATATTTACATATATTAAAACAACATGTTTTTGCATGCGTTTGAAATGTGTATTAAAATATTATATAGCGTCTGAATTCTTCTTATAGATACGTAAATGAGTAAAAGCTTTCTCGTAGGCAGCGGAAATGCTTGCGATGCAAAACAGGATGAATCTCATACGTGCCATTATAGGGAACACGTGTAATGGGTATATATACTCACGTAAAAAACAGCATCTGCTCGATGGCGCATCTCCACACGTGACGACAGTTTGTTGCCGTGGGACACTTGAACCCGACGAGGTGCTTTTTCTGAAAATTGCAAATATGCTCGAAAAGTATCTTACCTGTGTGAGCGTTAATGTGGAAATGAAGCATTTACTTTTCGATAAATATTAATAAACTCGACAAAAGTCACTAGACTAGTTTGGTCTCTAGGCAAAATAAATGATGACATATCGAAATAAACATGAAAAGGAAACGAATAGAGACACGAAGCACCCCGTTCCAATGATAAATTTTTTTAAAAATCGACAACAATTATACGATGACAATTCGTTTCAAGTTTTAGTGCGACGTCGCGTTCATGCGAGCGTAAAAACGAGACGATATTATAGACTAATGTTCGAAAAACGCGACACGTTGCACATTTTGTGGCGGAAGAATCGTAATGGAAAATGAGACGGGGATATGCCGTCGTACGATTCCCAAGCGACAACGACTACTTGCTTTATTTTTATGAACAACAAGAAATGCGGTACGAAATATAAGGAGTTCGTGAGATAAAAAAGATTTATTATTCGCTCGCAAAGCGACATAAATCTCAGAGATATGTATCTTCATAAAAATCGTCTTACGTTTCGACAATAGGATTATTAAAATCGATTTCTTCTCTATTCGATATTAATATATATATATATTTTTTTACTTTCTAAAATTTTAGTTTTTATAATTTTTATATTAAATGAAATTAAAATTAAAATTCAATGATTTCGATCGCACTCTTTACACTCACCTTCGTCCTTACGTCCTAAGTAGGCCCAGAAAGGAGAAATATATAATAGAATTATTTAACTTATAACGTTGCACGCGAGCGAGACATGCACGAATAAGAGCACGCATTTTGTACGTGCAACATTGTAACACTGTTTCACAACACTCGTAATTAGGGATCGTGGATAAAACACGTTTTTTTTCAAGGTTCAAACAATTTTTGTTTTCAATTACATTACATAAGCAACATAGGTACTATCAAGTCTTTGTTAATAATTTTGGCCAAGAATTTCCGTGAGATAAACGCCGGGATATCTTCTAGAAATCACTGACAAGAAGCCCGTTTAACATTTACAATTAATTCCATGCAATATGTCGCAATATCTAAAAAAAGTCAAGAAACACGCGACTGAAAATATTTCCACATTTATATATTCTTGGCGATATGATCTGATCTTTTAATTTCAACGATTAAAGTACGCACGACGTAACGAAATGTTTTTATACGATTGCAAGATCCGTAACAAGTTAGATATCCGATTTTAATTGCCATTGCATGCATCGCGCGCGACGAATCATCCTGACTGGCACATTTATTTGCTTACCTCGTTTATCGTCACATGCACGATAAACATCTTCCCTTCAAAGTTGATCTTCTGAACTTCCGACCAGCGGAAATGTTGTATCTTCCGTGAGTCTTGAAACGTCAGGATCCCGCAGTGGTTAATGCCCAGGTGGAGTTGTGTACCCTTGTCAGGATCCTGTACATACGAGTGTAATGCCAACATATTTATCAGAAAATGGAATCGCAACGCAGAAAGACGAGTTCGTGCGGACGATACGAAAGATAGAATTTCAAAATGTTCCCTTCGGTTAAATATATTCGCTACTTTGAAGGATCATCCGGAAGGCAATTCCGATTTAATCTCTTACATCGGAAACTGTCATTAAAATCTCTCACGATAGCGAGAAAATGATTCAATTACAATTATTGAATAGGTAAAAATTGCATGGAAAAAAATTTTCTTATCGAATTAGAAGAGATGAAATATATATATATAAATTTCATTAGCCGCGTAATCTTATTTAGTTGTCTCCATTTTTGATCTGTTCTTTTTATGCAATTCAATTCGCAAATTGTACAACAACTAATAACGACACGAGGTAAAACGGATATAGTTTAAAGGCGAGCGATACTCGCCTTCTCGAATGGATGGATGAAAACATTTCTCACGACGGACGTCGCGTCGTAAAATGGCATTTTCTCTTAAACGGAAGACGGTCGCACAATTGTGTGGACCGCGATTATTTCACAGCGAGAATGTCACTGTCCCGACAGGATGTAAAAAACCAATAAACGACAGATGCTACTCGCGCTTCCTCGCGCGGCGCGGGCGCAAAAATGCAATGAATGCATCGCGACGAATAATAGCCGGGATGTTTTTCTCGCTAAGCGATACGAAATGCGAGATTATTACTTTGCCGCGAGTCGCAGCTTTATTTGTCACAGCGAGAGTGTTTCGACCGAGATAACGGTAGGAGTTTCAATGGGCGCATCGATCGAGAACCGAATACATTAATTAAACAATAGCGTGCAGAAGTGCAGCATTGCAAGGTGCGCCGATGATAGAATTAAGGAATCGCTCGATAGAGAGTCGGAATGTCTCTTCCGTTTATTGTCAGGATCATACCTTTTGCTTAAGGAAATTATTTCTCACGCGTTGATATACATATAAGATAAAAACAAATACGAGATATTACTTGAACGCGCATTGTGTGGTTTTTTTATACGCTTTTTTACTTGCGTTAGCTTCTCGATTCCTGATCGAACAGGGATCAGTGTATCATTGCGGATAAAGATGTTTCGAACGAATCTTCAACCTAGTTCGTCGACAGGGTATAACAGGGTATAACATAATAGACGCGCTCTCGAGGAAATCTCGAGCAAGGGTTGTTTCTCGTTTGAATATCAATGAAAGCTGTGCTTCATATCCCGCGATAATGGAGAGGAAATACTGTAGACAATATTGGCCTTATCTTTGAAAAATATTTTCCATCTCTTATCGAACCACTGAATATTATTCACACATGTTTCACACAGATAAAATAATAATGTAATAACGTTTATGTGTGACGTTTGGTGTTGTGATACAATGATAATGTGTATAATGCTCACACACAGTATATGTAGTTTAGATATATATTTGTAACAAAATGGCGAATTGTGTATCCTGGATGGAATGAAAGGGGGAGAAAGCCGTCGATTTATGAAACGAACACAAAGCGCGACAGTTTCTCTGTGCGAGAAAGATAAACTGGTTATAGACTCTTATCGACGTAGGCGAGATATACGACTTTTATCCGCGTTACACGGCTACGTTCTGTCATGATTTCTATCGACGAGTTTGCCCATCGATCCTAAAACTCGCGATCGCGACGAGGCCTCGTTATTCTCGCGTCCAATTCGCGATCTTTATTCTCGATAAAGATGAAACAAACAATGTACACTTTTAGTTAATAAATTGAGCAAAGATATCTTTTCACAAATCTAAAATAAAATAAAATAATAGAATAAAATAACAATGTGTAATACAAAATCAAATAAATAATCATTTTAATTAAATAATAATTTTAAATGCAAATTTTAAAAATAATTAAAAATCGAATCTCCCATTGAACAAAAACAAAAGACACGATCGCTTTTCGTTGCATTAGTTTGCAAATGAATCTTTGCTTTAAATTTTCGAAATTTACAATGGACTGGACACGATACGTGAACGTCATTCATTAAGGTTCATGTAAAAGACGGGTAAAAAGAGTCACATACGTCTCGCCAATGTTGGTCAAAAAAGTTTCATCTAGGGCTTCATCAAAGAACAGTATACATACGTCGCTAATGGATTTAATTGTATCGCCGGAAATAAAGAGGGACGTCATTAGCATCACGAAAGGGGAATGAGGAAATGTGAACTCGCCAGACTTGGTCACGCTATCAATCCGTTAACAACATTCAAGTTTGTTCCTGGACATTGCTCATCCACATTGTTGTTGGTCACGACTATCCCCAAGATCTACGAGACGATATTCGGTCTATTTTCCTGGATCATCCTTCTTCAAGTTCAATAGTACCGAGTTTCGCGAAATTTATTTTTATTTTACGCCAAGTTTAAAAAAGTAGAAATAAAAGTGAATCGAGAAACGAATTTTCGAATTGAAAACTCTTCAACGCTATCGCTAGGAGCACATGCAAAAGGTAAGGAAAATTATTACCTTGACCGGATGTGGATCGACCGCGTACGTGTCCAATTGCGAGGCTATCCTAAGGAAATAGTTTTCCGCCTGTTCCTGTGTGAAGCCTTTTAGCTGACCCTGATGTAGCTCCATCGCCTTTTCCTCGATCGTCGGAGTCTGCGTCTTCAGCAATTTGTGCTCGGAGATATAATTCCCTTCGTGAATCTCGGGATCGTAATCTCCCAGTTCGCCTGAAAGAGAGAAAGAAAAGCCGTTCCGTTAGTTCGAGAGCCGCAGGAAAAATAACGTCGATCGTTGTAAAATTATCAACCGCGCGTTTCTCCTCTCTCGCAAAGTACTTTCAGTTTATTTGCTTTTTATTTTTATCAATCAACGTCTCGAAAGACTGTAATTGTATAAATCGTGGATTTCCTAAATCTAAAAACACTTTCCGTGTATTTCACGATTTCGAGACAAGAAAATGGACGTTTTACGAGCACAATTATCGAGTACACTGACGGTGGACAGTTCGAAAAATGAGCGGCACTCATCGCGAGCATTATTCAATCGCAACAGGACGGGAGTATAAATCGCTTCACGATTGAGAAACGATCGTTGCTTGAACCGGATGTCAAAGACAAACGACGAGAGAAGCGCAAACAATTCCTCCTCTCGCTCTCTCACCAATCGATAAGAGAACCCGCGTAAGAACCATTTATTTAATAAAAAGTAGGGGAAATCTGCATGAAAAGCAGCGGCTATCTTATTGTTAGAGAGAGAAAGCCCATCGATCGTATTCGTTTGTACAAAAAAATGGGTCGTGAAAACCGCTAGCCTCAAGGTTAGCAAAAAGATCGGAAGCGAAAAATGAGTGAGTTTTTGTCGTCGAGAGAGTCACGATATGCGCCGAGGGTTCGCTGAAAGGTGAATGGTCTAAGAATTGACGGTCGACGACCCAAGTTTTAATACGACGAGTCACGATCGGTGGAAAATGGTGGATTTCTCAATAATGAGATCGCAAGAGGAGCAAAAGGTTGAATATCTTACTTATGTAAAAGAGAAAGAGAGCATCGACTCCTGGGTGGGACTCCAGACTAACTTCGATCGCAATCTAAGATTTTATAAATAGACCCTTGCATTTCTCTTCGTTATAAAGTACGTGAAACTAAATTTAACAATGTATACAAATATATATATATACTATATACATATATGTCAAGGGCAATATCAGATTATCGTCATTTTATCGAAACTAAATATATAACTCGGTAAAACAACTTGCTCTAAACGTGATTAATCCACTATAGTTGAACGTAAAGAAAGTAAGGGCAATTAAACATTTTACCGGGATAGTTCTGGACAAGATCGATAGACGATCAACTGGCCGGATAGGTGATAAACGATGACCGTGATAGGTCACTGGAAAAGGAAATCCTGAATTATGGGATTTCCGAAGTCGAGATAAAGGAATAAATTGACCGACCGAACGTATGAAATGGAGAGAAGTTGAAACTCCACGAGCATCGCAGCCGACAAACGTCATACATTATTTATTGCTCGCGAATCCAATACTAGAGATATTTATGTGATGATATTTATCGTTTGTCGAAAAATTTTTGTTCGCGAATTCATGAATTTATTTGATCGGAGTGCTTTTCTAATTAGTAAGGAAATTTATCTTCTTCAAATTCATACATAAATCCTTGATAAACATCTTTGGCGAGTGAAAAATGAAGTATTTCAGACGTGCATTGAAAATAAATTGAGGGAATAAATCTAACGATATCTTTATTTTTTGCTTTTAGAGATATAAGCCATTCAAATTACTCGGATAAAGATCTTAAGACATCGGCAATTGAATATCACGAGTTTGCGTCATGTTTGCTTCCTCTCTTTCATCGCGACACGATGTAAAATGGAAAATCAGCGAAAGAGATACAGCAAGATGCAAACTTACTTTGGACAATGCAGGCCACCAGCAGTGCTGCTTCACCGGGAGTGCAACACAAACGTCCGTAAAGAAGGTCCCTCTTGAGCTGCTGGTAAACTTGATACCTGGTGATCTCCTCTTTTAACCGCAGAGGATCGGGCGGGTAGAATTTCACGCGAAAGCAAAGCAAAATCTCGTGCATGTCTGAAACAGTAGCATGTCAGTAACCCGGTGAAAACCCGGACATGTCCTTTTTTTTTGTTTTACAGACTGGTACGTTCGCTTACGACGATGTACGTCTTATTACGTGCGAGGAAAATGCAACTTTCACTGCAAACTTTTCCAGCGACTTCTCTATATAATTCGTGCTTATCGCGACATATATTTTTTGTATAATTATAATTGTCGCGCATAAAAATTTGATAAATACAAACGCATGCTAAATTTATGCCTCGAAACTGTCATCATACTCTAGCTTGCGTTGAAATGCAATTTAGTGTAATTTCATCATTTTAATTCTGTATAATTATGTTACAATGACAACATTTGTGACAATTTATTTTTTCGACAGATTAATATATGTATATCAATTTTCTCTCCTTTTTCCGAGAACGACAATCGACGAATCGACAGTATTAGCGAATTAATGGCAAAATTCCGCGCGGGTATATGCATGTGTGTATCATATATGTATGTGTGGGAAAGTGCAACGCTTGCAAGCTTTCATCTTGCGCGAATTCGTGTGATTATCACGTTACACGCATCTCGTGAGAGAACAATTGAGCGCGGAATCGCGCAAACGTTAGCAAGTATTTCATACTAAACGTGGAACAAGTTGGCACGCAAATATACATAAACGCATCACGATGCAAATCGGTCTTTACACTACGGCGATAATATAACGTTGCCGCCTCCATAGTGCAAGGTCGTGATCTCATTCGATATGCTATCATTACAGCTTGTTGCCTTCGACAGGCAGCTATTCGCGAGCTCTGTCTTTATTGGGGGTTTAAAAATTCTATGCGACACACTAGTGGTGGTCGCGTGAACTATCATTAATGGCCGCCGCGAATGTACATCTAACATTAATTAAGAGTTATTTATCTGGTATTTACTCTGAATAAAATGATTCTGATGTCAAGACACTTGTTTGTAGACATAAGGAACATAAATCTATTTTTTCTTGACTTTTCATAGTTACACCGCACATAATCATGCCGGAATTTATAACATTCTGGCCTTCGATCATATTCCTTGATGAAGGCGTAGCTTTTGTGTAATAACAGAGTGTGTTTAGCCGCAATGGCAACATCTTTTTCATTAAAAGAATTTTATTTTGTTATGATTTAATATATTTAAACTGTTGCTGTTGTATATTCGCGGCGGCCATATTTGTTTTATTTCAGTAGCGCCTCCCTTACCGCAGTGGACGTTTTCTTCGCCAATATAGCGTCGATTTCGATACGCAAAACGTATGCAAATATCAAATAAATTGAATCAATCTGTATATTTAATTGCGGGTGTTCGACTTTGCGATGTATCACTCAAAGCTACAAACGTGTGTATATAGCGTTTCTAAATTAGACGTCACGGAAATATCGACGTTGGATACCATTCGAAGTATCAAGATCAACAGGTATACGCGCGACAAAGATCGCTCATTCACGGTCCACAAATATTCCTTAGCCCCGGATTTACACACACATACAGTATCCGGAATCTTCGGATTCGGATCTATTCAAAATTTCATCGTGAAGAAAAATTCTCCCTCTCCGTTCTGTCCCCCGTAATCTCCCACCCGTGTGCGAGAGCTGGAACATCCTCTTTCCCACGCGAGATTTGCTCTCTATTCGGACCGAGATCATCCGCTTTTCGAATCGGAAAAAGGGAAGGAAAAAAGAAAAAAAAACTCTAACGCTCTCTCGGACACAGAGAGTCCCAAGTCTGCTCCAGGTTGACGAGAATAGGCCAGTGGGTCGTTTGAAACTTTCATACAACATCGACTCGACCGTAATTGAGTACGGGAGGCAAAGAGGCACGACGATCGAAGCCTCGGTCGCAGCTGTTCGTTGCGATACCTGCGTTCTAGCGCGGCAGGCATTACTAGACGACCATCGACTATAAGATTAAGGGGGTCTTTACGCGGACTCACCCCCTCTCGGATCCCATTCGAGAACGATTCCCTGTCATCGTCAGGACGGAATTGCCCGCGAGTGTAATAAGACGTTGGCGACGAACGTTGATTTGTGTCTACCTCCGCGAATTACAAGCACATCCGTTGCGTCGTTAATTATCGTATCGAGCAGGCAGCAGGTACATTGAGAATAAAATGACTATTCGAGCAATTTATCCCCGGCGGGGGAAAACGTTTATATACGCGCTTCTCCTCGTGAACGAGCAAATTATGGAGAGCGATAAAGTTTCCGAAGAAAGAAAAATTCTCCGCGAGAAAAATAGTATGACAAATAGAACCTGGCTTTATATTGAAAGACTGTGCGATTTCGAGTGATACCAACCTTTCACTTGCTTGATCGCTGTTTTCGCTAGGTCCAACCAATGCTGCAAAAAAAAAGAAAGGTATTTGAATGCATATAATATAGACATAACGCGTATAAATAAATTATGTATATAATAAATTCACAAGAGAATTTTAAATATGCCGTTATGTGTAATTATCTGTTATAAATGTTTATTATTTATTTATTCACATGCAAATTATCAAGCAATTAGCTTAGCGGATAGTGTAAGTGTTTGTGTATTTAGACACACATACACAGACACACACTTTTATTCTCTCCAATTATAACGTATAAATTCGAGACGTTTTAATTAATAGTTATCTCGCCCTCTGCTTATTTATTCCGCATCGTTAAACTAACATATTATGACAAAGCCGATCCGCATAAATATTACGTGGGAGAAAAAGAAGCAAAGTTCGAAACACAAAGTTTGTAAAACGAGGTTCTGATGATGATACAATCGCAAAACAATCCATATTCGTGCGCGTGAGAAGATATTTACCGTTGGGAATTATACAGTCGAGGTTACACATCTGTTCTAAAATCATTCAGTAAGCTCGTTAAAAGTGACGTTGACTGTATCTAAGGTAAGAGCGTGAACTGCACGTGGTTGACAAAGTTTAACGTCATTATATTCTTAAAATGAATACACAAGTTGTGCGCTAACTAGCTTTGCCTCGCGCGATTATACTAACGTAGATTTAACATCGATATAATATTATATTAGCGTCAATCAACGCGAATGTATCGAGGATCAAAGTATTGCATCGAGTTAAATATCGGGTTCCAAACTATGCGACAGATCCGTTTGTTCGGGGATAAAAGAGGATCGAATAGCTCTTGTATCTCTTTGAACCCTTCTCTCGTTCTATCGGCCATCTTTAGAAAATGAATAGAGAGGAGATTCGATGGGCTCCATTCAAGGGTAATATTACGGTCGATATTACGTACGCGATATAATTTATCATCCCCTCGAAAGATTTGTAGCTGACATTTAGCTCTTTCATCTCGGTTATCCCGTTATTCCAACGAGATTGTTCCAGAGATTCCAAAAACTCGATAAAAATTCTCTTACAATTCTCTCTTTAAAGATCATCCGCTTATTTCGAACTTCCGACGACTACGAGAGCCGAAGAAATAACGGAATCCCGCGGATGGGGTGCGGCTGCTTTAATTTTTGAAGACTCGATGGAACATCCGCGAATGTCCGAGCGGGCATTATCGATTTTACCTTAAAAGAAGCCTTAAAAGAGCCTTAAAAGAAAAACGACGATTTGGCAGAATGCAGCGTATGCTGACAATGAGATTGCGAGAGTCCTTTTTGTTACAATAAAGAGTAAAAATAAATTCCAATTTAAAGTTTTGTCTTTCCCGATATTTCTCGAACGACTCTATGTACTTTGCTATGCAAAATGTCAGTTCATTATGAAAGAAAATGCAAAAATTGTTAACGTCAATTTGTACGCGAAAAGGATAACGATTGTCATTGTCTAATTAAGAATGTCGTTAATAAATCCTTCTCCGAATCAGTGTTAAAATTAAATTAAATTGTTTGCGGATTAATTTTCCGGAACCGAAATTAAGATTATCTGTTTTCTTCTCGGCATATTCGTTCGTTCACTTGAATTTCCCTTTTCCAAAAAAGGCATGTTATTGACATTATTGACACCGAGCAACTGTCATCGCGAGGGTTAGCAGTTTGACAGTATGTCCAAAATAAAATTAATAATATGTTGTAAATAATATAATATGTTATAACATAGACATCAATTTTCATTGATGGACGAGCATATCCTTGAAATTTCCAAGTAGAACGAAATCATCGCGCTTTGCAACACATTTGCAGGGGAGACACGAATTTCTCAACTGCATATTTTTATTTTATATATATTTTATAAGAGATATATCGCATATTGTCACACAAAAAGCTTCGTTTTTGCACACACATATGTATTTCTCCCTTTGCTTATATATGTTTAATATTATTAAAATATATATTTAAAGTAATTTCTCTTCTCTTTAAGATTAGATAGTAAAATCGTGAACATATATTTGCGTGCATAAAAATAAAAAAAAATATTTATTAAAATTATTAATTATTAATTAGTAAATATTATTTTTAATTACTGTATAATGTATAATATATATTTGAAATATATATAGAGCTATCAAACAGTATAGAGCTCAATTATATTATGAGCTAACAAATGTATACAGAGTTTAATAGTCGCGAGGGTTAGCAGTTTGACAGTTTGTCCAAAATAAAATTAAATAAAATAATATGTTTTAATAATATGTTATAATACTTTAAACTCGATTAATATTTTTGTCAGTTATCAGCTGATTTCTGTCAAAAAATATTATTCGCGGATAAAGTATTATAACATATTATATTACTTACAAAATATTATTATTTTAATTACAATATGTTGTAAATAATATAATATGTTATAACATAGACTTATAATATATACTTTGTCCGCAATTAATATTTTTTTGACAGAAATCAACTTAATATAACTGTCAAAAATATTAATCAAATTTAAAATATTAAAACATTATTTAAAACATATTATTTTATTTTATTTTATTTTGGACAAACTGTTAAACTGTTAACCCTGGTAATGACAGCCTCTTGATGCTACGAATATAACGCACAACGTAAATCGAGGCTGATAACTGATAATCAACATCGCGAAAAAAAAAATGTCCTACGATTTAGAGGTTTTTCGCGAAAATTAAGGCCTGTGTAAGTCGTAGAGCATTCGCTGAGGGCCTGTTTTAAAGGTCTCTTCAAGACCTACAAAATGAGCCCTCAGCGAATGTCCTACGACCTCCACAGGCCTTAATTTTTGAATTCAAAGTTTAAACGTTTTTCGCGAAAATTAATCGAGTTTAAAGTACTATAACATTTTATTTAAAACATATTATTTTATAATTTTTATTACGTACTATTATTTTAAAATTTAATTAACAAATTAACGCTTTAATCAGCTGATTTTTATGAAAAAATATTAATCAAGTTTAAACAAACTTTATATAAAAATATCATTCTTTTTTATATAAAATCGAAGAATGGCGAGCGCGTAGCGCGAGCTTGTGTTGTTCTAGTAAATAAAAAAACGTATGTTCGTTTGAAACAAACAAAAGTAATTCTTCAACTAATATAAATCAATAAAGCAAATAGAGATAAATACTGAAATTTTGCTTAATAAAATTATGATTTCACACTGTAACTTTAATTGCAATGAAAAAAGAATAAATATTTATTATAAATAACGATATATATATCTAGTGTATATGCAAAAGAAATATATAACTTTTACGTATAAAGTGTCGATCCATTTCAGTTTCGTGATCATTAATCTAACTTTAAAAATAGATATTCACTGACATTTGCAATTGCGAAAAGTTATACATATTCAAATGCAATCGCGTTTCCGATACATCTGCAAGTCTTCCTGATGATCGAAGTAAATTAAATTTATACTCTTTAGTTCTTTGAAAATTGAGAATCTCTAGCAATCAATGCATTGCACTGTTGTGTCAAACGAAATATAATTTTGAAAGAATCTTCTTTTTAAATAAAATTTATAACAACAATTTTATTGAACAAATAAGACCGGGTTATTTCATTATCTGTGTTATAAAGTTGTCGACGAAAACATTGTTCTCAATTTCTCAAGAGAGAAAGTTTGAAAAATTTAATTTAGAACATTACAAATAGATAAGCGGAAAGGGGTAAATAATGGCTATTGTACACGTGTTTGTGAACGGATGTACTACGATGAATCGTCGGTATTTCAAGGCACGTCTATTTTTAAGTCCTCCAGAATTACACCGATGACCTAAGAATAACGATTACCACCATCAAGTGCAGCGCACGCCATGTCACGACAGGTGTTGGTGGGTCGATTTTAATTGCACGACACAGAGACCTTTCCATCTTTCACGTGACACGTCAAACGTTCAATTTTCCAAAACAATATTTCGAAAAACGGACAAGCGGTAATTAAATAAGCAGATTTGTACAGAGAAAAATTGCACGTCCGACTTTGGCTCGCTCGCGGAAAAATCCAAGTAACATTTGCAAGAAAATGCAAGTACGAGTTTTAAGAGAGAACTATGTATGTAGAAATCTATTGTGTGTCCACACGCACTGGTATAGTAAATGCACTCACCCTTTCCCTCTCTTTATCGACGTAGCGGAGCCCGAAATAGTCCATCTCCAAAATGTTGAGCTGTTTGCAGACATATTCGAGGATGTATTTTCCCTTATCCTGTGGCTGTAACAAAAAGAAAAGATAAATATGATATTTTTTAGAAGTCGGCCAATAGAGCCAAGCGCGAAAATTAATTTTTAATTTTTCGGAACAGTATCTCTTGGTTTGAGATTACTGAGTTCCATTGATTAATTATTAATTAACCTCGAACTTACAACGGAAAAGAAAAGAATTGTCAACGATCAAATATTAACTTTGCGTTAGCTTTTAATTAAAAAAATAGCGGTAATAAAAAATAAATTGGCATACTAGCGATATACTGGAGGTTAACATTTAAGGATACTTTAACAGACATTTCCCTCTTTCTATATATGCATATACATAATGATATATTTTCACTGTAAATATTAATTTGACGACAAAATTACGCGACTAAAAGATATCAAATAATTTTAATACACCTTGTAGAAACGCGATAGGCGCGATTAAATATTTTCACAAACCGGTTTTATATATTACTTCTAAAAAAGGATAAAAAACATGTAGAAACGCGTTTTTGATAGCGTCTCTTTCTAATCGTTATGCAAATGCGTTATATAAGTGCTAGTCCTTTTTCTCGCAACTCTCGAGCGAAGGAGAAACGAATAGCGAGTACAGCGCGTGAAACACCGGAAGTCCGATAAAAGACGGTTGAGTTCCGGCTGCACGCGGCAAATCTCGCACTATGGCGAATATCTGAAATGCCGGTGCGCATGTGTGTGTATATGCATCTTTACGGGTACATACGATTCTTATGCGTTAAAATTATACATTCTCTTTCATATTTTTCTCAAAAAGCTTATGCGGAAAGAAACAGCTGAAATTAATACAGTAATGCACTTTATAAAAGTATAATGCGTAACATATATAAGTTTTAAATAAGTATCTTTCTCAGTACTTTGATAAAAAATATTTTATGCCGGTACCATTAAAGAAACCATAAACTATATAAATCAGATTATCACGATTTATACTGCTTTTCTATATTGCGAAAATAGGACACGTACTCGCGCGACTTTTTAAGATACCTATTTTAACAGAGACTGTTAGTCTCAACAGTTCTAAAATTCTAAATGACGTCAATCTACTCTTTATGATCTTTCTCGAATGCGTTAATTTTTTGAAAAAAATATTTTTTAATATTCAGTTTTTAATACGGATATAATACTTTATAAGAAGATTAAAAGAGCGATATTGATCCACTTATCATATTGAAATGTATGCCAATATTACCAAACACTTTGCATGATTATGATCAGCGAAAAACAGGCTCAAAAGATATATAATAATTCGTGATATATCGCATAGGTGTTAATGTGCAGCGCTAGTGTGTCGCGCCGATATGATGCAACAAAAAAGCAGCCGAGATAACATAGTTTCCGACACACGTGTGTTATGCACGACGGCAGATTATGTAAACAACGGCGACTTAGTCGTGACCTTTGTGGTGAACGACAACTGATGTTCGGACGAACTGAATCGCTGCAATCATTAAAGCATAATAGTTCCGTAATTATTGACTCGAATGTTATTAGCTAGTCGTAGATGCAAAGTCAGTAACAAACATTCAACAATGAAAATGAGAGAGTGCTGTTTTTTAATTCATCTTTACATAATCTATATGCAGGGTGTATTTTCGCCATGGTAACAATATTATCGCATTTTGCATTTTCGAGAGAAGTCGCTGCTTCGAAAGAAAAGTTTGCTTTTCGGTAAACTTTGCGTTGCATGAAAAAAAAAACGCATTTTCTATAAATTTATGATTTGCTCTATACAGTTGATTACTCGAAATGACAAAAAGTTTACGCCTACAAAGGTTACGCAATGCAGAGTGCAATAAACGTATACAGCATTATCGAGCGCAAAAAAACAAAAGGATCTGCAAACGCAAATTTCCCGCGAGCCACACATTGAATGAACTATATACTATAGGGGCGCGGCACCGAAATGTCACGTCCTGAAATAACTCTCGTATCGAGAATCAAATTGTGAATATTTCAACGGCCGTAGCCGGGGCGCGTAACGTTCGCGACTAGCACAGCCGTAAAATAGGCTGAAAATGCGAGCCAAGAAGGAGGATCCGGAAAAGAAAAGGTTCTCGGCGAGAGGTCGGTCGTTTGTATGGTCACGTCGTCCTTCGCGATCTCAAGAGAGAGCGAATGCATCCCCGGCATGCTAAGCGTGCACGGTCCTCGAGTCCTCGCGTGCTCCCGTCAAAAAGCACACGAGGCACGCGATACGCGCGACTTCGCGTCTCCTCCTCCCTTTACTCACAGTTGCCAACATTTTGCAAAGTACCCAAACTGGAGAGAACTCGCGTATTTGTATATGTGTATGTGTGCGTTATATATTAATAGAAACGACTCTCTTACCTTCGGCCCTTTGCGAGTAATTTACTCGCGCGCAAGATTGACGGCCGACACGAACAAGTTGCCAGTAATAGAGTATACAGATATAATCGCGAGTAATACAGACATAATCGTCGACGAGGACGCAAACCGATTGTGAGAAATGTATGGCATCCGGAATAATTACGCGTAAGAAAAATTAATTAGAATTGCCGGGAAAATGCAAATGTTATTGGAAAAACAAGCGACAAATGATTAGCGTTAATGAAGTTCACGTGTGACACACGATTATATTGTAGCATATAATATTTCTGCAAATAACAATAAGTATATAATATTAAAATAGTACCAAATACAGCTGTCATGCCACAAAAGCAACAGAATTGTTTTTATATCAATTATATTTCCTCCTTTATTTAACTAGACAGTTATGGATAATATATTGCAAATTTATAATCGTGAAATAAATCAATCAATCAATCAAATAAATCAATGGTATGAAGGTCGCAATAAAAATGCACAAAACAATAAAATTGAAAAAAAAAAGAATCAAAGTTCAAGCATTACATCTTATAAAAGTAACGATAAAAATAGTAAAAGAATAGACGACAGACTACGCTAAAACATATGTAAAAAGAACAGGGTCAAATGTACAAGATTATATTAGCATTCTTCTATACGTATCTTGTGTGACGTTGCTTTGAACTAAACTAACATAAGTAGAATGGTCCGTCCCCGACTCGTGCGTGCCAGTAGTTCAAGACCGAATGAGTCGGCCGTCAGTCCTCAACGCGGTGGATCTCAATCTTTGAAGCGACTTTTAAGTTTTCGTTGATTTTCTCTAGCACAATTGAAACGCGCGAAAGGATCAAACATTTCGATTCGTAATATTAACGGCTAGTTATACTGTATCAATCAAAGACGAATGTGCGAAACTTGATCAACGGAGATCTGTCAATTTAATACATATTTTAGATTTAGTAAAATTATAAATGCTAATCTTGCGCAGTCGCATTCTAATACATATATGTATATAAAATAAACCTCTTTACTCGAATGTTAATAATTCATTTAAGATAAACCGATATGAGAGTGATTAAATGGCTAATTAAAGCTATATGAATAATAAACAAGTGCGAAATCTGAATCGGATATAGGTGTATAATGCAGAATATCAATCTCCGTGCGCGCGCGCATAAATGAAACTTGTATAGAAATTTAATTTAACCATGTTTCGACCAGGAATTTGCATACATTGGCTGGAAATATACAAGCAGTGTCAAGGAACGAGATAATCGATATCGAGCAATATCGAGACGACAGTCATACTGTATTTGCGGGTTCGGAACGTCGGCGATTTTAATGTATTATATAAACGTGTAAAGCTGTGGAGAAGGGACACCGACTTGTTGACCTTGCACCTTCTTCGCGAAAATTGTCATGTACAAAACAAAATTATAAAAAACAGAACGAAAAAAAGTTCAAAGATCAGAAACTTCTCATCGATCCTTATCAATATCTCTTTCCACGCTCTTTGTGATTCGCATAGGATAAATTAATGAAAGAGAGAATTTTCCACAACATGATAATGTTAACGTCAATGCGTAGTTTCCACTGTACAAAGAGCGTATTTTAAACTCGGTTGAGAACGCGAGAGGCATACTTTAAATTTCTCGTAAAGCTAATCCAAACTGTGCGTCAAACTTTCCAAGTTGACTTTCATAGTTTGCGTGTCTCGTAATAGTATAATCGTATAAATGTGATAAAGACGAATGAAAAAAGGAACACTCTAAACGGCAGATATGTATGTACATGCATATAAATGTTTGTTGTATAGATGTGTTTCGTTAAGACATTTTTTGTCATGTAATTTGATGTTTAATTGTCTATAACATTGTTATTTTTTATAAAAATTTAATTTATTATAATTTATTTTAATTTATTAAATTTATTATAATTTATGATAATGTTAATTTAATTTATCTCATCGATTAATGTATCCGGTTCAATTTTCTGTGTGTGTATTTGTGTGTGTATGTGTGTGCTCACCACATATGTAAATCATGGGAGAATCATTAAATTTTGTTACCTTATTTAATTTGGCATCTAAACTAACATGTTACCTTTAATTTCATTCTCCAGTTTCTACATGTATCATGTTCAATGTATAAGAACTATCTATTCATAACTATTGTAGCTTTTATTTCTGAAATAGAAAGAGAAAGAGAGAGAGAGAAAAAATAAACTTATAAAAGCCTTTACAAGTTTAAAAGTCGATCAACAATTGTCGCGTCATTGTCGGGGTAAAGGGAGTTTTTTTGCATTCGTAATTATTTAACTGTCTCCACGACATAGATATACACACATATATATATATATATATATATATATATATGTATACGCATATATGTATATACATACGTTGACAGGGAATAGTAAGAACTATAAGAGAGAACGTCATTGATTATAGCCTACTGACCCTGTACCTTCAGACACGATGGCTCTTATGAACACCGTTGTTTCCAAGATCTGTTAAACTTAAGCGAATATAATGTTAAAGTAATGAAATCTTGCGGAAAATATTCTAACTCTATTCGATCGTTCAAACAAGATCGATTAAATCGCACAAATAAACCGATCACGCGTATAAAGAGTGTTGCATCTATTATTTATATATGCGATCAAAATTATGCGATTATACGCAAAGTCTTAACTTTCTAAAACAATAGACAGGGAGAGCTTTGCTTTCGTAAGAATTAAACTGTACTTCACGTATACGAAAATTGAGGCAAAGCCGCGTTATGTCAAACGGACGACGCCTGTCCACGAAACTGTCCTGCTAATCCGCGAATTTCCATTCCGCAGTTGAATCGTGAGGCTATACCTCCATCTTTATTTACAACTGCATATGCCAACATTTACCTTGGCACACCACACAATGTTGCCGTTTAACACGGCTCACGATTGAGACGAGACTGGAGGCGCTCCAAGAAGGTTAAGGATTATTGTCACATTCGTCTCTCGGGGTGAGATTCAACATCGCGCATAATTTCAACGAAGACTTTTGAAGACGCTCTCCGATGGTGTCGTCCGTCATAATTCGTCGGCTATTAGCGAAACATTGTGCCAAATGGACCACTGTAATACACAGTGGGAACGAATAATACCGGATGACCCAGAATTTTCGCCTGTAAATCGGATTATATACGGCTTCCACGCGAATGGCGGCAAAAAGATCGCAATAAATAAATAAACTTTAATTTTTCGCAAAATTGCAATTGTTTATCTCTATTTTCCGATAAATTACACATCATTTCGTATTAATCTTTATTCTACCGTTCTTTCTGTATATCTGATATAGAAACTATATATACTTTGAGATTTACCGCTTGTGCGTAAACACAAAGCGTAAACAGCAATGAGAAATAAATAGGTATATAAAATTATATAAAAAAAAAACTCTGTGAAAAATATTTAATTAATAATTCAATTAATAAATCAAATAAAAATTCCCACTTTTATTTTCACCGAACTGCAACAATCGCATAACGCATTTTCGGTTTGAATTGTGTTTTTTTTTAAGTTTACTGCATTTTTTAGATGTTAAATAAAATACAGAAACATAAATGATTTTATAGCGATATAGCACACAATAGAAAATGATCGAACAAAAATGTTCTCTTTGCGATTATGTTATTTGCCTTTGATTTTTGTATAGATATCCTTAATCGCGAAGAGCGAATACTTGATTCTCTTTCAATCTTTTCTTCGATTGTTATCCGTTTAGAATTTAATTTAAATCTAAATTGACGATTCTACCGCGTATTTCGCCTCGAAAGGCAACCTCGCGTTGCCTGCCAATTATTTCGACGTAATACCCGCATCGTGTCGTTCGATTGAAACACGCATCCCCCTATTTTCCGCGACCACAAAGAGCGCATCGCCGCGCGTGTTTAATGAAGGGGAACAAACCGATCCCGATCACGTCAGGTTGACCGCGACTGGATGATTCGGCCAGAGATGATCCAGAGATGATCCCGCGAAGATAATATTTACGTATGATCTGGCTTGTCTCTTCGAGAAAATTTGATTGACTTTAATTTCGTGCAAACGAGAAGATATAGTATAAACAGGTTGTAAGATATGCAACAAAATAACGTAAAACTTTCGAAGTGATATCAATTTATCGAGAAATGTACTCTTCTCTTTCTCCCTCTCTTTCTCTTTCTCTTTCTAGCTATTTGCGTAACCGCTGACCGCGATAGCGATTGCTCAATATACGGAATGTATAGGTCTCTCGAGGTCGCAGGTTGTGTGTTAAATGAAATTATAAAATTTAGAGAGAAAGTGTGCGAAAAATAACAGGTGACATTTCATGAGTTTTACTCGGCAATTAAAGTGTAATTAAAATCGAATCGAGAGACCTTTCTTCTCGTATATGTATATTTGACGTGTATGTATAAAACCCGAGAAATGTCAATGTCGCAAACATGATTCGAGAGCGCGAGGGCGAGGGGGAGATAATTTTTGACAAGACAAACCGTGTGATGATCAGAACAGGCGGATTCTTCCGCGAATCGATCCGAGCGAGAGACGCTTCGGTCGGAGACGCCGCGACTACCTGCGACCAAACGTCAAACGGATCCGCGGACGCGGTTCGACCCCCGAGCACCGAGCCCCGAGTCCAGCGGTGCTCAACTCGAATCACGCGAGACTGCGAGACAGATGAGAAATATCAACGGGACACGTGGAAGAGAGACGCGAACAAATAACAAACGGACGTATCTCGAAATAATGAAACATCGTAATCTATAATGAGAAAAAGGCTTTTATAATAAACGCGTCAATCGGAACGTAAAACTACGTAGAACAAACAAACATATACGTATGGACGTACAAAACAGATGTGTGAAATGGCGCAAATTGTGATGGTCAAGTTTGCACGAAAAATAGGAATATTCGTATTTATAAAGGCGATATATCTCGTGTTACAATTCTTACCAACACATTTCGCTTGTTAAAAAAAAAATTTATGATTCTTTCGTCACGTGTCATTTCGAATCTGCAAACGATGCAATAATCATTGTGACATCATCGTATCGGAGAAAAAGCTGCACAAGATTGTGTCGTGCATATTAATTCGATTCGCTTTCCCTTTTGCTTATCTCAAACTAGTTTTATCTCTCTTTTCAGATCAATATAAGGAAAAGAATATTTCAAAGAGCGACATATGTATGTCCAAAATATGTCCTTAATATGCTTAATTTAGCGAAAAGTTACTATAGCACTACGAACGTATTATCGATTATATAATAATCTGTTGGACTCATCAATATTTCATTAATACGCCAGGCAAAAGTTTCGTAATTTCCTATTCCATTAGACGCATAGTCAAAAAGAGCCTCAATTTATTCAATCATTAAGCAAATATATCATTCAAATATGACAAATAAGAAAAAAATGCAAAGATAATTTGGCAAATGACTTTGGCGATCACGATTAATCGCGAATGTCATCATGTAAAATTATTTTTAATTGAAAATATATAAAATTATGAACAACAACATTAACAACGTTTGCTGATCGTAGCAAATAGTGGTATCGTCGAGATCCCCCGGAATCGCAATTGCACGAAGAATTGCATTTTGCATTGTGCGACGAAATTTCGTTAAAAAAAATCCATTATTTTTTCCGATAGAAATAAATAAAATCGGATTCATTTATAAGATATCGTACGATAAACGAGCTTTCGGATCTTTTCCGCTCGAGGCTTCCGATACCTCCTGCGAATGACAGCGCGCGCGAGAGGCGAAGCCTCGGGGATAGCGGAAAAGTCGCGGATGTATCCTCGCGCGAGCAGGAGGAACGCGTCGAGCAGCGGCAGCGGAAGCGGAACGGAGCGGAATGGAGCGCAAACGCAACGCGTACTTCTCTTCTTCTCACCTGAAAGTCGCAGTAGATGATCTCGTTGTCGTCAAACAGTCGAATAGTGGCGCGATGCACCACCGTAACGTCGCTCTTGCTGCCGAACTTCAACATTTCTGTCCTCAAGTCGCCACCCAAATTATCCCTTCGGCCTTCATCGTCCCTTCCACCACAGCACCACACACTGCCCGTTTATTAATCGCGACACGCGCCACCGTCGTCGTCGTCGTCGACGCCGGTCGTCGTCGTCGTCGTCGTCGTCGTTGCCGTCGTCGTCGTCGTCGTTGCCGTCGTCGTCGTCGTCGACGTCGTCGTCGTTGCCGTCGTTGTCGTCGACGTCGTCGTCGTCGTTACCGCCGCTGACTCGCGACCGTACTCCGATTTATTAATCGACGAGCTGACACGGCACGGCGCGACCGCACGGTTGCACAGCGGTGAACGACGACACATCACCGTGGCGGAAGAATGCGAAGCTGTCTGTCAACCAGCACATCCCCACTGGTGCGCCGCCGCCGCGGCCGTCGAGCGACGCTGCCACGTCTACCGCGGCCGGCGCGACGCGCCGCTAAGCGCCGTTGCCGCGTCGTTTTACGTCACGAGTGTCATGGCGCCGAATTTCGATTCGCCGTCTCGCTGATGTGCTCCACAACTCGGTAAGCGAAATATACGCGTATAAACTTTTCATTCAGATTGCTATACAGTGTACAATTTAACAAATGTGTTCTACAAGCATGTGCGGTTAATATCGAGTTGTCGTAAACACCGAATTATGTATAACATGGAGGTGAGCATGATGCAAAATTCACATAAAGTATAATTATTTTCATTATTTTATATGATTATTCGAAATTCTATGAGGAATAATATGATATGAGGAATAATAAAAGAAATATCAGGATGATATTTCACAAGTGCATGCAATTTTTTTTAATAAATAGAGGGCGATATTTGTCAGTCAATTTTATTTGTTTATATCACTCGTAGATAAAGTAGAAATCGTTTTTACTTGAAGAGAAAACGGAATTAAATTATCGACCGAGTTCAAGCGCGAATGTATACATTTATTGTTAGTATCAACGTAGCTTTCCGCGCGATTGGAGCAATAACCGTTACTTTATCTAGAGGGAATTTTTTCTTTAATAAAGACCGCACAAAATGTGTTGATTAATTCGCATTGTACGTAATTCGGCCGCCGATACACGTCGACGACTACCGTTGATCGATCGTCGTTCCGTAAGTTCCATTCTCGACTCGGTTAGCCCGATCGCCGCAGAGGCGACGAGGCTAGGACGCACGGGCGCGGGTGGGGACGAGCCCGAGGGCGTCGGACAAAGGTTGGCCGCGTCGAGCGGCGGGCCGGCGGCGCATTCACGACTCAAACATGGCAGCGGCTACTAGCGTTGTCGTGCTCGACAGGGGCAACAACACCACCTGCACCATCAATTTACACGGTGTGTGTGCGCGTGTATGTGTGCGTGTGTGTGGGTGTGTGTGTGTCGTGTATGCGTGCGCGCGCGCGCGCATCCCGCGAATCTGTCTTCCTACACGTCGAATTTATCGAGAAAGGAATCGTGATCGAGATGAATGAAAGTTGCTGTTAACGCGGACGCGCGCGTCTCCGAGCTCGCCGAGGTTTGTGCGTCCGGAAAAAAGTCGCGTTCCTTCCGACGCGACACCGATCCTCCGAGAAACGTTTACGTTTACGTTTTCACGCGCGCGTGTGTGTGTGTGTGCGCGTGGTGCGTGTGTGAGTGCGCACCTTCGAAAGGGCCTGTTCTCGGCGCGGTTCCCCGAGTCCCCGAGCAACGGTGCGGTGCGGTGCGGCATCTCACACACGCGGGATGTTATCCCTCTTCACGTGTCATCGACGAGATCGAAATTCTGATTCATGATTTTCCATTTTGCAGGAGCCACCGTGGTGTCTTGGCGGGTGAATAATCAGGAACAGCTGTTCGTTAGGTAAGTTTGTTACGCATGTATTTTCTTCGTCGCGTCACTGCATTTTGACAAGCGAAGCCCAGGTTCTCGCGATCGGTTTTCACTCGAGAATAGTAACGTGATATCGAAAGAATGAGGAAGAGAGAGAAAGATTAGTCTCTCTTTCGTCTCTTGTCTCATTTAAATTTTAATGTTTTCGTATATATTTTTTAGCCGCAATTATTTTGTTACAGTTTGCGAAAACAATAATTGCTAAATTTTTTGAAAAAAAGGGAAAAATTTAAAAACGATACAATTAAGATTCGATATACGAGCTTGGATTAAAGTTCCGCGGGGTGTTTACTAATAAAAGTTTTATAACCGTTGTCAGCGAGGTTCAAAATAAATTCATAATATACACTATAAATATTCAAAATCTGATAATCTGATATAAATATTCATACATCTGTCAGAATTTAATATAATGTATTTTTATGTAAACATGATCGATCATTCAAGCATTATGAAATCACGTTTTAAAATGCTGCAGATCTTTCATGAATCGCGCTGTAAGATGCATTGAAGTGAACGTTGACGCAAGTTGTGTAAGGTTACGCGCGAGGTTACGCATCTTAGATGAGATAGAATAATGCATTGATCACGCATTCAGCTTGATCTCGCATTATTATAACATTGACAGAGCCTTACATAAGCAATTCGTCGCAAAACAAAAAAAATAATAGATTAATAACGTGATAAACAGAGTTATGAAGCAAGATATAAAACTGGCGAAACTTTCGATTTAAAGATTTTATTTTAAAAATCAAATATTATACTTTTAACAATATAATAGGATAATAATAGGATGTTGGAGTGCACAATTCGAATTTAATTAGCAATATCAAGAACGCGCGAGATATTCTTCGACATGTAATTTTTATTTTGTAAATATTACCTTATATAAATGAGATTGAAGAATGAAAAACCTTTATGCTAAATGAGAAAGTTATCCTATATTTCTGTTCAAAACATTTCGACGAGTACAGGTTCGGTAAAAAAAAAATACCGCCATAGAAATGCGTTGATTCGTATCGTCATAATTTATTTTCGAGATGCAAGAGAATCTATACTACACATCAGCCGCGAATCATTCTCCGTGAATGACACCTGGATGAGAACAAAGTCTGCTCGCGCGCTTAACCTGTACATTGGATTGCCTAATAAATTGCTTCGAGTCGACTAGAAAGGAAAAATTACCATCGAGTACACGATTAAAGTATCGTTCGTGCATGAGATTTGCGGGAATTATGTATACACACCGCGGACTTGAATTTATTATTAATCCTCTACTCTACATGTACGAGCGATCGCGCTACAGTAGGAATAATCAAGCCAATAAAACGGATTATAATTTTTACAGATGTAGATCAGTGTCAATAGATCAAAATCTATTTCGCTTGCGCTGACTCATAAAAAAAACTATCGCTGTACGTGACCGGTCCAAGGTTCTCGCCGCGAAATGTACCGAAACGCGATTCCAATCAGACGAAAGGTAAACCGGATTTACTCGATTATCGCTTTCTCGACGATGAGCTTTCTTTCATCCAATTTAATTGTACATTTATAATTTTGTTTAAAAAATATGCATATATTTACGAATAGAATTTGTTCTCATCCCGAAACGTGAATCTTGGCTTTTTTTCGAGCTGCCTTTTCCTCTAAATGTTTTAGCGTATAAACGTAATCGTTCTTTGACAATCTTTAGATTACATTGCGCATTTTGTGCACCCAACATTGTATTACATTATTATTATTCTTCGAGAAATAACGCGCGCGGAAAGTTGCACACTTTGATCGTTTGCATAATATTTTTATAATCTTCTTGGGAGATCGAGCGTTCTTCGCGACAGTGCAGTGTGACGCGTAATAGCGCGCGAGAAGGAAGAAACACAAGAGAGAAGGCGCGCGCGCGCGCACACCTGCCGAGAAAGAACCGCGTAAAAGCGCGATGCCCGTGACGATCGCTTTAAAAGCGGCAGCAGCCCGAGAGCAGACGATGAAAAAACTGACGGAGCGAAGGCAAGGGCGCTCTCTGGACCAGTACATACCTTATACAACGGGGTTCAGGGCCCCTCGTCGTCGCTTGCTTGCCAGTCATCGGTCCTTCCGACTGTAAAGCCGCTGTCGAGACTGGGTTTTGTAATAAAGAGACCCGCGGCACTCTCTCTCTATTCGCGGAGCGGCGATGAAAAATTGACTTTTAACGCGTTAACAATCGGCAAACGAGACCCTATACTCTTTCATCGAAATATACTTCAACATTTTTTTTCTGCTAAAATATATTCTCTATACGCCAGCTTATGTTATGTAATTTTTTATTCGAAAGAGGAGAAACGCGATATTAGCTTTTCTCGTATTACTGGTCGAAAATTTCTGTCTGCGAATACAATCGCGAGTCATTGAGTTCGATCGCTGCCAGAACACGGTTATCTCGGAAGCATCGTCAAGGAATTTTAACGATGGCAAGTAGCACATACATATATATATATATATATATATATATATATGTATATACATACACGCATATACGGTGCAAGACACTCTGCAAACACGCTCGTAATTTACTCCAATTTCCCTCGAAACGACTGTAATAAAAGTTACGTCGGTATGTCCGGTCGCGACGTGATACTGATCGCGAGATGCAACGCTCCACGTCATTGTACTGCATACTTTAATGACAGATACCATATGCCTCGATTCGCGAAAAAAAAAGCGATTTTAATTTCAAGTTCAATAAATTAGAAGAGATTAATAAAATAACAAGAATTTCTGTAGAGCAAACTTACTTTAACGTTACTTTAACGAGGCTTTCAAGATTGACATTCGATTGTCTATTGTTATTTTAAATTTGCATATGGAGAGAGAAACTCTGATTCTCGATTAATTGGCTCGTGAGCGCAGGAAACGTATATAGAAGTCTACAGAAATAATCACGTTCTCTCAGACGTTAGAAATTGAATCATCGCGTAAAGAAATTGAATCGGCCGTTCTAAACTTGACTTGATTGTGACCCATCGGTAATACGAGAGGACCACGTGTCGATCTCCGGTTCTTATCCCCGACCGCGGATGCGGACGTGCCCTCGTCGAACATCTGCGTATACGTCGGGGTCTAAAAACGGAAACGAAGATTCGGGGAGGGAGATGATGGAAAGCGATGGCGCGCGAGCGACAAACTGCAGCTGGAATTTCATTAGCGCGATAAATGATCGGTTGAATTATATAATCTGTCGAATATACGATGAAAATGATGTCAACGTTGATATAGTCGTGAAAGAAAATAAATTTGAAAATGTATAGCTCGCTTACAATTGTTCACACAATTCGATTCGGAAAGTCTAAGCTAGATCCTGAAAAGAAAATTTTCAAAACTCACGAGTGAAAGAATCGGCCGAGAGTTGTCGCCAAATGGACTCTCTATTAGAAAGCACGGAAAAGGGTACGTCCGGTGCGTGATTATATCAAGAATCATAGGAGTACAATACGCAACCTTTTTCGATATACCGAGATACCGGTGCGACCTAACTGTTTCTTCGGTTCGTTCGAGAATAGACAAAGAGCGGCGGCGGTCACCCTCAACCCTGAGAGAAAGAAGGGGGATGAGAGAAAGGGCACACGACGGAGACAAATGGCTAGGGCGAATCAAGAGACGCGACAGAGACAGGCGCGGACCGAAAGGGAGAGCGAAAGGGGTGCGGGTATACAAATGCACAATTCATCTTGGCGAAGGGATGGGACGATGATTAAGAGTCTATCCTCACCGCACCTAAAGACGCGCCACGTACACACATGCTTCGCGCGCGTTCTCGCGAGAGAAAGAGAAGGAGAGAGAGACAAAATGAGCGATAGAAGGGGATGTGGAAGAAAACGTCGTTAATGGCTGCCGGCAGGACCCGACCGTGAAATTTCAACTCGACTTTTGGATTAGAGGTTTCGAGCCGTAGGAAAGAGAGTTTGTTTCGGTCGCGTGAGATGATGACGCGATCTCTACGCACCGTGTGTGCGACGAGAAGATAATTTGGTCAGAAAGAGATAATCGAGAAAGGAAGAAAGAAAGAATCTCGCGTTCCAACGAGAATTAAGTCGTTCGAACGCGAGATGAATACGCGTTCATCGAGGCCACGATAACGGAACGCATTTTAAACATATAGAGTTCGATATCGTGACTATTTTCCTATTCGACGATGATTCATCGAATTCAATATAAATAGATAGTCGGTCGCAAAATTACGATTTAAAAATTTGTGTCTGTCGAATTAATCAAGTTTCAATTCGAAATAACGCGGGCAAGAATTGTAATATTCCGTAAACTATCATAACATAAACGAGCCGGACAAGAAGAATGTTGTCGGACGATGCTGCGTCACATTAGAAACGTTCCGCGTGCATTTGACACCGCATACATCTTGGTCGCTGGAGATCGTGATCAGAGCATATGGCGAGATCGTCTGTTTCTATAGCGTAGTAATGCACTCGGAAAAATGCTTTCTTTCTTCGAGCTCCGAAAACATTATTCGATTCCATATGTTTTACTTTACACATCGTCGGTTCAGCATCAGTTCTTTCGGATAGGTTTTTTTCTCACGAATCTCGAATTTCAAGTCCAAAATGATATATCCGAAAATACACGTGAAAATCGATAAAAAAACTATTGAAAAGGTGTATTCTCCGGGGAAGCTAATCCGGCAAACAGGAGTAACTCATCCACCAGCTAGTTTGCGTCAAACTGTGCGGAGGCGACAAAGTATATTTTGCGCGTTGTTACGCGCGAAAATCTCTCACGGGGACGAAGCCGCGATGAAGATAGACACGGAAAAAGTACGATAAACGATGGAAAGAGCGATATAAAGAAAGGAGAGAGAGAGAGATAGAGGGGAGGTTCAGGGGTTCGGGGGAGAAAGAGAACACTAATGACACCGCACCAGCCGTCGTCTCGACTTTTTGCCATCGGTTCGGAACGTGGATTTGTGCGCGAGAAAATACGTCGAAACGGAAACCGCGAAGAAACGAAACCGCGACGATAACCGAATGACAAATATTCCGCGGAATCAGCGATGACAGTCGCGTGCGATAATTGTCATTTGGGAAGCGCGATTATACACGTTACACTTGCGCGCCGAAAAAAAACTATTAAATTGTGAAATTTTTTTTTAGAAACATTTCAAACTCGATTATTCAAGATTGAATTCTGTCACAGTCGAGATGAGAGATATAGATCGATAGTTGTGACGCGATTATTTTCGCCTGTCTGTCCTCACGGTGTTTGTAGAGAATCGTGGGAAATATAAATCGCGATCTTTGCGACTCGAATTTTGCGTATTTTATATAAATAATAAGGCTATTTTCTATCTACATCTATAATCGTTACAAATCCGTTAGCTCAAAATAAAATGAAAGTTGTCATTCATCGTTGAAGCTACGTCGATCTATACAAATATAAAATCAAAATTATAACAGCACCCAAAATAATTAATATTTTAACAAATTATTATAGTACGCGCCTAATTTTCTATTCAATGCATATAATATTAAATAAATATATGTATAATGGAATAATTTTATAAATTCTGAAAAGACAACTCTTTTTAAAATAGATATTTTTGCAGAATTTATATAAAAATGTTTTCTTGTTTAAATCGCTCAAATAAATAAACCGAATTAAATATAACTAAAATATACAAATAAAATACCAAGATTGTTTTGCCGGTGGCCGATGCCTCTTCTAGATCTCCTTCTTCTCTCGGGTTGTCAGGGTCGTAAAAATTCGTCGATTCACGTTGTACTCGCGAAAAATTTCTATATTTTATTACTCGCGACGCTTTATACGGCATTCCTTAATTCCGTAATCGCGACGATAAAATCTCACCGTTTCGCGCGAGAATCGCTCTTCAAGTCGACGAGATAACTTTGAGCAAGAGTTATAAACCCCCGAAGCGGAAAAATCGATGGATAAAATCGACGCGAATCGTATTCACCCCGATTCTTGTCTCAGAGCAGCACATATATGTCTTCAAAATGTAAGAGAAAAAAAAGATCTTAGTGTTCGATGGGCTACATATGAAGACATGATATGGCGACACCATATGGTGCATGTGAGACAAGAGACGGGAATGAGACAAGGAACTGAACGAAGACGATCCCATTCTGTCCTTATCGAACAATCGATCAAATTTTAATCGATTTAAACGGTGAACCGCTTATCGGAGCAAAATCGAAATAGACGCAAAGATGCGATTAATTATTTGCGACGCACTAATGTGCGCTTAGCGCATTGAATACGCTCTCTATACATATGAGTTATTTGCGACTCGTGACAATGCTTTTGGAACATTACAAATACATTACAGCATCACAAATACAACGACACGAGTCATTTGGGGATACTTAACTTCCCCTTCAGGATAAACTTTCCAGCTACAAGCCCTTCCACCAACGTCAAGATGTATTCGTTGAGGGAGGGTAATTTTATATAATTTTTAATATAAAATGTAATTTGTAATTTATTTTATAACTGAGAGATTACACATATATATGACATTTTAATATATAAGTGGATAAACATACAATTTAAAATTAAGATGAATATTCGTGAATTACAAGATTCGAGAACAGAATTAGATTTGCCGATTGTTTACACGTCAAATTTCGATGGAATGCATCTCGCGATAAAAATAGCACATACAAACAATATATATATATATATATATATATATATATGACAAAGATAGCGCGTAGGCCGCGTGCGCTTATCTAACATAAAAAATGCCATTTCGACGTAAAACGGCCGCGATACGGCGATGTACTTCCGATGAAGCTCTTTGGGGTAGTATCTTCGCGAGACGAACATCATCGCGCGTGCGACTGCTATCGAGAGTCGATTATCTATCTGGTATACGACGGGAATTTCGTTTCCGTTCTAAAAAAACACGGATTCACGAGAAAGAGATAGAGAGCGACGTTATTTGTATTGGGTTTGTAGATGCATTTGATTGGACGCTGATAATTGCTATTTCCAGGGAACTTTGACATGACGGATTTACCATCTGTCGCGTGAATATGTAATCCTGCTGACTGAATAATTTCTCATAGCTATATAATAATAATAGTGAGTTAATTTTATTTATCCATTTAATCGTCAAGACTCTAGCGCTAAAATAGGAGAGAAATATGTTTACAAAAATATATTTTAATTTTTAGATTAAAGTTTTTTTTCTGATAGAGAGCAAAATCTAAGATTGCATTATCGATGCACGAAAAAAGGAAATTACCAGATAGTTATCATAGCTAAAATTTAGATTTTTCGTTTGGAAAATATCGTTTTCCTCCGATACAAAGGCATTTATTATATGTACGAAGGCAAAACTTTGCGAACCGACTTCGGCGCGAAATCAGCAGAATGATTGTCCAAACTCGCGATTCGAATCCACGACGACCCCTCGAGAAGGCGAAAGGTGCACTCCCCGATGCATTCGGGGAGATGCAGCGGGACGACGATACTTGCAGCCGATCTTGAATCCGTAAGCGCTCCGCGGCGGAGGGAAAATAATGCGCGCGGTGGCTCCGGAGCGGAATCCAGTCGAATGGGAATGCTGTAGAATGCCGGCAAAAACCGCAGCCAGCGGGATCATTAGTCTACGGACCGGCCTGTATAATCCATCGGTTACCTTATACCGGGTGGAAAGAAGTTTGAGCGAATTCGATCTCGTTGTTTTTCGCTCCGGAATCCGCGTTACTTCTTTCGCGGATGCTCGTTGAAATTTTTCCTCTTTGAAAATGCAACGAAAGATGTCAGAAATGTATGAAAAAGGAACCCGGTACCGCCAAATGCCTTCAGCAAAATGCACGAATTGTGCGGAGATGCTTGCGATAAGTAGAGAGAGAGAAACGCCTGTTTTGAAAATTAAAACTTTATCATATCTAATCTTCCATCGATTTTTTAATCCGCATCCTCGTAAAGATATTTCGATTAAATCGTAAAACACACCTCGGGGAGGGAATTTGATCTCACGAGAGACGTAGGAAGATTCCCTTCAAAAGTAATCCGAATACAAATCGCCCCGCTTCGATATCGAGTTCATCCTTTCGACAAACATACGAAAACGAGTGAAAGATCTACTTGGACCTTTTCTTTTCAATTCGCTGTTGCTTCGAGTATCTGGCAGTTCTTCGAGTAGTTGTTCGCTCTACAAATAAGGTTCTTCTTCCACGTTATCTCCGGAACTGTATGGACCCAACTTTGCGAAGCGTTCCTCTTCTATAGATCCTTAATTCTGCAAATGCATCCATTCGACAGTGTCTATTGAATTATTTTATTCTATCAATTCTCGGTACTGTAGAAAGATATTGCCGATTTTAAGAATTCTATTTTAATTCCATTTTAATATTTTATTATTTATTTATTTATTTATTTATGTACAGGTAAACGGGAGATATCCCTTTAAAAACAAATTAAAATAAAATAAGTTGAGAACATAGAAAATGTATAAAGTTATCGCTATATGATTACGCACGAATGATAACATTAAGAGCCTATCGCAATAAAACTGAAACACAGGAAGGAAATAACAAGTCTATCGTAGACAATGGGATAACGTTCGTCTGAAGGTGCAGAGTGATGATTGAAAGAAATCCACACGATCAGAGAACTCATTCGCCAGCATGCAGATTCGATTCAGGGGCTTGTATCTTCCATAAGAGGTACGGTGAGACTCAACATTAAATATGACGCCCTTCCTGAGAGGCCTAGCCGGAGCACGCAGCCCCACATACTCTAGGAGCTCCGAACATGTAATACTCCCATTAATCAATTTGAAAAAAAACAGTAGATCTAGGAAAGTGCGTCTATTTGCTAAAGTAATTAGCCGCAAGTTATTCAGCATATCATCATAAGAGTGAGCGAAAAAGCGCATTGGATTATCCGTTATGAAGCTCACTCTACGCAAAAAGCGGTGTTGGATTCCCTCAATCTGAATATCATATTTGACATAAAACGGAGCCCAGACAATGGAGGCGTACTCCAAATGAGGCCGTACTAGCGCGCAGTATAACAATCTTAAGGTGTGCACATTATTAAAGTATTTGCCAGTCCGCAAGACAAAACCCAGTTTTCTATACGCGCAGCTCGTGATACTCATTATATGCTTCTCAAACGATAGATCAGGGCAAAAGGTGACCCCAAGATCGCGTACAGAATCTACCTCAGAGAGACGTATTATATTACATCCTTGCATCCATAAATTTGTTCTCTGCAATATCGCAAGCTTTTCATTTCGAGGATTTTGCATTGCAAAGTTCTTATCTTGGATTTCGTTAATCTGCCAACCCGTTTATTCCGTTATCACGCTAGCGATTATAATACGTTACTCCATATATACATATCAAATCAAAATATGAAATATATAATATTTTTTTTATATCGGTTATACAATCGTACATTATTTAAAAGGCATACATTTCCGCCATCTGTTTTTCTTCGTTAATTATACATCGTACATTGTTATTACGTATGTTTAATTGATCAATGTCACATAAATTATGAATCTAGATCTCATTGCAATATGTAATCACGCGCAACCTGTTTGACGGAGATAGTGCAGACGATTGCATTACAAGATTTTTACATACCTAATAGCGATTCAAGGTTTTCACCTCACTCATATACATTGTACATATGTATATGATTTTGCGCAAGTTTGACGGAAAATAACGCAATTTTTTTTTCTTTCGCGAGAGCGAACGCACGGCTGCGCGAACGCCATTCTCTTCTCCGTCGCCGCGAATGACACAGTCGCGTCTAATGCAAAGAGAGCGAGGCTTTTTTGCTAATTGCACGTTATCCCGCGGCGAATGAGAACGCGAATTGCGCGCGCGCGCGAACCAACAAACTCACAGCAGTGGCGAAAAAGCTCTCCAGCGCGAGCAGACGCGAGCAAGAACCCGCTCAAGGCGGAACGCGCGGCTTAAGCCGTGAAATAATTGCGTGTTTTGCAGGGCGAAGTGAAATACTACGTTCAAATCTTCCTCGCGCGGGATTTCATCCGACGTACCTATACCTACATGTTCGCCCGCTCGAATAAGACTCGAGAATTCACCGTCCCGCATTTCCCGCATTAACTAAATGCGAACGAGACACGTCCCAGGTTTTCGAGGTCGTCGAAAAATTCGCGATTTGTAAAATTCGTTGTCCATTCGATGGCTCGTATCGATTTGTATTTTTTCTTTCTCCATCCAATTCGCGATATGTTATTTTTATTGTTTGCCGTTGATATTTTTGCGGCGGCTGAAATCTTGCGGGATTGGCACGAGCTCTTGTTTACACGATTGTTTTGCCGGAAAATTGGAAAACCGAGGCGTGCGTCAATTCCTTTTAAACCGCTCGAATATATAACAGTGGTCTCATTGAGCGAAATTCAGATGTCCGGTCGGCGTGTCGCGTTCTACGACGAGATTTAAAATCCCGTCGACAGCGATGACGGCATCACCACCGAAGAATTCGTTCAACCACGGCCCACACGTTCATTTATTCGCCCGACTTATGCACCAGCGTGCAAAATTCCTCTCGCGAGGAACCGCCAAATCAGCTCGCGACTCGGCGTAAACGCGGCAAACCTCGATTGTCATGCTTTGATAAAGAGTGTTCTTATTTGATCAACTACATTCAAGTTTCGTTTTACATTTCGTCGAGATTTTCTTCAACTCGGTACATTTTATGCATTTATGGCATCCATCTCGAATTTACGAGAGCGACGTATCCGGCGGATATCGCGATGACAATTCGATTTTTCGGTGGATCTCATTGTTATTTTTATCTCTAATTTAATGAACTTCTTGATTCGAGAAAACGAAAAGCGATATCTAAATGAGGACGGACGTGGTACAAAAATGTACTTCGTTTATCAACGTTTAACTGATGCAACAAATAAGATGAAGCATCAAGTGTCAAAGAATCGAAAGATAGTTCTTTCGGGAAAACTGACGTTAGAAGCGCGAGTCGAATTCGTTTGTCCAATTTAGGCTTTTCGGATTTAGACGTCGGATTCTGGTCGGCGAATTTACGAGCACGGCGGAAAATTACGCGACATTCTTCTTGCCGGGTATATTTCCTCATCGTTTATCAGCATCCGTTGGATTTCCATGACCGCTACGCGGTGGTGGAAGCAACTTTCAGCCCCGACAAGAGCAGCAACGCCCGCGAACGCGTCCGACCTAGTATAAATAGGTTCGTTTCTTGCCGACCTTAGTTAAACAAAGTTTCACGGTGGTGGTAGACGAGCACGGGGAGGTGTGTGCGCGACGCGGGGGTTGGCTGCGGGTAGAGAGAAGCTTGTGAACCCTGCGGAGCGCAGCCTCGCCCTGCTGCTTGCTGTTGCTGGTGCTATTGCTGGTGGTGCTGCTGCTCCTGCCGGGATCCGGGGAAAACGCAAAAACCGCTGGCTTCGGCGGAGCTCGAAGCGGATAACTTCGACACGTACCGGGTGTCCTTACTCGAGCTCGGTGCATAGATAAATACCCGCGCGATCGTTTATTCCGGACGAAATTAATTTCTGCTAACAATGAGATAGAAATCTCTAAGACCACTCTTTTGACGACAAAGAAATAATATATCGAATAAAAATCTCGAGAAAAGATGTCGTTCGATAAGAAACCCGGCTAATCACTCGGGTTTATTACGATAATTTCGTTTCCATCTGGTTGTTTGGAGGAGGAAATCGCCCGCAGTTTCGAACTCTATGCGATGATCATCGCTGACAGTCGGTGTCGAGAAACCATCACCGTGAACGCTCGTTGCCCCGGATAACGAGAAGATAAGTACGGCTCGAGATTATACGCTCTCTTATTTTACGTCCATCTTCTTTCTTTTTTTTCCCCCCCTTCAAACCATCGGGTAAGACATTCATTATTTTTATAGACTGCGTTCGCGATCTATGGATTTCAGTTCGGATGTTCGCGAACTTTCACTTTTCTTAGCATTGCACGCGGCTCGACCTTGCACTTGCGCGATTTCGTTTGCGCTTGCACTTGACTCGGCAATCTCCGCAAAAAAGTTGTCGTAATTTTTCGATCAAGTATAGATATTCGCGAATGAAGAGAATTTATTAAAAATTAATACATTCTTAGATTATCTCGGATTAAATTTCAATAATTTTTTCGTACGATAAACATTCTGCAGTCGAGTGTAATTTGTATCGATCTGACGGTGCAGTGAATCCGAAAACAATATGCAGTTTGCGGAGTCTGTTTTTCGTACGATCGGAATTGCCCCAGTAGGGCCCGCGCGCTATCTTCCCCCTTCTTCCCCCTTCCCCACTTCGAAGGAGCCCAGTTTTTCGTGATAACCCCCGGCCGCACGGCTTCGAGAGACGAGAGAAGTCTCGTCTCAGAATTTCACTGACCGATCGTAAATCGCGACCGTAGCAGATGGCCGAGCCGCGCCAGCACGTTAATGCACTTATAATGCGAGGCATCCGCTCCTCGCATCTTGCCGACTGCAGGACCGCGAGGGGGTGGCAAGGGGGAGGGGGGTATGCTCCCCTCGAGGGCATCGAGTTACTCTCTCGAGGTGGAGTGCCACAAAACTCGTCAAAGAACTTTCGGCTGTTAACGACTACGACTTCAAAGTTAGTTCGAGCCGATTGGAGGTTTCATACTGAAAGAGAGAGAAAGAGAAAGAGAAAGAAACTGGATATCTCTCTCTTGGAAGAGTTAATTGGCACTTGATAATTCGAGGAAATTTATATGTCCGCCTCAGAGCCGTAATCGCTTTCTTGTAAGAAAGATGCGCGAACGAGTAGCCTTCTTAATAAGAACAGCAATATTTTTCATGTCGCTAAGTAAGTTTATGCAATATTACGAAGTGCGTGTAATTATTTAATGCAAATAAAATTCGCGTTGCACTTTATTCTTTGCGTCGATCGGAGATTCATTATAGAAGATATATAATTTGCATTTTTTTTTATATACAGGGTGTCCCGAAACTACCGCGAGATATTTTAAAGGCAGATTCTCTGGCCAATTTAAAAACGCTTTTTTACGCTCAGCGAAAATGTCGAGGCACCAATAATTTTCGAGTTATAAGCGATTAAAAATAAAGGGTTTCTCGTAAACTGAGCCCTCTAGAAATATAATATTAACAAAACCACATTCTTCAATTAATTTTAAGTAAAGTTTCTTTTAATAGAATTTTAATTTAAGGCTTAGTTACAAAGATACATGATGACAAAAATTGGGAACATGCAAAAAATGATGGTCTCCCTCGACATTTTCGCTGAGGAAAAATCGTCTCTAAATGATCCCAGGAATCTGCCCCTGGAAGATTAATTATGAGTTTTGGGACACCCTGTATATATAATGACATGTTTGTTATAAATATCTCTCCATGATTTTACAAGTAATTTTATCAAGATCGCTATGAGTTTTGATCACGCACATGGTCATATAATATTATATAGGCGCACGTGACGACAATGTGAGTTCTCTCTCTCTTTCCCTCGATCTCTCATATAATTCTGGCGAATTCGTTCTGGATACAGCAAGCTTCCAGATATAGTAATAGCTCCGTCGCAAGAAGCGCCGCAGCGTCGCGTAATATTGTCTTCGGCCACAAAAGCGCGCAGTCACACCTTATTTATAATCCTGTCGATTCATGACGCTCTTCATGTATCTGATCGGACGTTCTGTCGTGCGGATAATTAGTTTTCGCTGAACCGCGCGAATCTGTTTAAATTGCACGAAGGAAAATCGTGATCGATCTAAATCTGCAAACGATAATTCTCATGATATGGTTCTGGCAAATGAATAAAAATGCCATGCAATTCGCGTCGACACACACTTGCGTCTTCTGATTACTTGGAATAAAAATACGATATCGTATAATATATAGTAATCATTAATCTTTTAAAGGTCGAGGAAATCTTCAAGTTAAATACCGAGGTGCAACCTTACAAATAAAAAAAAGTTCGAATTAATTGAAGAATAAATTGCGTTCGCAAACTAAAACAGGCATTCGTCAAAATTGCAGGCAAATTTTTCAGCCAGTTTGTTTTCTTTTTTTCGATGATTCACCGCTATTAGCATCATCGACTTGCTAACGACTCATTAAAGCTGAAGAGCAATTTTTCACTTGTCCGCTCGTTAATATTCTTCCCGCGCCGCAAATCTCCCGAGTCGTTTACCGTAACAACGCGAAAGATATTCGTATCTCGCGAATCCCTCCTTACAGATAATGAGCGCGTGCAAAGAATCGAAATGGTGAGCAAGCGAAGGAAGGGTCCTTTCAGGATTCGCGTTCCGCGAATATCGAGGACGTTCTCGTGGTCGTCGAAAGGATCGGCGCAATTTCGCGTCGCTGGCGAGAAGAAGTCGATTGAAAATTGTTGCGCTCGTAAAAAGCGCGCAAAACGGCGCGCGATGCTACGTGCCGCGAAAGTTGATTCGCTTCAACTTGTAGCCTCCCCCTCTCCCTATTCCCTCGGGTGTCATCGCGTTGCCAATTTTGCAATCTGCGAATCTAGGACTGCGAATACACATTGTAAAATGATTACTACTTTCCATCCATGCGAGATGAAGGCATACCATCCTTCTCGCGCGTCGATCGAACTCTCTTGTCGAGAGATTATATTACTCGAATCTCCCCGATTACAGCCGGCTGGTTCTGTGTTTCTCGACGGAAGAAAGAAAGAAAGAAAGAAAGAAAGTTGTATATATTTCCTGCAAATATCTCTCCCCGTCTCACGATCGCATCACGACCGCCAATTACCAGGCACCCTGTATACTTTGTACGGCGCGGAGCGACGCGACGATATCCCGCGGAAGCCGGGCGTAACCGCGTCGAGAATTGGGTAGCGAGCGCGGCAACGGAGAGATACGACCAGGCTAGAAACGACCAGGAGGAGAGAGGTTGGAAACTGTGATGCCCGCAAAAAGCATGGCAGACAGCGCCGATCGTTTTTGCTCGGCGTCAGCCGCGTTCCTACCGCCGCGCCGCGTCGTCGTACTTCGTGGTGGTACATCGTTCTACCCTCTCGCTTCCTCTCACCCCTCCCGCTATCGCATTTCCTTTCCTTTCCTCTGCCCTCTTTGTCCTCTCTCTGTCTCTCTCGCTTTCGCTCCCTCTTCTCTCCCATCTTCCCTATGTCTTTCTCCTCTCGCCGTGACGTTCGGGTTGTCGCGATCCATCTATCTGTCCATCTCTCTATCTCTGTTTGCGTGTTCTATTCGCCTCGGGATCGTGCAAACGGATGGGATTACCATCTCCTCCTCCTTCTTCGCGGTTTACGTATCCGGGAAAATGGATTACATTCGTATCGCTGTGAGAGAATTAGCGGCGTCCGAGAGGAGGAGATCCGCTCTGGAATCGAGATTTCGTCATTAACTTCATCATCGGCTGTCAGGATTGACCGCCGGCGAAAATAGCAAAAATTGGACTGCCGCTGCACGAAAGACGAATATTGGAACAATCGGGACAATATGACAAAAGTGCCTTTAACTCGCACAGATATCATTTTTATTTTTAACGACTACTGATAACTTTGATCAACGTCGACGATTTAGCTGATAATTTAGCGCACATTTTTTTCTTTATTAAGCTTTGTGTAGAAAAATAATGCAAATATCGTTTGCTCGGTACAATCCTCATTTAGACGAGCGTACTCGACCTTGCGGTAATTTTCGGGAGCGTCATCCCGATCGCGCGAATCGAAGATTACACAACTTCTCTCTAGATATGTGTCTCGATCTTGCGCGTTCTCCTCGCAGCCTTGGATCCCGAGTGTATCCTCAAGCTCCTTCTTAAGAACATCTCCGAGGCCCCTGACAGGCTTGACTAATGGTCATCCTGCATCCGCCCTCCGGCTTTATACTTCTCCGTCTCGCTCTCCTCTTTTGCTTCCGCGCGTTCGGGCAACGCGACGTCTCCGTCTCTCCCTTTCGTAGCATGGCGATATCAGCACCGCTCCGAGCGTTTTAGTTAGCGCTAACGAAAGGGATCAACGAGTTTTCTAACTTGTCCGATGATCCTAGAAGCGAGCGATTTGTTTCGACCATATATTTTTAACAGAGAGAAGGAGAAAAGGAGAAAGAACCAAACTTGCACATATTTATATAAAATATATAAATATGTATATCAAAAAAATTGACATTTATTTCAATATACTACATATGACACTCGATAATGTATTGGAGGAAAGATAATGATATAATCTTGCGCTTTTCATATATACTTTTTGTTTCTTCAAGTTATTAGAATGTTGAGAAAAAATTATCATACAATATTGGTTATTACGATAATATTAGGAATATATGCATAAAAAATCCTAATAGTCTCTATTACTAAATAAAAAAATCTCCCTCCACTGGTAGTTGCTCCAAGCAACCCCTACAGAGAAACGGATAATTCTCTGTCGAAATTAAGAAATTTGACAGTTTTACAAGGATACTTGTAATAATTTATTTATTTGCGGAACGAACGTGGCAAAATAAAAAACGTGCCGATGAAATAAAACGCAAGATTTTTTCTTTTCTTTCACGCGAACAATGCAACCGATCTTTGGAGAAATGTCAATTTTCACATTTTTATTTTCAACTTAAACAATGTAGCTAACTGTAAAACTGAACCCTTTCACCAATTGAATACAACCTGGAAGCTGTATAACCATTTATCTCGACCTAACTGTATTATATGTATATCTTCCTTTTTGACTCTTCAGCTCCAAGTTGCAAGAATGACGAAAATTGATGCAATCGTACATCTCTGATTCGGCAAAGAGCAATAATTGTTGTCGCAAGTAATATTATTTTGTCTCGTTCAATTTTGCGAGAATCTCACGCTGCAAAATTAATCGCGAGACACAGACGACGATCTTTTTGCGATCTCCTCGTTTGCCGTCAAGTTTTACGAAATAGCTCGGTAACGTCATATGATTATTTATATACACCGTTGCAACCCGCTCGCCCTGTCTGCTCTGTACGCGATCGTAAAATTCCTCATAGTCCTCGTAAATTAGTTAAACGAGCTGATGGAACGCTCCCGTGCGAGAATCCAAAGAGGTATAAAGTGCAAGAAGAAGGGAGAAATTATTTTATGCATTTTTATTCCTTTTCGCTTTTTTTTTGCATATATTGCGTACATCGATTATACATATGTATATAGAGCGCGATTGAGATTTATAAATATTGCATTAAAAATAGATTTTTTGCTCTCCGATTAGACTCTCACTCAGTCATCCGCTTTTCGTTATTTCTCTCCCTGCAATGTGAGACTCGTTGATTCAAAAAATGTTTATACATGTGCAGTTTTCATTAATCCGATACGCGCTATGCATTTGATATGTTCGCAATAACAACGCCAGGAACAAACAACAGATATCCGTCCGCATATTTTTCAACGATATCGACAATATCCGTAGATCTCTCTTTCTTTTTTTCTTTTTTTTTTTTTTTTTTTTTTGTTATTACGGTGAGGAAATAATAGATAATACCCGCGCTTCGACGATGAGGACGCAAAAACAAGCGCGTGAGCAAATAAATTCTCGTATGGTTTTTAAAATATATTTTTACAGATTTTTCGTAGAAAATTCATCTCGTTAAATAATGAAACGTGGGAAATTTAATATATGCAGAAACACACATCGTAAATTATAATTTGTTTCATATCGAGATATACATATAAGAGAAAGATAGAGAGAGGGAGGGGAGAAGAGAAAGCAATAAAATTTATAAGAGAAAAGCCTAAGATACGAGACTCTATGACACTTTCTTGCTCTTCAATATCTGATTCTTTGTGTTTCAGTAAGCAAGCTGTATTTGATGGAAAGAAAGCTATTAGAGGCGGCATACCATTCGTTTTCCGTAAGTATATAGCCGATGTAATGTATATATACTTGATATCGTTTGACTAATTTCCTGTCATGATCGGAGCTCTTATTTTCATTGGCAGCGTTAAAGTAAAAAACAAAGGAAATTGTTCGAGAGCAATTTTAAAGGAACAAATTCTAACTTGAAAGAAAAAAAACCAACTTGAATATCGCGAATCTCATTTGAACATTTTGAGAAGCTTCAAGATATAGTTTTTAAAGATATAGAATGTTATAATGAAATTATTTTCGCAGCACAATTCGGAGCATGGACGTTCGGGCCGCCCCATGGCTTTGCCAGAATTATTCGTTGGAACGTGGAAAAGTCACCGGAACGATTACCCAGCGGGGATATCGAGGCGATATTCTCGATAATGGATAGCGAATTCACGCGATCGCTATGGAATTCACAGTTCAGGTTAACGTACAGGCTAATATTGCGCGAGAAGGAGTTGCACTTCAACATCGGCGTGTACAATCCTAGCAGAGAGGACACGTTCAGCTTTAATTTGCTCCTACACACTTATTTCAAAGTGCCCGACGTCAGGAGATGCCAGATCACGGGACTGCACGGGTGCACGTTCGTCGACAAGGTAGCAAAGATTTTCCGCTTTTTATTTTGCTTTGCAAATTAAGCCGATTAATTAAAATGCAATTTAATCGAAAGTTCTTACCGGGATTATTACCGGGAAAGTTTAAAAAGCGGAGAAGAGCCGCTTATTTTTCAATTAATTATTCCTTCTCGATATCATATCCAGTGAGGGAGTAATCCTTTTTCAATTATCGTAAAAGTCTATCGTTAAATTTCAAGTCGATGCTCCAGTTTAAAACAGTATATACGAAACTTTACCGATCCAACTGTTATACCCATTTACATAATTGAGACGCATATATCGATATAAGGGATTATCGCAAAACGCACGCTTTCTCACAAAATGTTTTATTCTCGCACGAGCAGACTAGAGACAACCAAATCTTTCAAGAAGGCCGCGACGTCGTTACGGTGTGCGAATGGACCGACAGGATCTACCAGAACACGCAGCCGGAGCATATCATCACGAATGTCGTTTCCGGTAGAAAGATGCGCGTGCAAAAGTACAACTTTCCCGACACCGTCGTGTGGAATCCCTGGCAGGAGAAGGCGCGCGACATTCCGGACTTTGGCGACGACGAATTTCCCAACATGATATGCGTCGAGAGCGGGCACGTCAGTAGTCCGGTCATACTGTTGCCGGGGACGGCCTTTGAAGCGAGCCAGATACTGCAGGTACTATCCGTCCCTTCGATCGGTAAAATGACAAATCGAAAATTCAAGCAGTTATACTATCGATATGACAGTATCATCACAAATTCATGGTGATGCTGCAAATATATATGTATATCATAATATAAATAACGCACATACGCAGACCAAATCGATATAAACCAATATTCAAACTATCGATATTATACCGCGCGCGCGTGATTTCCGGTGAATTTCAATCGTATTGCGAACGTATTGAAACCACATCGATATTATATCCTGATACATTGGTTTAATAATGTTTAAACTATGGAAATTATTAACAGTCTAAACGCTATCTCTTCCCCTATCTCCTCCAATTGTGAACTATATACGTTGAGCACGTTACAATTAATTACCTGATGAAACTAGAGCTTTCGTAATTCGAATCGTCGAGCTTCTACCTGAAATCTTATCGTTATTGACGAGTTTTCACGAAACTATTAATTATATCGATAATGTACGCAATAGTTGACAGTAGGCTAAATTATTAGGTCGAAAATTTTTTTTTACACTATAGCATCTGTTTAGCTGTTTATGCAAATTAAAGTTTTTTTTTTGCATATGTAACTCGAGTTTGCGAAGAAAAAAAAAACAAAAAACTTGTGCGAAACTTTCATATAAATTTTTACATAATTTTGTTATTTTGTTATTAAGATATAGCCACCATTATTGTATATGTTAATAAAATATTACTATCGTTATTACATTATAATTATATTATTAATATTAAATATTCATATTCAAAATGATTCCCTCTTTGAAGTTGGAGCTTTCATTTGGAAGCATAAAGGTCTTACAAGTCTGTTGTGAAAAATTTTATACTAATACGACGACGCAACGCTGTGTTAATTTTGCATAAAGCGTAAACAGTGATATGTAATAAAGTAACTGCGCACGTCACGCGGTATTATTCATTATCGTGATATAAATTCGTGCAATAATTATTCTTATACGATACGTGCAAACTAATAATTATTCTTATATAAGGTATGTTGGAGATGTTAAAAAAAGAATGTTGCTCGAAACGTAGTTTGAGGGATAAGTCATTATCTCAACGATTACGAGTTAAGATCCCCGATCGTTGGCGATGTGGTATAGTTGCGAAATAATAGAAAATCGAATTTCATGCACTTGGTTTGTTCGCGCTTGACCTTGTTTCAGGTGATGTGAGTAGAGAGTGGACCGACGTCACACGTCAGTACCGGAGGCAGTACTAATTCGTTACTCCCGACGTCCTCCTCATCGTCCGCGGTCTGGCCAGCGGGCGCTGGCTGGCTCTACATGCCGCCGCCACCGCCGCCGCCGCCGCCGCCGCCGCCGCCGCCACCACCTCCGCCGCCCCTGCCGTCGCACCCATCCCATTTACACTCACATTGCGTTGCCCAGACCTGCACGATATGCTCCTTGAATCTTTAGACTCGCCAAGAGAGAGAGAGAGAGAGAGAGAGAGAGAGAGATGACTCGCGGCTTGCTCGCGAACGCGAACGAGCTCTTGAAATTTCTTTGCTCTTTCCTCGCTTCCTTTTCCAATTGGATTTTTTCGAAAAATTCATACATACGTAGACCCCATTGTACATGTGGTGGAGAACGTAACTTTTCTTTCCAAATATTCATCGAGGAAACGTAGCGATTCGCATTAGTAAAGGCGAATAATTTGATTAATTTTGTCGAAGAATTTTTTCTTTCGTCGATTTTTACATTCGTTTACTTTCACGTTTGCGCTTGGTCTGAAGAAATTCAAAATGGTCAACCGAATCTCGACGAGAATGTGAGGGATCGATCGATCTGTCTCTCTTTGGTTTCCAAACAATAATAATAATAAAATATACAAGATTTACAAGTTGTTTTCAGTATAGTCCTTGCACGTTTCGATATAGATGTTGCTTGCGACGTCTATTTTTCTTTTATCGAAGATGTTGTAAAGCTATAGGCAGGCATTCGTGTAAATATGCGAAACAGAATAGTATTCTTTTGTTTGGTTTTCAAAGGATGTTGAAGTCCTAAAGAAAGCTCTTTCTAAAGAGCTCTCTTTTCTTTACTCGATCCGTCGCAAATATTATATATACATTCCACATGTACCGCTATTTAGATGGAAAACAAAAGAGAGATATATATCACGTCTCTTATTTCCGACTCATCACTTTTGAATATTAATACGATACATTGTTTATAGGCATATATGGCATACATATAGATTGGTATGTAAGCGACTTTGCTACACTCACGTGTGCGATAAGACTTTCACTATAAAATTTTCCAAGTATTGTGATGTAGTTGTTTGTAGTTTCGATAAACGACGATTTTATCGGATTTACTTGTAAGATATATATTTGAAATTCGTAGAAAAAGCAGGAAATGCGCACTTTGTGTGAATGTATTTTGCGTTATACAGGCACGATTTGCAATAAAAATACCGTGAAATTTGAAAATATTTAGAAGCTAACTTTTTAAAAACTTTTGAAAGTATTATATTTAATAATTTTGGAAAGCATTAAAAAAAACATTGATTTCTTTCAGATGCATTTTGAATTTTGATTAAATTTATCATATGCATATAATTTATAAGATGACTTTTTATTTTTAAATACCTAGTATTCGATTCTTTAAAAAAAAACAAAAAAATTCTCGTATTATATTATGTAGATTATATAAACTTTAATAGATTTCAGGATTTTATATATATATATAATTGAAAAAAATAATGAAATTTGAATACCTTGTGCCGAATCTATTCCATATTAGACAAAAAATGATTCTAAAGTACAAAGCATCTGCCGTAATTTGATTAAAAAATTAATTGTTATGACGAAAAGAAAAGTTTTCTTGTCATAAATTTATAATTTTTTAGCATTGATTTTGTATCATTTTTTTGACGGATGAAATCGCACGCGCTTATACGCATGCAACGCATATACATGAATTTGTTCAATCTCTGTTCAATGCATAATTTACCTATGAACAATACAAAATATGGTGCTATTGTTACGAATATAGTATTGTAATAATAAGTAGCAATACATGCACACACAGTAGATAAGAATCAGTCGACATTTCTCTGCAGTTTCAAACATAATCTTTTTACCAAATTTTCTGTCCTGAAAATATCGCATTTCCGTCACATCTTTCCACGTGCAAGAAACGTTGCATCATCGAAATAGATATAAGTAAATATATTTATACGATAACATATTGATTGCGATATTATTATAAAAAATTACATGTGTATACGGAACATTTGTAAAGATTAATGAACAGGTTGACGAGGGAAATAACATTCTGCCGCCCATTTTTAGATAATTGTATTATCATTGAGAGCTCGAAACTATTCGAAGGCTTGATCGAAACTCAGTTTAAGTGTGATGGCGAGTTTAATAAGTTAATTGAATTTTATATCGAAATTTATTAAATTTTTAATAGAAACATACCTCGAACGTTTTACTCGAATTCGATAATTGTGAAATTGACAAAAGTAGATTTTATGACATGAACGTATTCTTTAATTGAAATATTTTACGTTTTAAACTAAAAGGAGAATTATTATTCTGAATTAATAAAAACACGCAAAATAAATTGTAAAATTAAGTGTGAATAGAAAGAGAAATCGGCAAAATCACACGTCTATTTTATATATATATTTTTTAACGGATATAGCCAAGCGCACGTGTGTATTATTCACTATCCAGATATACATTCCGAAAGACAATTTCTTACGTTGAACGAATTCCCGATGTCACGTATGTAATATTAAAAAAGAAAAATGTCACATGTAAATTCTCTTCACAAATAGACTATCACATATTAGCGTATCATTATAATTAAAAGTAAATGCTCAATATATACCGCGTTATTCCTTGCATACTAATATAGACTTCAAGAGTCAAATAAAAAAAAGAAAAAAAGAAAAGAAAAGAAAAAAAATACGAGCGAAACGTTCCTGCTTATAGATGTGTTAGAAACGTGAAAATACAGCCTAGTAAATCCGAAATACGCAATTAATCTAACTATCTGGAATGAAAGAATTGAATTTCGGCATCTTTAGCATCTCGCTGAATATGCTACACGCTCACGAGGGTTTCGGTCTTTAGAGGCTAGACAATACGTTCGTCATTTAATATAGCGTACATTCTCTTTTCTTTTCCCACATATTGTTAGCAATTAAGATTCGGTCTTCCACCCGCAGTGACATTTATCGAATCACATCACTTTCACATTCGACTCAATGTTAATAATCACAAATATTTGTAATTAAAGCGAAGTTGTGAAAAAATTCGCGATTAAAATTAGTACGTTAAGAAAGTGTACTCTTTTTTGGGAAAGTGCAATAAAAATATGGGAAATAATTGTATAATTTTTCTCTATATCTCTGTCCTTCCACCTCTTACTAACTTATATTTCTAATATTACTAATTATTGCTATAATCATATGTTTATAGTACTAGGGATGGAAATTTTAAGAATTACGCGTGTATTGTTAAACTTTAAACAGTTTATTACGAGCGAAGGAGGACGATGGCAAGCATATACGTATCCAATAATCGCTCGCTTCTTACACATTTAATTGAATAATATATTAAATAAGTATGCGAAAATTTGAATTTACAGATTGGGAAAATTAGTACTACAAATGTCGTATTATTTAATTAATATCCTTATACCTAAGAAACCAGTCAAATATGCGCATTATTCTTTGACTGAATTTAGTGTAGGTATAACGTCGAGTTTTATACACACCGGCTATATATTAACTGCTTTTAATTGTGAGCAATGTATAAATAACAAGATAATCGAGGCTAGGTCCTGTGGTATGTCATACAACCGATATAGCTGTATTATACGGCCGACAATGGAAAAATTCCCTAACATCAAAAATATGACGATTCCTTTTTGCATTTTTGGTAAGCAACCTTTGTGTCTCTTACATCCGTGAAGCTTTTTAACATAATCATTGCGTGTGATATAATTGATTTTGTCGTAAAAATTTATACACCTTTTCCTTTGAATTACCTCGCCGCCTGCTTAGACTTATCTGGTTGTTCCTGTTGTTTTTTATTAAATTGTTTCTCTCTCATTCGATCCGCGTCACTGTAAACAAAAACATATACATTTATTATAAAAAATTATGCACGAAATAATACATTTATATTTTAGCTTTGAATATTTACCGTGCTTTACGCTGCTCCAAGGAAAGACCTTTATTACTGTCTTGTTCAGACGCTGTCTTCTTTACTGATTTCTTCAAGTTTTTGGCTCGTGCTAGTTCACGTTGATTTCCACCTACGACATAATAAACAAATATTAATCCTTTAGAGGAGGTGTCTTTTCTGTAAGAAGGGATGAGACACTTTAGAGCATTATATTAAAGAGTGTGAAATAGTTAGAGATTGGTTTGTGAAATTAGGAGAGAATGAGGAAAGTAGGCTAAATAATATATAGAGTGATGAGATAGATAATGAAAAAGGTGATGTATTATATAAATTATGGAAGGAAAAAGAAAAGATTATGAAAGAAAGAAAAAAAGAAAACATGGTGCTTGGAGAAGGAATTGAGGAAATAGATAAATTATAATACAATAATAGATAGGAAGAGTAATGTATGTATAGATGTATGCGAAGCAATCTAAGAGACTATATTTATAAACTTTAATGTTTATTTGTTGAATTATTAATGGTTGTGATATATATTAATTTAAGTTACTTTAATGTGTTTTTAGTATATTCTAATTTATTCTCGGAGGCTTATTGCTAGGCTGAATATAGTAAAAAGGCTGTGTAAAAGAGATTTAAATTAAACTAGGCATTATAAAGTGCGATATTAATTATTTATGTATTTAATCTAAAGAAATAGAGGTGATATGATAGAATTGAATGATAAGGATGGGTTATGTGTGAGAGTAGGAAATTTTTTGTAAACCAAGTTCCACTTCCTGACTTTGTAAAAGTTGAAGTTATAATAAACTACTATTAATCCTTTAGAGAAATGTCACATTAAAAATTTTTAGTTTATATTCAGTTTAATTTTTGATTCTCTTGATATTTTTTCTCAATTTGATTTAAATTTTCAATCTCTATTCGTCCTCATTTATCATTCAATTCGAATACAGTGCCTAAACAAGGGTACCATTTCTTTGCACTCGCGCATGCGTATAGATTACATTCCTTCGACCGAATTAGTAAAATGGTGGGGCAAACGCGCTCGTACATTACTCCAAAATTTATTAAAGGGCAACTGCAACTGAATATATACGAAGCGAATCGATCGCGACCGACGAATTAAATTACTCGCGATTATTTAACCATTTTTATCTTATTCTTTTTATATCCAAATAGCATTCCTACTTGCAAAGACAAAATGGCGGCGAATAAAATAGTGAAGTGAGCTAACAAGCCATATATACCTTCCACCATATTTACTTATGTATATTCGGAGTCGACAGTGTCAAACATCGTACGTCGAACATCTCTCTATATACTAAAAATGGATAGCTTTCGTCATTGTGCATTCGCTGTGAACGCGGATTTATCATAACATGTCGTAGCGTGCACAGAGGTTAAAAGTGTTAACATTCCAGAAAAGTAAATCAATCTTGTACCCGAAAAAGTAAAGCTACTCCGATTAAATTACTATTGCTATTATTATCACGTTCAACGCTCCCTTCTCTCCTTCTGCTTTCCAAATTGTAAATTCTCAATCACATTTTCTCAACCCGCAAAATCATCGAGATTTGGATAAATAACGTTCGTGAAAACAAAAACATTTTTTCTTATCGCTATCGTCTACAAAAGTATATCGACGTTTCTCTTCGAAATATCCTTCAAAATGATCGTTTTCGGGGAAATTTGTGGAACGCTCGTATGTTCGTTCAACGAATCATTTCATGATCTTTGAGATCCTTCGAAAATATAATTTGCTCGCGCAAGCGACAAATTTCACGAGAGCACGCAAATCTCATATATAATTTCACTCTTCTCTCTCTCCCTCTTTCGATGAGCCTGTTATTAACATTAATGACGATGGCAGCCGCAAAAGTTACGAACTCGTTTCGTTAGTTCTCACGTCGAATTGTCACGGCACAGAAATCATATGACAGCGACTTTCGGTTGAACTTACGGGTCATGTTTTTCTGTTCTTGATCTCCGATAAGCAAGTACTTGGGAATTCAATCACCCGAATCGGTGCGAAACGCACGGCCGAACGATGCACACACACACGGGTCTCTTGCGGACTAATTTCCAAACCAAAATAAATATGGTTCTGCGTCGTCTCCGTAACCCTCACGGCAATCGCAGTGACGCCACGTGTTCCTAGCTAGTGACATTCGATACATCGTTCGGGTGACGGCCGGTCATTCGCGAAGCGAGACGATACGATTACTTCACACATCCACTCGACAGAAATAAAAATTTCTAATGTCAATTTTATCTGATTTTATGCAATTACAAAATTAATATTTTTTGTACTCTACCGATTTCAATATATATACACTGTAGTCCTTTTTCTTATATTGCAAGAAAATAAAAGTTTTTCACATATATACTTGGAAAATTTTCGAATCTTATTCCTTTTTTTTTCCAAGACTATTTTATAATACAAAACTTAACATCTATTCTGAAGAAGTGAAAAATGTGCGAGAATTTAATGTAATTCAAATTGGCGTAACTCTTGTAAACATTAAACCAATTTAATTTAATTTATTGATTCGCGAGTCAATATTTATTAAAGAATGTTATTAACGATATAATTAAATTTAGAATATATAACACGTGCAAAAATATGTTTACAATATAATTTACAAAATTAGGAAACGCTTTACATATTTTCTGATATATGAGAGTGAATGTTCGAGAAAAGATAGGAAATTTTCACGAACTGCAAGACATGCAAGCCTCTCCATTCTTACGTGAACAAACAAGCATCGCTTCTAAACTTTGACTTGCTTGTTGACGTAATTGATTTTGTCTTTCAACATTGTCAGCCTTATTGTCACCATCTTTGCTGGGAGACTGAACGGGGGTATTATTGATAGTGGACGAGTTAGATGTAGACTCGTGATTTCGTAATTTAGATTTGTCCACTGTAAATTGTATAGGATTTGCAGCTGGCTTTGTTCGCAGATAATACATGCCAGTTTTTAGACCCTGTAAATGATAATATATTTTTAACAGCTTGTACAATACTGTTATTTTGTTTGATTAAAAGAATCATGATATAATTTTTAAAAAATGATCATCTATTCGAGCAATCTATGGCAACGTGAATTAAAAAATGTCGAAACAACACTACAGTAATTACAATATGTCACTTACGCTTCTCCAACCAAAAAAGTGCATCGATGTCAGTTTCTCAGTTGTTGGATCCCCTATGTGAATATTCAGAGATTGCGACTGATCGATAAAAGCTCCACGATCAGCTGCCATTTCGAGAATTACTTTTTGTGGTATCTCCCATACAGTCTTATATAATGCTTTTAGATTGTCAGGAATACGTTCAATGTTCTGCAAGACATCTCCTTAAAATTATCCACTAAAAAACAATTTAAATGCAAGAAATAGCAAGAAATAATTAAAATCCATACTTGAACAGATCCAAAATTTGCGAGTATTTCGTTCTGCATGTCTTTGTCCCATAAACCTCTGGCAGTTAAGTCTCGCAATAAATGAGGATTGACGATGACGAATTCCCCCGATAATACGCGTCTTACATAGATATTACTGGTGTATGCTTCGATGGATTCGTTGTTCCCTAAGATTTGTGCGGTCGACGCTGTTGGCATAGGTGCAATCAAAAGCGAATTTCTTACTCCATGCTTTGCGATTTTCGCCTTTAATTTATCCCAATCCCATAAATTTGTCGGCTTAACATTCCACATATCATACTGAAGGATCTGAGGAACAATGTTACGATTGTAATACATAGATCAATTATAATTTGCAATTATAAATACATGTATAAGCGCGATTAAAATATTACAAAATTACTTACACCTTTGCTGACTGGACAACCTTCATACGTTTCGTAAACGCCTTTTTCCGCAGCCAGCTCGCAACTCGCTTCCAAGGCACCATAATAAAGAGTCTCAAAGATTTTGATGTTGAGTTCTTTCGCCTCTTCGCTTTCAAACGAATATCGCATTAACAGGAAGGCATCCGCTAAACCTTGTATTCCGATACCTGGCGACACACGCATTTTTTACATTTCTAATTCATTATGATACTTACGATATAGTCAATTAATGATCAAAAAGATCATATCTCACCAATAGGTCTATGTCTTTGATTAGAAGTTTTCGTTTCCAAAATGGGATAAAAATTGACGTCAATGACTTTATCCAAATTACGAGTGACAATTTTTGCAACTGTTTTAAGTTTATCGAAATCAAAAGTCTTGTTATTCGTATTAACAAACATATTGACAGCAATGGATGCCAGATTACACACAGCAACTTCCCCAGGGCCAGAGTATTGAATAACTTCGGTACACAAGTTGCTGCATTTGATTGTACCAATATGCTGATGATTAGATTTTCGATTGCAATGATCCTTATAAAGCATATAGGGAGTCCCAGTTTCTACTTGCGATCTGAGAATGGCGACCCATACAGCTCTGGCCTCTACTTGTTTTTTATAGCGACCTTCCTTTTCATATCTATAAAAACATTTTGTATAAATTTATTTACATAATTTATTGCAAAAAGATATGTAAATCATATATAATTATTTTATTAAATTATTAATAGAAAGGAAATTACTGAGTGCCTGTACCTAGTATACAGCTCTTTAAATTCATCACCCCAAACATCAGCCAAGCCAGGAGATTCATGTGGACACATCAAGCTCCAGATTTCATCATTATATACACGTTCCATAAAAAGATCTGGTATCCATAGCCCATAAAACAAATCTCTAGCTCGCATGTTTCCATCCCCTATAAAAAAAAAGCACACCATATATATATTACATACTATATAAATCAACATTAGTCAATGTGAGAAAAGAAAAATACAAAAAAATAATTACCAATGTTCCTCCTAAGTTCTAAAAAGTCAAAGATATCGGCATGCCATGGCTCTAAATAAATAGCAAACGCTCCTGGTCTCTTATTTCCACCTTGATCAACATAAATCGCCATGTCATTGTACAATTTTAAAACAGAAACCAAGCCGTTGGTTGTATCCGTATTATCTTCTGTGCTTTGTGAACGAATGCAATGTATGTTGAGTCCTATTCCACCAGCATATTTGCTTATGAGCGCACATTTCTTTAATGTGTCATAAATACCTTTTATGCTATCGTTGTCAAGCGTTAAAAGAAAGCAGCTGTCAGAAAAAATTCCTATTAAAATAATTATACAACATCGGATATTATCGAGATATTAAATATTATTATAATTACCTAGACATCTGCTGATTATTAGTACAAGCGTTAAATAGTGTTGGGGAAGCATGTGTAAAATATCTTTCGGACAAATAGTTGTATGTTTCTATAGCTTTGTCAATGTCGTTCTCATGAATACCAACAGATACTCTCATCAACATGTGTTGAGGTCTCTCCACTATCTTGCCATTGATCTTCAGTAGGTAGCTTCTCTCAAGTGTTTTAAAACCAATATAATTATAACTGAAATCTCGGTCGTATATTATAGCAGAATCTAGTCTTTCTGCATTGTTCTTAATAATGTTGTAATATCGTTCGTTGATTATAGGGGTATGTTGATTTGTGACAGGATCCTTGGCATAGTATAAGTCATGCATGACCTCTTCAAAAATAAAAAAAGGAGGCATTACATTTTATTACATAAATATGCAAAAATGGATTAAATCCAACACGTCGTACCACTAAAGCTCTTCTTAGTCTCCTTATGTAGGTTAGACACATCAATCCTTGCAGCTAATAAAGCATAGTCGGGATGATTAGTTGCCATAGTAGCTGCAGTTTCAGCTGCAAGATTATCTAATATGACTGTCGTTACTCCAGAATATAAACCACGTATTACTTGAATGGCGACAGCAGACTGTAAATAATAAATTCACTTGTTATATAGAAATTTATAATTGTTAAAAATTCATAAAATTTTACTCTCTTGCTCTTTTATGCATACAATGTTAAAAAGATATAAAATATAAAATAAAAGTTTATACGTTTCTTTTCTTAATTATACATATAAACAATATATACATTGCACTTTTCTTTTTCGTATAATTATAAATCATATGACAGATACACTAATATACTTACTGGATCCACATAATTCATATCCAAATTATAACACTGTTTGGCAATTCTTGAAGTGATTTTGTCAAAATGAACATCCTCCTTACGTCCATCTAATAAAAATAATAATTTTTAATTCATATCTCTTAATTATTTAAACATCTTTGATAAAAATGTATAGTTATATAAAGATATGTATTTATATATGTGCATATAAATACACACACAATATTAATGTAACATTAATCAAGTAATGGTTTAATTTTTATCAAATTATTAATTTTTTATTACTATTTCTCCACATACACATACAAATTTTTTATATATACATATAATATAAGTGCTTTCACACAGTTTATAAATAAAACTTTCTGACACAGCTTCATCTAGACAACAATCGAACGCGATCAAATGGTTAATTTGTTAAACTTACTACGCTTGATAACATGCATCTTTCCTCGCGCAGCTTCCTTGACTGGCATTTTTAAGGGGGATTGACTATTATTTCCCAGAGAAAGCGTCTTCAATTCCTTATTTAGCTCCATCGTGCATTAGTCAAAGACCGACACAAACGAACTCTGCCAAGTTTCTTCGCGTCACAAGAATTTTAGGCGCGAAACGGAAGAACATATGTTTGACATGCGCATTGCTATTCATCGATTCGAACCAATAGCGAGTGTACTTCTCGTTCGGGTGCATTCAGAAATCTACTCGTCGGAATTGGGTAACGTTTGATTGACCAATCAGAATGAAGAGATCTCTCGTTTCGATTGGTCAATCAAATATTTATTTCAACGAGTAGATTTCTGAACACAGCCATGTATGACGCGTTGTTTTGTTCTCAATTTGAATCATGGCCGCGCCGTCGATTTCCCGCGCACTTTATCCCTTATGAAAAAAGTCATTAGGTACATTTCGTTTCACGCATGATGCGCATGAGAGAAACAACAGAAGATTTATATTACTAGAACAACACAAGCGATTTCTCGATTTTATATAAAAAAATGATATTTTTATATAAAGTTTGTTTAAACATGATTAATATTTTTTTTTTTACAGAAATCAACTGATAACTGTCAAAAAATATTAATCAAGTTTAAAGTACTATAATATTTTAAAGCATATTAATACATATTTTTTTAATGTGTTGATTGCAATGCATGCATATAAAAATATGTAAATTAATTATGCAATGCATAAAAATTTATTATTTTTAATTCTATGATATTCTATCTAATAATTATTTATATGAGAGATATGTATCATCTTTTTTATAATAATATACATATAATTTATTTGATTTACTGTTTTAATTATATTAATTTTGTTTGATTTAATTTATATACAAAATAATTTTCTTAGATTTTTGATAATTAATGGATACATTGTTAACTAAAATTATATATTAATTTCAGTTGTTCGTGTAGATTCACGTCCTACTTTATCAATATTTGCAGCATGTAGTGTGTTGCTGGCAATTGTATATTTTTATCGATATTACATCATTACCTAAAATCATCTGGTAAACAGAAAAAGAATTGTGCTATTTTTTTCATTTCCTGGCAATTTTTGCTAGCTTCGTATTCTTTAAAAAAATTGCACCACAACTTATTGCAATTAGTGGTAGATTCATCAACAGATAAATTCTTTACGAATTTTTGGAAGCAAAGAAACTCGTTAAATAATTTTTCTTCATCCACTACTATATTGCGAGAACGTAAAAATTCAAGTGAGGCTTCTAGATCTGACCATTGTGCTGAATTAATTTTACTAATATCCATCCATTCAAAAACATCCAACTCTTCTAAGGGCTTAATCCAAGATTCTAAATAATTTATCATTGTTATATAAAAATTATTTATTTTTACGATGAATTCTGTAGTATTTTTTCCAGTAATTTCAATTTCTCTTAATATTTCTTTTACTTTCAATGGCATAAATTTCTGATTGATTCTCTGATTCAAATTATTAATAATTTCTTTTAAAACTTTTCTTACTTCAATAATAGAATTATCAGCTCTTTCGATTATTGTTTCAATGTTTGTATGCATTATGTTCATGGTCGAGTGTATTGTAAATAAAAGAGCTTCACTGAAATCGTTCTCAAAAAAAATCTTTAAGACTTTTGGCGGATTTTCTAGACTTAAAAAGTAATTCTTTAAGGGTTTAAATAATTTTAACAAACGTTCAATGGCAGGATATAAACTTAACCATCTCGTTTTTGAATGATATAAAAGTTTAGAGTACTCAACATCACATTCTTGGCAAAAATCTTTCAAAATCTCTGTCTTTCTTACAGTAAATATTGAAAAATAATTATAAATTTTCATAACAATTGATTCTATATCAATAGAAAAATTGTCACAACCTTTGTGAATCGTGTTGTTAATGATATGAGCTGGACAGCCGATGCCAATTATTTGTTTCTGAAGCCTGCTCTTTAACTTGGCGTAAATGTTGTTTTGCCCTGCTCTGTCTCTACCACCAAAATTAGTGTTGCAATTGTCGCCACTAAAGCAACACATTTTGACGACAAAAAATGTTTTTCTAATTCAGTAAGAATCATATCGGTAATTGTATCAGAGGTTTCATCAGTTATTTTTAAAATTTCTAGAATTCTTGTTGTAATACCAATATTATGAACGTCATAATATTGAATATAAGTATATAGACACTACCGTGTCTCTTGATAAACACATCTGTATGACTTCAATTTTCTCAAAATCAAAGCCGCCTAATGGCTAATATATAAACTGCTTATCATTTATAAGATTCATAAGATAAGGTAGAATTCATAAAATAAGGTGTAAGGTAAAATTATAATTATTTATCATAAGATAAGTGTGCGCCGCGTGTGCGTACGTACACGCATGCGTGATTGCGTGCGCGCGTGTATTTGTATAAGGTGCTTTTACATGGTAGCATCAAGCGTCAAGCATCTGCGTTTGCGCAGATCTCAAATGAGATAGAATTTAGCTTCTTGCAGCTAATAATAGTTGCTTTCCATTTACATCAAAACTCAGATAATTCTCACTTGTGACGTCATAACTCAGTTGAATGCACGTTCCTTGTGAAGCTGAGAAAGTGAGATTCAACTGAGTTTCTGCACACGATCGAGACCGTGTGCTTTAGTGAGTTTAATAGACTCACATTAAAAGTAAGGTTATGAACCTGTATTATTGTGGCGGGACGTCGTTATGCTTTAAAAACTCACGATTACTCACGATACAATTTACAATGCTAGATTTAAGATTATTGAGATATTTTCTCACTTGCGCGTTCCTTTTACTCACTGAACCAATGACGTTATATCTGAGTATAAAATACTCACATATAACTGAGTGACTCAGTATCACTTGAGTGTAAAAGAAAAGCAACTAAATATTAATAAATATAACAAATATAAATGAATATAATTAATATCATTAATTTTCAGTACTAATGTGTGCATAGAATATAACATTTTGATCTTGACCGTATTCGTATGACTCATTATGTTGTTACGGCAAAAAGCTAGAATCTATTTCATTTAGCATCTGCGCCATGAGTTTCTGCGCAGATGCTCGACGCTCGATGCTACCATGTAAAAGTACTTTAAGGAATGACGTTCAAACAAATGTAATTTATGTCAAATTATATCTCAAAATGACTACTTTTACTACTTGGGTTTTTATTACAATATTAAGCAAAATAATTAAAACTGCAATAAAAATGTGATATTCCTTCCTTGTTAAATAATATTGTTGAGCTTAATTCCTAATATTTGTTTATATTATATATGTATATATTAGGCACTTTAAGTTCACTCTGAATAGATAAACTTGCAAAATTAACAAAGATTTTAATAAAAGATACGAACTTCTTTAATTCCAAAAATGAAAAGAATATCATTAATGTCGCGAAAGCGGTATGAAAAAAAACTTTGAGCATTCCAGATGAAATGTGAAATAAATGGCGACATTTATAGTAGTTTAACAAACAGCGTTTTAATCTCGTGGATATATTTACACAAAAAATTGTCTCATCGTAGTATTCGTAGAAAGGCCAGATAATCACGTCGTTAGGGAGATTCGATCGAGAGAAAAATAATTCTTAACGCCAATTCTTCGTGCGAATCGAGTATTCGCGGAGCTATCGTACATTCAACTATATATCTCGTAATGCGTAATCACGATTCGCTAAATAGACATCTCTTATGTACTTACAATACATATATACACACGCATATATACTCTTTTCTCGCTCGTCGGACGCGCGCGTACTTTGTATACATGTATACTTTGATAGAACGCGTTATAGAAAGTTTATAGAAATCGAATATTATCGCCGATAAGATGTTCATGTTTCGGGATTGTAAATTCTCGACGGGGAATGGCAGCAAGAAATATGTAGAGAAAGAACTATGTTTTTCTCTCTTCTTTTAAAGGCGAGTACTCGCCGGTCCGACGACTCGGTTTTGCGTTCATCGATCTTTACACGCTACAATTTAGTATATACAAATTCCATTGTGATGACATACATACACATACGCGCTCTAAAAATACGAATATCGCGAAAACACACGAGATCCGAAAGGAAAACATGCCGTGTTGATGAAAAATTCGAATATGATGCGTAGATATTAAGCGATTAAACGGCCTGTCTTCCTTAATGTGTGTGTATATGTAATCGTTACTTAATTAATCGCCTGCCTAACGCAGTCTAGGGACGATTTATACCTTTGGTAAGAGACAACAAGACGCGCGATAACACGACAGCTACGGACAGCTAGCGCTTAACAATTCCGTACTGCGCGCGAATAAAATTATCAACGAATCATTATTTTCAATACTGGATAAATTGCTAATTTAAAAATCAGCTGTATTGTGTCATGGGGTGGTTGCCTGCTAAGTTTTTCGTAAAAAGAAAAACAACTATAAAGACTATATATATAAGAAACATTGTAAAAAATTATTTCGAGCTCACTCTCCGACATTATAATATTATGACTAGCGCACATTCTATAGGTTGAATAAAAAAAAATCAAAGCTCGTGTAAGAAATTAACATAGATATAGAAGACATAGACTGTTTGTAAATCAGAAGTAAAAGGGGCAAACCTATCTCTATTAGAAAAAATGGCGAGCTTCATTAAGTAGCTTTTCATTCTTTTCATATTCAACGGATACTTTCCGTTTACGTTATAAACTCGACAGTCTATCCTTCCCATGTCTATGGAAATTAACGACTTGAGAATACAAATATTAATCGATCGCTTAAGTACAAGCTCGGATGCGAAGCTCTATGTAGAAATCAATTCTGAAATCTATATTCGATCTATACGATGCACCGTGTTCATTATTATCCGTACTCTCTGCCTCTTGTAAAAATACAGACGGACAAAATCAACAGACTTTTACAAAATCGCCAGAATACGTACAAACATTATACAACGCACTATATGTACAAACGCATCTTTCAAACTTCAAACAGTCATTCTAGCGCCATTGAGAAGCTATTCATTCCATCACACGAAAAATATCATTTACATTGTTAAATTCGCGTCTTCAATCTTATGTATAATATTTCATTATTTATACATATCGCACACATTCGCTTATGGCGTTTCACAAAAAAATTTTACATTTAAATAAATAAAGAAAATGTTTAAATAATAAAAAAAAGGACGAGTATTTTTTTCACGACGCAAAACTAGTCCAGGGGAAGAGAATAGTATTTTAACACGAACATCTTTCTCACTCGGTGTTTCTCATTGTTGTCAACACAAGTGCAGAATCTATCAATTTTATACGTCGTTACGTGTATATATATTCCCTATCTCTTTCTTTTCCTCTCCCCCTTTTCTTCTTATTACTAAAATGTCCGTATATTATAGTACAGAGAAGATATCGCTTGGTCTCGCTTTGTACTTTAATAAAAAGTGGTAAAGACAGTATACAGTTACATTGGTGTTTCTCTTGATAGGACTCTAAAATTATTCGTCCCGGGGCTTCGAACGCCTAACGAGACGAGAGGCGTCACTGGTCCAGATCCTTGTTGTATCGTTGACAATGAGATCTACATGCAACGGCACACGAGAAGAAAGCTACGGTTCTTGCGTAATAATAAAAAGTTGCCTCGCGCAACCGCAGAGCTTTCAGCCTTTAAGGGACCAATAGAGATTCTTTTGGTAAGTAGAATGATAATTGTTTATGCACTCTCTAGAGCTGATTATTCCGAACATAAATTGCGACAGATGATAACGCTTTGCATATACAAGAAAAGCGTTATACTCGATATATATAGTATAATAAAACAAACAAACAAAAAAATACAAACGATGCTCTTATCGCATTAAATTTTATCTATTTCTCATAGTTGGTTGTCTACGGAACCAGTTTTGATAGTTTTGTATCTGTATTGTATTGCGACTTATGGTAAAGAATTAATATCAGTCAATAAATTATTATTATATGCGAAATTGCTGACAAAATATCGAACGTATACAATGCTCGTTGCTGATTTCGATGAATTTTTTTTCAAGAAAGTCGACTGTAAATGATTTCTTACAATATGAAGAAACAATATGAGATGTGACGATGAATACGATTGCTAAATCACGACGAAACGTCAAACGCTACATATCTTGAATTGCTGAAATCGAGTCTGACGATATACATCTCGCAATGCGAGTTTCTGTACAACTTCGTTGTAAAAGCGTTGACAACATATAATGCAACAATGCATATTTAAATCTCGTAGCAAAATTGCCAAAGATAGTAAACTCGCTGACGCATAGATTAAGAAAATAATGCAAAGTTATCAATGCACAGAGAAAGCTGATAGAGAAATAAAACAACGTTTTACGAGAGTGTAGCTTTCGTTGACTTCCATTTCCGGTAGGCTCGTTATCGTGATGTGGACGGCATTGTACTAAACTGACTGGACATGTTGCAGCAGTAACACGGGACGAACGTCTGCGAGGTTCTACAAACGAAATATTTAGCGGATAAGGTTCATTTCGCGATAGTATAAACTTTATACTTAATAGAAAGAGCAAAAAAATAATAGTTTCTCTTCTTCTGGAGATTCTTCGATTCTCAAGTTGTGTACATTCAATTATATGTATACTTATCATTTAATGATTTAAAATTCACGTACCTCGTTTGCCGTTGCAATTTTCGATTACTTTGCCTCTTATGCGCATTTTTCTCGCATTGTCTGCCGGTGTAGCAAAGTAATTGCTAAGGCTGCGAACCGTCACTCGTATCCTCCGTTTGACTAGCATCCATCGAGTCATCTCGTCTGCTATCCGTACTACGACTGAGAAAGAACATTATATATCACTTGTCCGATATATATGGTTTACACATGCGATGTAATTTACGAAGAAAATTAAATACGTAAACGCTACGGGAGTAAAACGTGAGACTTACTCTACGTGAACGGAGGAAGCGTCAATCTCCGATGACGTACGACAATGTTCTTGGGCGAGTACGACGATAGACGGTCTTGATTTCAACGCAGAGTCCGATTGGCGTTTACCTTTTCCCATAACTGTTTCTTTATTCGGCTCTTGCACCGTCAGACATATCTCTACCATCGCCTCCAAACAATTCACAAACAATTCGGCACTCTCGGGAGTACAGTTGGACTGTAAATACATTGTCGATTGCTTAAAACACTGACTCTATAAATTTACCTAAGCAGTACTATGTAAATATAAATCGCTATTAAATCGGGAAATTAGGAAATTTGATATATATATATATATATATTCCGAGGCTTACGTTCGTGTAAGGTCCTGCGAACCTCCAAAGACCGCGGAAACCGCAACTTTGCAAATAATGCTGCAGATGATGTTGCTGACTCGTATCTTCGCTGGCTATCATGTTCTGTATGATGGTTTGAACCGCGTTCAATATCGCTTGGTCGTGACAGGAGGACAATACGCTGTTGATCTTTGCGTCGAGCAAATTGTGTCTGCAAAGCAACGTTCGATACAAAAATTCCGAAATAGGATATTCTCCTTTCTATATATCAAACTCAATTTTTGTACTATTATTATTAGAGAAATGAAAAAAAAACTTACACAACTGGAAAAACTTTTGGGAAAACCATAGTCGCTTCCGCCAGATACTCGTACAAGATCCGCGTTTCATTCTCGCTGGTGGAGTACTTTACCAGAGTGGCCAGCATAGTCAGAACCAGAGTCTGCGTCGAAAAATCGGTCAACACTTCCGGATCGAGTAAGACGTTATTTTCGTTGCTCAGGCTCACTCTAGTGCTACGATCTTTCTGTATAGCAGTACAAGTACGAATACATTAGTTCCTTCATTTTACATCTCGTCTATGTATGTATAATGGGAATGAAGAATCAAGAGTATATCACAGTCGCGGAATATTTTTCATCTGTCTCTTAACACGAACGATTAAAAATATAAGAGTGCAGTAACCGCGCTGGATATAATATATAGAATCGACAAAAGAGAGAGAGAGAGAGAAAGAGAGAGAGAGAGAGAAAGAGAGATACAAGAGAGAATCGTGGTCGAAGTAACGATATATACCTGCTGTTCCGCATCGTCCGTCGACTTGTCGTCCTTTGCGTTCGGTACGCTCAAGGATCGCTGCGATTTAAATAAAAGCCGGCCAGTCTTGTTAGTGACACAAGTTGCATCGTGTTTTACACAATCCGGGCAGGCACAGGCGGGCACACACCGACAGAGTAAACAGAGAGATGCATGGAGGAATAAAACGGTGTTATATACAACGCTATGCATCTACTAATAGTTAATTAAAGGGGGATCGAAAAATACATGTGGCAAAAGATAAGACGATCGCGGGAAATTAATTTTCGTTCAATTCGTACGAAAGCTTGCGAAAGGGCGTCTCTCTTTCTCGTGTGCGAAGAATTTTTTTTTTTTTAGAAATAAAACTCAAATGTGAATAGTTCTACATTGAGCATAGTAAATCAAATCGAATACATACCCAAAAGAGAGATATAGAATAGGATCCGAGACAGATACATAGATACATTTCACTATAGTTTAGAAATAATGCATACACACGCACACACACAAGGTCTCGAGTAGTATAGGATGAACAGAGCGATACTCATCGGTAAAAGTGAAATAATTTTTACCAAACAATCAAGTATAATAGGGTAAGCAGAGGTAATAGAAGCGATTTCGTTGCATACAAATCACGCGTGAAAAGAGATTCTGAATTTCATTTCGTGCGATCTCATCGCATTCTTTCAATTATTAGGATCATGCAGTGCATTTTTCCAGCAACTTCATGCTTCGACAGCATTCTCCTTTTCATTTCCCAAGTGAATAATAATTGTGTGTGCGAGCGAGAATGGTGTTAAGTTCTATACACAAAAAAAAAAAAAATTAATAAAAATAAATTTTTTAAAGGAGGCAAATTCCTACGATATTTCAAACGAACAAGTTGACTACGCGTCGCTACGATCATAGCTCGAAAAGGGATAAGTTGATTCGCGAAAAAGTAACACAGATATATAATTAAATAAAATTTATACCTGCGCGGATTGTTGTTTTTGTTGTCTCGCTTGAGTGAGCGCCGATTGATCCAGCAAGTCCCAAGTCTTTTGCCTTCTACTTGTAGGATTGGGCGCTCCCGACATATCCTAACACGTGAATGGTTTCATTAAAACAATGTCACGTTATAATCTGTTGCATAACGCAAGATTGCAGAACTCAAAAAATATTCTCACCGCACTGCGCGACGGCAAGGTATCGAGAATATCCGAACTGCCTGATGAATCGTGTAAGTTTTTATCGAGCGAATGTCGAATATGACACCTGCTACGCACCTCCTCCGACACAGCCACTAACGCTATAAAATAAAAGTTGCGTAGAATTTCTTTTCTTAATCTCGATTTGATAAATGTCTGTGATTTTATTGTGCGCGTTTCTACTTGAACGTACCGGTCAAGTAAGGAACGCTCTCGGGCGTCACCTCGAATTTATCCCTCTTCGAGGGCTTTGCGATAATCGCCAGCAACATGGTCAACACTCTGACCGTTCTGGTAACCGTAGTCGGCGTGGGATGTCTGTAGCCCTTCAGAAGATGACCGACCAGCGCGAAATGAAAATTGGATTTAAAGGATAGGCCCACAGTGTGATCCAGTTGCTTGAACTGACATTCCAGAGGTTCGCGTGTCGACATCATCACGTGTTCCAATGTCTAAAAAGAGTAGAGACGAGCACGATTTTACATTATCGAAAAATATTTCGAAATTAAGCAATATTGAGAAAGAATCGAGAGACCTTCTCGTCGAAAGTTCCCTGCGAGTCGAGCGTGTGCAGATTCTGCTCGAGAAGGGCCAGGCCGGATGCGTATAACGACGCTTCGTCCAACTCGAGAACGGACGTGGCGATCCAAAACAAGTATCTATGTATTGGCGATTTCTTGAACAGAAAAACGGTTTGATACTGAATATTTCAAGTTAAATTTTTATAACTTTTCTTCTTATTGTTAAACAGAAACTTACAGGTCTCAGAAGAGGTTGCAATCGCGTCAAGCACATCACGATGGCCTCCATGAGATTGATATCGTTAAAACTCTCGAGCGCCTTCACTAGTATCTTCAGTAGCTGCCACATGTCCTGATCCGTTATACTCTTGCTGATACAACCGAAAACAATAAGCGCCCTCGGCTGCAGGGCCGGATTGAAGCAGAAGGCAAAGTTTTTCGCCAGCAGAGTCCACGTTTTTAACCAGTCGCACTTGGGAATGTCCCGCATACAAGCCTCCATAATTTCCAGAAGAGCGTCGGTTATTACTTCCAAGCTGGTCAAGTAGAGCTTCTCCTTGTCCTGCGTCCCGGTTACATTTCGGTCGTTGTTGAGCCATTTTTCATTCGCGTGTTTGCAGCTGGATTTCGGATGTTTGTAAAAGGCCGTGCCAGCGGCGGATTTCACCTTGTTGATACCAAACAGCAGATAAAACTTGGGTAACGAGAACTCATCCAGACTCATCCGCAGTATCCTGTGCGTATCTTCGGAGAAAGAGGGAGAACTGCACGTGCACAACGAGTGAATACTGTTGATCACCAGACCATGAGTGGACGCTCGCATGGTCAAGCTGCCGGAGCACACGAGCAACGTCACCGTGTGAAAGATATATGGCAAATGTTTCCCTACATCTAGACAATTATTAAAGGACAGCATCAGCAGATACCTCGCGAGAATCGCTATGTCGCTCCACATTATATGTTGCTCCAATTGAGACGTCGGTGACATGCAAGTCTTGTCCACTATTCGGCATACCTTGCTAATTAGCTTCTTGGCCACCAATTGCACATTGCCAGACGCCAGAGCGACCGCAGTGTCCGCCATGATCTCGGCCATTGGTGAGCCTAAGCGGTATCGCGCGCTACGTTGTAGAAAAATGTCGAGGACAACGTCTATCAGTTCTGGTAACATACCAATCGTGCTCCAGATCTTGGCCTGTATGCTCGGATACATTTCAATCTCCTGGACAGTCAGCGTGATTAAATCGTCGAGAATTTCCATAACCTGCTTCTGCCGCTTGCCGCCCTCGTCGTGAGGCTTGTAGAATCGCACGAGATTGCTCAACCACGGCGTCATATATTCGAGACATAAATGTTTTAGCTCGATAGTCGATTCTCTGAAGCCCTGCATGCATTCTTTGAGAAATTCGAGAGTGAGATGCGGATCGTTCGCCGCCAAGGTCTTGCTCAGATGCTTGATGAATATGGTGTTGTTCGAAGGTATGCATATACCGGATGTTTCCAACAGTTGACCCTCTATTCTTAAGCCGAACGTTGCCGTAAGTGCGCATAGATGATTGTAGGCTGCGGTCCGAAGATTCGGGTCCGGACTGCCGAGATTCAATAAGGCCATATTCAACAAGGTGCCGGGTACGTCTTTAGGCCTGATTATCGAATGAACGGACATGGAGTCCGGTTGTGACAACACCCAACGATTCCTGATGTGGATTATAGCCTGTACGATATTATCGCAATCGGTGTGGGCAAAGGTCAACGGTCCCGCCGCGTTGGAGATGATTAGCGTGAATTGATTGTCGTCCAGCAGGGAAACCTCCTCTATTTCGGAAGCGTAATACACGTCGTTTAAGAGAACGTATTGCGACAATACTTTGAATCTGTCCGTGTGAGTTATTTGCAAGGTCGTCGGTCCAAGCTTCACAGACACCTTTATCTCCTTGTGGCATAATTTCAAGACACCGGTAAATACCTTCAAATCCTCATCCAAAGACAATGTTGCTCCGGGTAATTTTTGTTGCTCGATGTCAATGACGTCGTTTAATTTTGCTTGACTGTCGATAAAGACCATCTTTCGATTACCTTTTAACGGCGCCAGGATGCTATCGTGATACTTTGTGTACTCGCGCACCCAAGTATTACAATTATAAATATATACTGCGTGTAGGTTTTCGTAGGCTGCTTCTGGCAGAACATAGAACCACTTTTGCAAAAACTCTGCTCTAAACCGATTATCCGAACACGTATGAGTGAGATCGATGACCACGTCGTACGGAGAATGATTAGGGGCTCCAATGAAGGGCTTTAGAGTTAGGATCACGTGATATATCAGCAAGTCGCCGTTTGTTTCGCCGAGCCTGAAAATCCAAATTTACACTGTTTTAATCATCAACCGACATATATATGTATAATGTGCAACAAGTGACGAGTATGAAAAACGGAATTTCCATAAATGTTGAACTTTTCATCTTTGCTTCTTTGCAAAATAAAATGCTTACTTAAATCGACGTGCAATGTAGTAAAACACTGGATAGCTCTGCTTACTGGTGCCTGCTTGATAAAAGATATTCATACTCTGGATGCTCTTAAATTCCTCTGTCTCGTGCATATTACGTTTCATCATGATTTCCTCGAATTTTGTCGACGACATGTCTTCGCTCGCCCATCGAGACATACGAACGTAAGAAGACGAAAAGAGCGAGCTAGAATGAAACGTATGATTAATTTGCGGTTTAAATTGGTCGCACGGAACTGCGATAAATGATATAATGGCGAAATGAAAAAAAAACACACACAATTGCTCAATACTTACTGGGAATCCACTGGTTTATGTTCGGGTGGACCAAGGTATGCTAATAATGTCGCCATTTTGTCAAAGGGTCTCCTTCCGACAGCTTTGTGATCTCTGCTGCTGCTAAGATAATCCCCGATTTTCTCCTGATGATTCCACAATAACCTGTGTAGGGCTAAGACATTGGCGTCCGATACGAACGACATAGGATGGCTGGTTTGATCAACTGTTTCGCAATCCGACGCTATTTGTATGATGAATCGTCGACCGATTTCAAAGTGCGCTCGCAGAAAGTCATTGAACGGCAGCATGTGTTGTTCCTTACTAAACTCTACATGATTGGCGATGTTCTGCAGTATCTTCGACATAAGCATGAGACCTCGTTTCACTTGCGGCGGAACCGGCTTATTCACGATACCCATCTCTTGGGGCGAGACAATGGCAGGATTGATGAAACGCAGAAATATCACAGTTCCCACAGCCACAATGTTGCTCTGCGGTGACTGCGGAAATCTTTTACACAATACTTGATACAGGCAGTGACACATTGAGCGCAACTGTGGGGGAAACCTGACGAAAGAAATTAGACGAAAAATAGATTTTCAACTCAAGAGTGGTATCTTACTCGCAATGATTATAGATTATAACAAATGATGACTCACGTATCTGCCGACGACACTATAGCGTCAAACACCTTTTGTGTCAATGCAATCAAGTTGCTACCGTTCTGTTCGATATTTTCACTGGGATCAATCCTCGCGCTATCTACTTCGAAACTAATTGTTGGCTCATCCAACAAAGGTTTGATAAGAGGCTCGAGAAGACCTTGCAAATAGCTGGCGCCGTAAATTTTAAAACAAAACGACATAATCTTACTTCCCAGAGTGTTACCGCGAAAGAGAGTCTGTATGCAATCGGTCAACTCAACTTCTCGATAGAGCATGTTCCATAATAAAGGCGACAACAAGTGTTTTGCATCAAACAGTGTCACAAAGACACGCGCCAGCTCATCCATTTGATTCGTTGTCACTACGTTAGCCAATGCCATGGCGATAGGTAATTCACCCTTATCACTGATCATCGTAACGAGTTGAACCAATTGCTCGTATCTGTCGGCTAGAACAGTTTCGGCAAGGGTATCAAACTCTGTTCCCTGCTGAAGTATTTTAGTTAGTACTTCCATGAATGCGGCACGCGTTTGGAGATCTGCGTTGTAGCCTAAATCTAAATAAGAAAAAAATGCAACATTTAGCGTGATAAAACTAATTATTAGAGCCAATAATTATGACAACTAAAGAGTTCTCTGAAAGAAGTAAGTTGATAGTCAAAATAAAAATAAGAACGTTTTTCGAAAGAATGTTTAAAAGAACTGTCCCTCCAGAAAACTCCTAAATTAAAACGTATAAATTGATCTGATATTTTTCCGTACGTATCGAGTGTCTTAAACCACTGTCTATATTCGCGCTGAGAAGATTACTCATGGCTTGAATGGTAGTGTTGCGCAAAGTGGCTAACTTGCTAGTCGCTAAAGTAGGCGATTGCCAAGACACGACATCCTTGTCCTCCGAAGATGACGGTTCGTTGCAGTAATTTATTAAATTCATAAAGAGCATGAAATATTTCGAGAATAACTCAGACTTTGCTTCCATCAAGTCGACACGATCAGAGTCTTCAGGCTGAAGAGGTAGTCCGCGCAATAACGCTCCTACTGCTTCCATGCAAGCTTGATCCAAATCCCTGCGTAAAAATTGAATTTGATTATTGTAATTTCTTATTTTGAATAAAGTTATTTGTCATAATTATAGATAGTCGCAAGATTGGATGGATAATATAATTAAAAGTATAATATGACAAGGTATTTCACCTAGTATAAACTGTAATATCGCTGGCATTTGTTGAAGGAAAGGGAGGCGTGCACATCACCCACTCGGTCAAATATTCGACTAGTTTGTTGCGAAATTTCAATTCTTGCCTAAAGGCCAGGTCATCCCGTCTCTTCATCATGGCTTCGACTAGCTGACACAATTTGGTTTTGATACAAATCGAATGCACCACCATGTCCAGATGCCTGACGTATCTAACGATCGCCAACATCATGCCTTCGATGCTGGTCATTCCAAGGTATTCCGACGGCTGATCCGTTTTCGAGTCCAGAATATTTTTCATTATAAATATAGTGTGTTCGATAAACTGCGTATTCAAATCCGATACCACCACCTGTCCACGTACGTCAAAGAATTTTTCGACAATATTCTTAATCTGATCAAACAATATCGGATACAAGGCAGGACTCATATCGTATGCGACCAATTCCTTTACGTGCTTCTGTATCTGATTGCCAAGTTTCTCGTTGTTGCAAATCAATAATCGTAGCAAGTTGAACACAAACTGCGTAACCATGCAATACTGCGATTCTTGACTAGGATTCGTTAAACCGGAGTTAGCCTCCTGTTGTTTCGCCGAGCTCTTTTTAAGTTCGGGATTGAAGGGGAGCCCACCGTAGGGCGGTCTATTTGGTGAACGACGTTGCAAGCACACTCCGCCCAAAGCGCAAAGAAATCCGGTCATATTGGCCCACTCGTTAATTTGCTCCTCCACTTCATGCTCCGAATTCTGATGCGCTGCTCTTCGTTTCACGGCACTGCGTATTTCGCCTTGCGCATCCTCAGTCTTGGTCTTGGGATAATTGGACAATTGCCGCGAGATCGCTTCCCAATTTCTGAATGTCTCTTCCCAAGCCTAAATAACACATACACACACACACACACACACATCATTCTCTATTAATATTTCTAAAAAAAAAAGACTTCTAAGATTAAATATATTTAATACATACGATTAATATAGAAGATTTCAATTAATTTATTATATATACTATACTTTATGTAATACTATATTTCATTTAAAGTAATAAAAAAGTGCGTATAAAAAATAAATATACATACAGGTTGTATGCCATTCACGCAATGTTCGATCTTTCTCAATAAAGATAATATTCTCTTTTGTAATGCGGCACGTCCTAAAATACAAGTGTCAACAATAATTCATCAATAATACATAATAGAGCAAACAAATTATCGGAGAGAAGCATGATGATAAAATATGAATATAAAAACGATATATAATATTGAAGACAAGGACTCACCGTGATTATGTTCCTGATAACATAGCCTATTCTCCCCGTGGGCTATTACGATAACAAGATCTTTAATACTCTACTACAGACGAATAAGAGTTTTATTAATTAAAATAGAGAAAAATGAATTCTCAAAGATTTATTTGCGAATCTTTGAGTTCGAGAGAGACATCTTTTTCTATCTGTTCCGAGCGTGAAATCTCGTAAAAGAAATCAAACTTACCAGATATCAATACGGTCGAAGCTTGCGCCAATTCTAAATACAACTGATAATTCGGAAGTAGACAAGTCACTGCTACCTCATCGCTGCCGCAAAGAATTTCAGCTTCCTCACATAGTAACGCGAAACAAGACATCGATACTAAAACAGCTTCCATGTCTATACTCCATAAATATGTTAAGCAAACGACCTGTGCATATCGCATAAGTGTCGCAAGTTAATTTTTAATTTTAAATATAAAAAATTGTATAATACATAGATCAAAGAATATACCTCGAGTTTAATATGTGCTTGCTTGCTAATCGCAATCTGGCTGCCTACGTTCGCATAATCCTTATACTGTGAGAGAAAGGCATTCCTGCAGCTCAATATCTCGCGAAGCCACTTGAGTATAGTCGTGTAGTTGTAAATTTGATGCTGAATCAATTTTTGCGAGATCGAGAAGACGACCTGCGAACTAACATCCCAGAAAGTGTCCAATGGCGCTTCGGGATTCCACGCTTTGACTTTGTCCGGATGATGCAACACTAACAGAGCCTCCATCGCTTCATGGGCAATGTCCGGCATCGTGGACTGATGGACTAACGAGACGAGCCCATTAATCAACTCTAAAGTGGATCTCTGTATTTCGTGACCAGCTGTACCGTAACTCTGTAAAGTGCTAAATTAATTCAGGCTTTGGACATTTTACAAATGTAATTTATGTAATCTATATTTTATATAAAATTAATATTTGATATATGTATGCACATATACATTTTTTTACACATTTAAAATTGTGTGATTAAAAAGTTTATATTCCTTATATGTATAGTTAATACTTTATATTGCATTTTCGACCATCTTATATTTATCTGTAAATAACGTACATGTAACATTAACATGGGATCCACATGAATGAGTCGCACCATCACCAACAACAGACTCTTGGAGTTGGCGATGGCCTCTTCTTTAGCTTTAAGAGAGGTAAAATTCGGAATCATGCGTAGCGGTGTACATGTGCAGTTCTGCATCACTTTGTTTAGAGTGTCGGTGAACATATTCCTGAGTTCCGTGCCGTACGAATAGACGAGACTGATCTCTGGCCACCATGGCAATCTCGGCTGCGTGAAGATTCTGAAATATTGGTATTACGAAATCGGTCAGATTTGCTGATGATGCGACGCTGCGAGAAGAAAATATTTTCTTGCACTTGCTTGTATAACGAGCTGACTAGGACGAACTGGTATGTCGATGAATAGTTGACATTGAGGCAAAACTCAAACAACTCGTTGTTGTGCGGATTGATACGGAAGCAGCTGACGAAGGAGTCGATCATCAGATCGACGTCCTGCGCATTGTAATTTTGCCCACGGAAGAATGGTTTCGTGGGATGAAAGAGAAGCGTCATCAGATCGTCCATCAGTTGCTGTACCAAAATTAGGATGACGTTGTTTTTCGATTCCGCGTTGCTGACATATGTGGCCGCTTTGGTGAGCTTGACGCACGTGATCGCCGCGACCAGTTGTCGACTGGAGGAACTGCCGTGCATTCTCAGGCTGCGCTTCACGCTGTCGATGAACTGTTTCTTCTTCGAATACCGCGGCGAACCGGGCAGTCCAGAGTCGGTGTTCACAATCTCCTCCAGGATCTTGGCAGAGAGTACCAGCAGCATCATTTGTAACGGCCACACCACCGCAGCGCGGCTCTTTTTGTCGACAAACGTATCGAGAATGTCGAACAGCTCCTCGCACGCCCTACTGAGATCCTCGTTAGGCTGCTTCTGCAGATCGGCAAATTCTTGCGGATAATTGTCCATCCAATTCCAGATCGCCTTCTCCAGGGAATTCATGAGCACGAGATGCGCCGACTTTTTGAGTTGCCGGACTTTCTGTATCGTTTCTGCAGCAAAAGCAATTGCGATACGAGCATACAATTAAAAATACATTTGATTTTATATAATCGCGTCGCATTATAATATATAATATACGCCACATACCATTCAGAAGTCTGGTCAGTCTATGGACGTCGACATTGATATATTGCATCAGCTCGATGTCGCTACAATCCGGATTCTCATCTCCGCTGTTAGATAGTTCCTGAAGTCTGGCCGATATCCGACTGAAAACTGCATTGAAGAAATTCAGACTTAGAGCAAACAGCACTTTGCTCGCTAGATCTTTGATCATTTTCGTCTGTGGACTGTCTGACGGTATTCCTGTATAAAAAATTACAATCAATTGCGCTTGTGGAAATCCGAATTTTAAGATTATGCTCGAAATGTTTATTTCGCTCACCTATAAACTGGCATATTTCTCGGAGCAGTAGTTTTACATTCATGGCCTCTTCAAATTTTGTTGTGTCCTTTGGTGTATTCGCCAGACACTTTTCCAACGTGTCCAGGACGATGATGATGGACTCTTGCCGATCCTGGTCCATGGTATGGAACGGTCGCTGACCGCTCGTGTTCGGCGTCAGCTCGTTGACGCGCTGCAGCATCTTTGTAAGACCGGATATAACGAGGGAGAAACGGTACCGAGAGATCTCTATCAAGCATTTCTTACTCCTCTTCTCGTTCACTCGTGAGTGAGGACTTTCGGGACCGGAACGACACGGCAGCTACAAATTCAAGAGAAAAATCATTCTAGGGAAATAAGTAAACAAGCTGCAAGAGAGAGAGAGAAAGAAACTGCAAGAGTGAATAATATCTGATGGATGAATCCATTCATTTCTCGCGCAGCAACATAGTAATTATTATGCCGCGTATAGGATAGAGGAAAAAAAGACGTGCATAAAAGAGGCATTAAGGGTGAAATGTGCGCGCGCTCGAAATAATGATGGCAAATTGCCCCGACATCAGGAAACGTCAATTTATACGCTCGTGCGACGCAATCGATTCCGGTTTTATTCCTTTTTGTTTGACGTATCGGGCAGTTTATATCGGGCGGTAAGCTCAAGTGCGTAAAGCGACTTTCATTCATGGATGATATTCATGAACGAAGGCGTCGCGAGTCGCGAGAGCGGGCGGGGAGAGAGAATTCGGCGAACTGAACGAAGCTGACTTTATATACGCGTCTTTCACCGCGAGGATACTATATATTAGCCACTTAATCAACTCGGTAAATATCGCGACGCAAATATTTACCGCGCGCGCGAACTCGTCTACAAACAATTTGAAGATTCCAATTAAAATGGAAATATATATTTTCTTGGCGACTGCAAAATCTCGAATCACCGACCGATAATAAAATCAATATAGCGCGGAACGAGAAAATTCACGCGTGAAATACGGAAGTAGGTTCGAGGAAATCGCCACCCGTGTATCGATATTTATATATTCTCTCGTACCCTCCTTAGATACGTTACTGTATATACACCTTGATTGAGCTGCTCTCACAAGGTTGACTGGAGGCGGGGGAGGGAGGAGCGAAGGTCAAACCGCATGAGGGAAGCTGGGGAAGGAGGGGCCATCTTTGCAAGAATGTATCTTTTCATGAATGAACGAATCGAGGAGGGAACATCGCATTCTGTCGCGGATTGGGGTGATCGCTCTCTTTGTTGATACGCATCGACCCTCATCGGTAACGCGAGATATCCAATTTTTTTTTCGAAAAAGAGGGTTGTGTAATCGAAATATGGGACAGAGGTTGATCCCTTCGCGCGAATCGCGTCGCACATTTAATTTAAATCGCGATATATAATAATAAAGATTGAGAGAATTCTTTATCGCAACTGAATCAAATTTTAAAAGATAAGTCAAGATAAGATTTATCAATATATATCTCAATTACATAGACCGAATCGCACTATCTCTGTCCCAGGTGTCAAATCTAAACGAATCTTTCTTGTTTTTTTTTTTTAAGTACAGAATTTCGCCATCCTATATGACGTTCCAAGTAATTTTGAGTATTTAAAATTTAATTAAATCGGTCAATTTTTCTTTGATAAAATTCCATTTTTATCATATCCAAAAATCACACGCAATGCAATCTATCTATCCATCTCTTGTGAGCGGCACAAGTGCAGACACACACAAGGATGAAGCGAAATAAACATCCTGGGAAATCTATACTTGAATTTGAACGTGTGATACCATAATCGTACATACAGTTTCTACGTTCTTCGCGTATAACGATGATTTGTCTTGAGAAATTCATTTCGTTATCCAAAATTACCAAGGACCAAGGACTGTGTTTAGTTCTTCCCGATCAGGCGATAGATTAATCCGTCAAGATATTCGAATCATGTACGTTTTTGTCTGTTAGGACAGCCCGCGCGTTCCGAGTATTTTTCATATATTCTCTATCAAGTTGAAACGCCGTATTGTGAGTCGACGCTAACCGATTGTCAACCGGCTGTCAATCGCACTCGCACGAGCATCGTCCTCGCAGTCGTTGATCCATAAGCTGGTCCACCTGTCCGCCCGCGCGAATTCTACCCTGCGCACCGAGTGGCGAGAGAACTCGAAATTCGATACTCGGAGAACGGAGAAAAAGAGAGAGAGAGAGAGAGAGAGAGAGAGAGAGAAAGAAAACTCGTGAGGAACGAAGCCGATCCCGAAACGGAATCGCGTTCCAAGATGAATCCGAAAAAAGGCGGAAACGAATACACCCGTGCATCGTGGATGTGTGATATTAGGGGGAGGAGGTGGCCACACCGGAAGAGGGTAGCGAAACAGAGACCGAGAAAGAGGGAGGGAGAGAGAGAGAAAGAGAGAGAGTGAAAGAGAGAGAGAGGGCGAGCTCGATGGAACCAGGAAATGAACGGGAGAGAAACGACGCTCCTCGTCGGTCACCATTCGCGCACCTGATCCTCGAAACGTGCGAGCACCAAATTCGCCCATTCTCCGGGCTTTTGCGTCCCCATCTCCGTCCGAGGTTCACTGACAGGCCGTTACCACGTACCGCGAATCGCCAGGCTCGCTACGAGCCGCGACCTTACGTCATCATTTATGAACGTCGACTGACCGACCACTACACTATCGCGAGATCCGCGAATCGCCCCCGACCTCGATGGGAGAGGCACTCGCGATGGTGGGACCGCGGAGATACTCGAGCGCGTCCGAAAGTGCCCGATCGTTCCATTGACGCACCAATCGCGCGCCACGTGTTCAGGAGCGGCGCGCGACAAATCGAATAGCTCTCTTTGCGCGAAACGATGACACTCGTCTTTTCCCTTTCCAAAATAAAAAGCAACTGGATACTTGTACTTTAGTGATGCGTGAAACAAGAAAACGAGATACGAATCATTGTTACGACTATCAATTATTTATTTCGTCCTCTCTCTTGCAATTTTTTCCTCGTAAATTATTCGCGCTTAATTATAATGTCCAAGTATTTTGTTCCCTCGACATTTTATAATTTCTATAGCTTTCAACTTTACTTCTTTTAATGACAACAATTTTTCCGATTTGTTGGAGAATATTATATGTTTTCCTGATTATATATCAATCATCCAATTCACTATAAGAGTTTGCAGAGGGTGATGGTTTAGCTTAGCACAGTCCTGGTTCGGTCAACACTGGTGCACGCTCGCCCCACCTCGCAACCACGTCATTCATAACTGTGCAACATGGCCTTGTACCCGGAACAATCGCCCTCGCCCGTACGAAAATTCGATCGGGTTATCTGGCAATATTACTGCGTGGATGTGTTCAATTCTGTTCGACAATGTATTGAGAGGTTACAATTTTCACAATCTTTATTGTATTTTTTACGAATAATAATTATTTTATCAACTAATGCGTCATGTGTAATTACATATTTACACCTACCCACATTTGTCATATCTTATGATTATGAAAATGTTTATTAAAGTATACAATACATGTTATAAAACCAAAAACACAAATATATAATGTTATAAAAATATGTAATATATTATATGTATAACTGTGTACAGTTGTATATATAATACATGTATAATGTAAATAAAACATTTATTTTACTATTTAAGTTAATATCACATTAAATTTATGCATTGCATTTCAACATGTACATATATGATCATATGCCAGATAATTAATATAAATTTTGAAGTACTTATTTTATCAACTTTCTTATCTTTTTACATTTTTTAAGAAATCTCTCTTTAGTTACATTCACGATTCTTTTTCAAATAAAAGATTTTTAAACTAACCTATTTTTTTATTTTGTATGTTAAGTATTATAATAAACTGATGTTTTTTCGATTATGCGTTTTGAATTCGACTATCATTTCACACATGATAATGTTAATTAATTTTACTTTTGAAACAATTGATAAATTGATCGCACTCTCTTAGATATAAACAAACTACATATTATTATCACAGATAACATGTTTTCTGTCTTTTCTCCCCAATTAAGAAAGAAATATTAACAAGTTTTAATTTAAACAACTCACTAAATTTACACTTCTTTTTAAAATCTTACGTATATGCAAGATCTTGATACATTTTATATACACGCAAAAGAATTGTTTTAAATCAAATAATCTATATAAGTATCTATATTATATCTTTGTAATATATATTTTTCTATTCTATTCATAAACACTGCTCAATTTGTGTTTCATAGAAAAATTAATATAATCTAATACTGATAACAAATATAATCTGAGCAACAACAAATTATAAAAACATTTGTACTTTATCTTTTACTTTTTAACAGGTATTAATTCTATTCGCATAGCCTATACACTTTAAAGTTATTAAAAATAAGTATTTTCAGCTTTTTTGGTAAGGCACTTTTTTGATAATAATGCATTCCGACTATATAGTCCATATGTAAGATGCCATCCATTAAACAAGAAATTAGGAATTAATAAATAGAATTAGAATTTAATAAACCATGACATATTTTTGAAAAACATGATTAAGTTCATATATCGCATGTCTACAAGAGTTTAAGTTTTTTTCTTTCTCGAATCATATAAAAGTCTTTTTTAGACTGATAACTATCAATCTCATTTAGACATAAACTATTGAATGTGCAATATGGAAAAGAACATGTATAACGGAAGCAACAAATATGATAAAAGACAAATTTAAATATCTCAATATTCCTATTTCTGTAATATTTCTGTCAGAATTCTTCTTTTTTTAGCGTAAATATGAGAAGCAAAAATCGTACACCATTACTATATTTTGATAGACAAATGATATAGAAGAGAAATGAAGGTTAATATATAATAACGGCCTAGTTTACATCGAGCACTTGATACGCGTATCAAGTAGTGAATTTCACCTGATCAGCCAATAACTGAACCAATGTACTAGTTATTTACTATTTGATACGCGTATCAAGTGCACGATGTAAACTAGGCCTATAACTTTAAACGATCAATCTATACATTTGTTACGTAATGCGAATGTGTTTATATAAGTGTAACAATATGAAAAAGAGATACAATTCAAAATTTATATATTAAAAAAAGAAAAAAGCGTATCTTAATTATAAATATTTACGATTAGCTGAGTTTTGAACATTGAGATTATTGTGGCTTTGTATTATATTAATTCAATCATCTTGCAAATCTTTATTGTTTGATTTGAAAGTTGAATAACGTTGATGAGAGAAAGAAAGGAAGAACAATAATATATAATCATTGTGTATTACATTTGAATTGTAAGATTGAAAATATCGCAAATTTTTTTATGTGTGTGCGTAGTAATGAAAAATTAGAAATAAAAATCAAAGGCAGATGTTTTTTTTATCATCGATTTCTGTGCAACAATATATCTGCGATTTTTTTTCTTTCCTTATTTCTTATATCCATTTTAAAGTAATTTCTAAGATATAATTAGCTTTACAAAAGAGATATTGTATGATCGAGCCATGCATATATTTATGCGATATATGAACAATCTTAATATTGCATAGAAAGGAAATCGAAATTGAAACACTATTAAAGAGAGAACGGAATCTTACATATAATTAAAAATAACACGCTAATCGGTAAGCATATCATCAATTAAGTGCGCACATACTTTCTTTGTACGATATACATACAGATTCTCTTTATCTTGTACTAAATCTTTATACTGTATTGTTACTGGCACTGTTTCTTTGGCAATCATCTATACTCTTGGAAAAGATATCTTTCGATAAAGAAATCACGGAATCAAAGACATCCAGATCTCGTTGTCGATGCTTCTCGATGGAGTGAACACTTTTCGGGTCCAAATCCGAAACTCTGACACTGCTTAAGAAATAAAGTTGCTCCGAAAGCTTGATTGTGTCTTCCACGGGCACTTTTGATAAGTTTTCCCTGCGTAAGAGAAAAATCACAATCGTTAGAAAATCAAAACCTCTAATTATCTGATACATATTTAATATAATGAAAGTAACCGTTCGCTCGTTGCATTTAATATGGTAAACTGGTAAATAATGATTCGCATGTTTGTAGTTTGTGAATAGTTTTACGCATTTTTTATAAACTAATTATAATTATCTCATTTAGGATCGAATAATCATAATCAAATAAACAAAGCAATTGCTCATGTAATGCCGTGTTAGCCGATTGTTATACGATTTAAACAATAGCTATAAAGAATAATTAACTGTAGAAAGCATTTCCCTCTTATAGAAATGTTCATACTATCGTATTAACTCAATTTTATCATCAGTTTTGCCTTTGTTGGAATATGTATATGCAATTGTTTGAACAGCGCTTTGAACATGAGGTGAAAATACAGGGTATTGTCTCGAACAATGCACTTACGGATGCAATTCGCGGAAGGTCATTAATATCGAGCAATCTCTGGCAGTGGCGAATAAAAGGTACATTCGCAACGTCGATAAATGTTTGGCGATAATCTGCATATTTGTCTCTTGCTCGTCGTTAGTTCTCCGATTATGCAAACTTGTATTTCCATGAAATAACCGGCGCGAATCTAGGTTGGCACTAATTTCTGTTTGTGACACGAAATCGCCATTTACGACTGTTCTCTTGACATTAGTAGATAAGATACACTCCGAACTAGCATTATGGTTTCCGTTGGAATTGTCATCGTATTCTCTTGCAACGATGCTTTCAAGAAGCGTTTCGGAGTTGATTTTTTTTATGTCTTCCTCCTTTTGAATGACTGCATTCTAAAACAGAGAAGCAATGTATTCGTGCATTCTGACATATTGCGCGTTAAAAATGACATTACATACCGTGAGTTTATCAGGTAAAGCACGAAAGATTGTGCTGGCGCGAGTCTCGTCTCGTAATTCCATCAAGTCGGAGTATATCGCATCGTCATTCAGTAACGACGCAAAGTCGGAGTAGATGCCGTAAATATAATTGGTATTGACGTAAGACAATCGCTGCATATTCCGAATTCTCTCCAGCACTGAATTTCTTGGCAACTCGTCGCCGTCAAAATTACAAATCTGCGAAACAAAAAGCAAAAATTACACATACAGTTAAGATATTATATAGTTATTATGTGTATTTCGATAAATCGTAAATTTTCTTCAGTACAAAAGTCCAACCTTTCCCGCGAGGCGAAGGTAGCGTTCGGCTCTCGCGACCGCGTCCGGGTCGGCGCAGAACGTTGGATCTTGATTCGCGGATAAGAGTAAATTACACGGATAGCAAGCGGCTGGTAATTCGTCCAGCTGTTCTTGCGCGAAAGGCCGCGTAAGAGCGGCGCACATCAAATTGCAAAACTGGTCGACGTTCGAGCGTCGAACTCGTCCGCTGCTAGTCGTTGTCGTCGTCGTCGCTGCATTCCGAAACCATTCGTTCAGCACGTCCTCGAGATCGTTCGGCGACGACTCTTGATTGTAGACGACGATGCCGTCCTTAAAGATTCTCAGATTATTTTGCGGTGACTTTAGAAGCTCCTTCACGGCGGCCTTCGTACGCCCTTCCACTCCGGAGAAGAGTTCGAACGGGCAGTAATTGCTACGAGCGGCAATATCTCCCTTACGCAGCTAAAAATTTTCCATGTCTTATTTCGGTATCTCATTGTTTCAGTATCACAATTTGTGTGTGCATGCGAGTTTTACTACTTGTGTGTGTATAAAAATTCATCAAATGATTCAACAGCTTACCTTGGCATACTGATTGAGACAATACGGACATCCGGGAAACCTCTGCTCCGCCTTTTGCAGGTATCCCTGCTTCGGCTTTATCTCCACGCAGAATGTCGAACGGCTTCGAAACACGGTTTGATCCACTTCCAACTGCAAATCCAGAAACGTGTAATCCGGAAACTTTGTGGCATATGTGTCTGTGATTATCTTGTGTCGGCGTTTCTCTGCAACGAAAGATGTTTCGCATTACTTTCCATCTACGGTTATTTTCAACGAATCTTCTTCTATCGCACCGCTATGAAAGAATACAACAGAGGATAGATTTTACAGATAGAATATCTCCAAGAATAGCTAAATTTTTCCCGCTCAACAAATATGGAAAAATCAGCATAAGATGCATATGCACCCTCAATACGATTGTAAAACTCGACTGTTCTAAAATAAACCTCCTTCATCGGATTGGGTTATATGCCGAAGAGGGGTAGTCGAAAACGCGTAGGTATGAAATGTTTTTACGATTCGCGTGATATCAAAAATAGAAGAAAGTCACGCGAGTCCCCGCGAGATGCCGAGAGAGCCGAAAGTAAACTTTTAACGAAATTTAATAGTAGATGGAGTTTGTTCGCGCCAAATATAGATAGCTTAAAGGATTGCGACTTTTATTACATCGCTCGTAATGAAAGGCGCTAATTGGTGATTTAGAAAAAAAGAAAAGAAAATGCAAAGACAAAAAATGTGAAGAAATAAAATCCGTATAAAATCATAATGAATATAATTGGTAGATGAAAGAGATACTTTCTCTGATAAAGATATCAAAAGATACCCAAGTATCATGAAAGCAAAGAATCGAAACATCATATTACATATCTTTTTCTGCGTATTGCCTTTTCTCGTAACTTTCATAAATGCATTAGTAGGTATAATAGTAATCAAAGTACAAATAAAACGCATCATATTCCGTTGCAATACTCCAAGAAGCTACAAGAGGAAATTGCCGCTTCGGCAGCACTTTAATATCAGAAAAACACTCCCGATAGAGAAGTATTGAGACTCCGAGGATAAGATGAACCGCGGAGCCCGATACGAGTCTAAATACAGCGCGTAAGATCTCTTCGTCCCGGACGATTGCGCGACGATCGTTTATCGGATGTAGCATAAATTAACGAGCGCGCGATTAAACTTTCCCTACGTGCATTTGCCTCCGTCCGAGGTACCCGCGGTAAGATATCGCCACAATTAAACGTCGAACAAAAGTTGCCTCGTTATCTCGCTTATCCGTCAGCGAGATATTCGGGCGGCATCCCCCAAAATTGAATGTACTCCATCTCAGTCACCATCTCGTATTCTCGCGAGAAGGAACGTTAACGACCAGCTATACAAATAAGCAAGGCGAAAAAAAATTTATACGATTTTAACCATCACGACGATGATTGTCGATATCCGTCAGTCGCTGAGGAAAAATTAAAGAGAGAAAAGAGAAAGAAAAATTTGTTTAAATTAAATGTTTTTTTTCATTTACCGCGCGATAATTACCTTTGATGTTTTTTTTTCGTCAAAAATTGCGTTAATATTTTTTTTTTCATCAAATTTCGCCGTCAAATGCACCCGTTGGCAAAAATTTCTCTTCGCGTGACGAGCGCCGATGAAGCGAGATATGTCCGCGTCGAAGGATAATGACGTATGGTAATTTTGTTAAATACCGTACGCGCGTTTAAATTTCGCGCATCGTGCGCGATCAAAATTGTTGATCAATCACGCGTGTTTTCTTTTTCTCTTCAACGGAGGGAAAGCTACGTACCCTATCGATACAAGTAAACGTAGCTCTTTTTTTTCAGAGCTATTTCTTGTGTCAAGCTTCTTTCAGCGAGCAATTTTGTACTTTGTACGTCTATTAATATAAAAATTGTCACAACACGATTAAAGTAAAAAAGCTTTAAATAAAAAATCCTTGCCAAACTGGTCTCGCCAAATGCACACACATCTTGTATATTAAATTACGTCTATTATACGTAAATTGTGTCTTTTTAAGATGCAATTTACGCGCGTTAAAGAGGTCAATTACTCCGACCAGCCATTTTCGTTTAACCTTATATTACGTCCGTTCCAGTCTACGTCGGTATTGACTATATTGAGAGAAGACTGATTACGTCATATTGTATCAACGTTAGGCGCAAAAAATGTAATGCGTATTCGAAATATTCTCACGCTCGGATGAAACATTTCCGCGTCATTAACTGGTTGTCTCTCATTATCGATTGTCGAAGGCAAACTACTCGAGATAGTATTTATAAATGAAATATAAATTCCGAGATAATATCCTAACCTCAGGATACCGTCCAATCATACAACTTTGATTGAAATTCATATTTTTTACAATTTTATTTTACATTATCTCGGACATTATTACATTTCTTCCGGTTCGGAATTATTATTGTAGGACTGTATCAGGACGAGCGCAAAGTGCATAGCAGGCGATATCAGTGGCGGTTATGCAGAGCCGTGTAGGTTTACACAGTCTCTCTGTGTACACATTCCTTGTTTCAGTCTTTGAAAATAAACATGCGATATACGGCCGTTCAGTCGCAAAAATATCCTGCGACTGACGTGGGTCGATCTCTCTCTGTAAATAGGTGATACCGACAACTGTCCTCGAAAGCGAGAGGTGTGGGCGATTAAAGCAAAAAACAAAAAAAAAAGAGAGAAAAGAATCCCACCAGGTTGCGGCAATTGCTGCGCGTTAACGAGCCGCAGCTATGCAGAGCCGCGTAAATTTACACAGTCGCGGACCGATAAAAGCGCGGCGTTATACAATGTTCACCTTTTGCGGCCCAAGTGTGCCTATACAAGGCACCTCGCTGAATATATTGTTACGACTAATTATATCAGCAAAGTATAAATGGCATTATATTTCGTTACTGAAACGCCTACTGGTGCTAAAAATAATTATTCAAATTTTTATAACAACTTTCATATTTTGATCGCATAGTTATCTTTTTTTTACTGATTCGCTTTCTCTCGTAGAGACTGTTTGATGTCGTAGTTATTCAAGGAAAGGTATGTTGCTTTTTTATTATTTTTTCTTTCACATATATTTCGCGAATAAAAAAAAATGTTATTTTTCATTAATAAAATTCTTTTAATAATTATTTTAATAATACAAAGATATATAAATAAATAAAATTAAATCTTCAGTTGTAAAATAAAATATGTTTCTTGTGAGTATATGTTCCGTTGCATTATTTTTCGCATTGAATTACCTTGTAGCATAACATAGCATAGCGAAAAAAAGTTGGACTTGCTCCGTAGTGCTTCGTACGAGATTACACAGATCGCAAAAGATTAAATTGCAAGAACATACAGAGATTATACTATTACAACTTTTGCGCGCGAGATAATTACATTACATCTCGCAACATTTACATATTAATCACTTCGACGCGAGGAGATGGAAGGCCAGCTTGCGACGCTGCCGTGTACATGTAACAAGTTTCTACATATTTTCACACAATATATTTGTATCTTTTTTTTCTAAATCGAAGCCGCGATATGCCCGGAAATTGCAATATTGCAGTTTTTTGTCGGTCGCGTATATTTTGCAGACGATAAGACAGGAAGGCCGGCCGATCGGGCCGTTAATTAGATATATTAATGAAAGCGGTGACGATGATGCACGCGCGTGATTCGGTTTTGCACGGGCGCATTAGATCAATCTGGCGTGTTATTGGAGGAATCGACGACGCACGAGGCTCAACTTTGCCCGGCGATCAAATTGACGGCGAAATTGCCGCTATATATCGGGGGAGAGATTTTTTCTCGTCCCTCCACCTCTCCACCTCCACGTCGTCGTTCGGTAATAACGTACACGCGCGCGGAAACGTGCGCCACGACATACGGTGCGACAGGAAATCGATACTGCCATATCGCGCGCGAGTGCGCAATATCGTCGAAGATAACAACGCGTGATTCTCTCTCCGGCCTCTGTACGTATGACGCGGCTTTTTAAATAAAAATATCGACAGTCGCGCGAGAGAGTTTCACAATGTGTGTATGCGTATAAAGGCAAACGATAACCCCCGGCTGAATGGTAAGCCGAGAGAGCTTTTTACGTGTTATATCGGAGGACACGGATCGACTTGATTTCGATTAAACTTTTAACATATTTGTCGGAAAAAGTGATACGATTAATTGATTTTTTATTTGGAATATCAATCGAGAACGCAACATCAATATTTACAAAGTATTCGCGCGAGAAAAGATTACGGAGAGAATTATCGAGAATTATTAAGTCTCTCGCATTATCAAGCGATAGGAGGAAAATTAAATGCGAGTCGCGGTAAAAAGATTGTTATATTTCTTTTTTTTCTCTCCCAACGCATCGGTTGACTTTTAAAGACACCTTTTCCCTTGTAGAAATTATACTCGTTACACGCGAGCGAGCACGGTAATTAGCCGTGTTTCCTTTTAACGATATTTCTCGAAATAATCGGAACATGTATATGCGCACTCACACGTACACCCAGTCGAATAGAATCTCGCCGCTGGAACCGCAACACAGCCGTTCTTCTCGCGAAATATATTTTCCAGTCCGACGCGCGCCGTAATGTCGTTTACCCTCGCTTCCTCGTTTTGTAATCGTCGGCCAAGACGCGAGAGGAGGGACGGGGATGGCTTCTATTTCCAATCGCGTCGCCGCCGGAGAAAGTGCCAACGCGTCGGAATATCGACAAGCCCGCGAAAAGAAAAGCGGAAGAGCCACCACGGCCGACCGACCACTTGTTGCATCCGCAGCCGCGAGAGACTCGGGCTAGAGGATGGACTTTCGGCCGATGAGAACAAAAAAAAATCCCCCTCGGTAAACTGATAAATTTATCCGCGAGACGGAAAAAGCTTGCGGCAACCTTGCAATGTAAACTGTATAGTGTAGGCCGTGAGATAAGTGTAAAAATCGTTACTTTATATGCGGGAAAACGTATTCTATTTTTATTCGCCATCTAGTCCCTCTGCAACGGCGCGTCACGGTTAATCTTGGTTAATTAATGTAAGACGGAGGATTATAATTCGCAAATATGTAGGTGCGCGAGCGTGGAACGTCATGGGATGGGACATCTTCCGATTAGCATCTCTTCCCAGCCACCTTCCTCTACCACCCCTGTACGCAGCCGCGCGTACATCCTGTCTGCGTGTCCGCGTACCACCCATCACCCGAGGGTTCTTCCACGCGGTGCTCCCCATTTCGCAAAGTCTGTCGAACAGATTTCCGGTGGAAAATGCACCCGGGCATTCCCTTACACACGCTATAGCTTTGGGCGCCTAAGCGTAAACAACGGTAGTCCACGCCCACGCACGGTGGACGCATGCAAACGAGTATGTCTATCGCGCGAAACGATTAATCCGCGAACTGTGTGTTGAGACACAGATGCACGCAAACTGTCCCCTCGCACGAATGTAGAGCACGAATGGCTCGAGCGCGCGATATTGATTGTAAAAAGAAATTCAATAAAATTTCTTTCCTTTTTTTATTTCACAATATAGAATCATTTCTTTCTCTTTGTCGCTAATATTAATATTATAATTGCTACACTGTTACATATATCAAGAGTATTTAGATATATAGAGGTAGATTAATTATCAATATTTAAAAATAATCCTAAAAAGAGAAAGAAACCCGTGACTTTTTTTGCGCACGCGCGATCGATAGATCCGATAAGGATGACGATGATCGCCCGGGGCGATCTAGCACCGAGGGAGAAGAGGGAAGTGGTTGCACACGGAGAAGGCAAAATTGTCGGCGCGTTGCATACAATGGGCGGATCTCCTTCTCGCCGATAGCGGATGATAAACGTTGCTGCATTATTCAAAAACAAATCCGCGCGCGCGTGCGCATGGCCACCATCTCGCGCTTTCAGTGTGTATGTAATAAATGTTCTCGAACAAAACGCATCCTTCCGAAGGTATATAGACGAGGGTAGGCTAGCAACCTTGGCGAGATCGAATTCGGTTTCTCTCGTCGAGCGAATGCGTGGGCGTTTCTCTTCTATTATTATACGCCTTTGAGTTAATTGACGCGATTGTTTATCCGGTTTATCGAGTTGAGTTGCGAACGTGCGATTTTTCCGAGAACTCATCCGAAGGATCATATCGTAGAATGAATTTTGATGATATTTGTTTACAACTGCAACTTGGTGTCAAAACATGTACGAGTAATTCTACCGTTGATTAGCAGTAGATATATAACGAGAAAGTTTTTCGCAGGTTTTAGATAAGCGGATGATGTACGAGAAGCAAAGTAAGATTAAAATGTACACGTGATGGGATTAAGAGACGACACTCATTATCACGCGGATTAATATCTGCCGCGATGAAGAAAGCATCTGCACCGGCGTATGACTTTTATCGACTCGCAATTCTCGATGAAAAATTATGTTTTCTCCTCCATCTTTTACATTTTATTAACCGATATCGGTGCTTTTCGCGCTTTCGAAAACGACGAAAGTTGATTATAGATCTCGTTGATGCACTTTCCTCTTGTCAGTATCGTTTATTTTTTTTCCATATCCTCGAGATTGATGTCGGTGAAACGGGAGAAACGAAATTTTTACAAACGCTGCAAAGACCAATGGAAAGGAATCTATTCGCGTCTCTCGGTAAAGTTTTATCTAACGCGCGTGTTCCCTCTTTGACGATTTTTTTTCGTCCTTTGTTCAGATCGGTGATCTCGCGCTGAAGATGATATTTAAATAACCTTACACGCGCGCATTGACTTTTCCGAGCAAAGTGTCATCCTCTTCATAGGAGCAACTAATCGCGCGAAGATTCGCGCTTAAATTGAGATTTCTCTCGTAGATTAAAAAATGTTTATTTTGCGTAGAATTTCAAGGTAAATTAAGAAACGTGATCGAAATAGTTTATCGCGGGATACATATATCTCTCGAGAGGGGATTAAAAAGAGATAAGACAGAGAGCCAAAGCGACGCAGGATTCTCGCGCGACGCTGACTTTAAACGTCATCTCGAGGACACGTCTCGTCTGGCGACGTCGTCGTCGTTTCGAGAGCGCGCAGCTGCAAACGAAGAATGTGTGGGTCGCACGCAGCCTGCGGGAGCCGGGTGTCGTAAATTTAGTCCTCTGGGGCGGACTTTTTTTAATTCCGAAAAGCTCGAACGAGACGGTGATATTCGAATTGCGGGTCTCTCTCTGTTCAGTATCGATCGGTGGACTTATTCAGCGGGAAAATTGCATCTGTTATATATTTCTCGAGAATTTTACTCGCAGAATAATTAAATTAATTCGTATTAATTACTGTTAAAGAATACGCGCGATTTTTGCAGTAATGCGACACGATAAATATTACTATGAATTATAGAGAGATTATCTCTCGCGCGGCCGCATAATATACGATTCGTGGCACGTGAGAATATATAGACATTGCACATAAATGGTATGACATTTTTATAATCGTCGGCATCGATTAGCTATCGAATAGGGAGGAGCCGATTTTCACGTAAACGTCTGAATAACGTTTTACTCGCCGCCTACGTCTATACGAGAGATCGTTTCGCGCAGAGTGATTTTGACAGGTGCTGCTCCCTCTTCTCCCTCGGATAGAAAGTTGTTATTGTCGAGATAAAATGTTAATATATAATTATCCCGCCGCGCCGCGCCATTGCGATTATTAATGACGACAACGATGTCTAATTCTCCGCACGATTTAATAGAGAATATATCGCGCGCGTTTATATTACATACTTTTATCTCGATAAGACATTCACGATTTCGTGCGTTATAGTATTTGTCCGATGTGAAAATAATCGAGTTTCTAAATTTTGAAAATTTATTAAATCACCAAACTTGGCAAACTTCCATCAGGACTCGTTTACGCGAATCTGCGAAATCAATTGATTGATTTAAAGAACTGTTCGTGTAGCATAGGCGAGTAGCCTTCTTTCACTTCGCTTCGGACACTCTGTACATCTGTAATATTATCATTCGATATTATCGATCGGTGGTTTTCTATGCCACGCCGAAGAAGAACGAAACAAGCGGAGCGGCAACAAGCTGCAACCGGATCGGCTCTTATTTACAACGTTGCGGGCAAAAATCGATGAAATTTCAGCTCCAGGCTTCTCGCGTGCACGAGAAACTCGCTGCTCCTGACTTTGGATATTTATTTGTATATTCGGAGCATCGAAAAAAATGAAGTGGCAGGTGTACGAATATTCAGAAAGAATAATTCGACGACTATCTCGATAAGAAAACGAGAAGAAAAGATGGCGCGATCCGAAAGCACCTGTTCGTTTTACCGGCACGCGATTGCACGCAAATATTGAAAATCTACATCGTATACCGGAGAAAGCGGGATGTTCGATATAATTGCTCGTAATCACGAGAGTTTAAATTAATAAAAATCAACAAGAAGAATCAAAGGCCGCGATTGTGCGAGCACATGGAATTAATTTTCAAACAAATTCGCGAAACAAATAAATTTTCAAACGCGGTTAAAATATTTGGCGAGAATGAATTCTCTATGGGAGGAACGATAGAGAGCGAGAGAGAGAGCACGATGTCGAGCGATATGCGTGGGAAAAGAATTTTACCTGGTCGATGAGGGCGGATGGCGTCCGATAATTTAGCTATATCAGCTGCGTCGTAACGAACAATTTCGGGTATCTGCGCGTAAGAGCCCAAAAAACAGGAAACCACGTTCCTGGCGTACCACACCTCCCGGTGCGCGCGTGTTTTGCCGCTGTCCGGTGAAACCTCGCCCGGCAACGACTTCCGGAATCGTATTACCCTGCGCTCCTGAAAGGCAAAAAGTAAACCCCCTAAAGTCAATAAGACCAAATCGATCGCATCCGATATATTTCGCGGAGAATCGCGCGAGCGAGTATTTTCCCTCGGCGAGGAATAATTGCGCCAAAGTCGAGACTATAAACGGTTATTTATAACCGCGCGCGCACAAGTTATTAGAAACGCGAACGGAAATTCGCGTCCGATAAAAAAAAATGTCAAGGTGGACATCCGCCGCGGCTATTTTCTTTCCGTTGGCAACGACCCGGTCTCGGTTTCCGCTCTGGACAAACAAACGACCCGGCAAACATTTTCTATGCGCCTGGATATACGCGGTTATCAAGAACGGATCAATCTGGGGACATCGAGCGAACGGCGAATGTAGGTCGACTCTATGAAAGATTCTCGGGTTAAAGATAACAGAGTGAGCTCGCCTCGTCTCTTGTTTCCAAGCACGTGTTCGACTCTATCGTCGCTACACGGCCTCTCCGATCGAACCGATCGAATAAGCCATTAATCATATGCGCGCGGGCGATGGTAAGGTAAGGTTCTAGGACACTCCGTTACTCGATTCGTTCAGGCTCTCTTTCTCTCTCTCTGATTTTCAGTCGATGATAAATATATATTAATACTCGATAATCGTTTCTTATATATCTTTTTTTTTTTCATCATACATCTTCCTCTCGCTAATTTCAGCCGAGAGAAATCACGCCGACAGTTCTAGGACATCCCGCGCTCGGACAACCCAAAGTCACTTGGACGTGTCGAAGCGATATATAACTGATGGATTAAGAAATCATGTTTCCGAAATTGGTATCGGTTGCGATGCGGCGCGAGCGAACGCAATTCGTTTTTATCCCGATAACGAAAGCGCCCAAAGTCTCGACTCTCTCATTGACATTCGGGATTTCGAAAGCCCAGCGCCAGTCGACTTATACTCGCAACAATTTCGCAAGTCTTGGACAAACAGGCGAATGTAACTGTTACTTAAGAAGCGCGGCGCGTTCAGCGCCGTGATTTTCGGCGCGTTGGCTCGACACGGCTAGATCGACAAACGCATCACGTACCGTGTCGAATTTGTTATTTTCACACGGAGAAAAACGAGTAAAAAGACTCTTACCCCCGAATCTCGCGTCCATTTTTGCGATTTCAACCCAAAAGTCCTGATTCTGGACGCGATTCCATTTGACTCGTTCAATTTAGTCTCCTCGCCTCGAACAAATCGATCCATCCGGATCGTCTCGGTAAGGTGCGTGATAAAAATGGTCGACTGAAAGCAGGCCGACATTTTGTTTGCGATCCTCGCGGCGAGGATCTTCAATCTCTGCTCGCTATCGCTTTAATCACAGTCGCATAAACGACGACGTTGCGGCATTAATTACCTAGTAGAGTCTTTGCGCGCAACATCCTCTAATGACCGGCGGGTAAACCGGCCACGCTATTATAAACCATCGACCGATCGTTTCGTCATGTAAAAAGATAGAGATAAACCCGATGAGGCCGTCGGCCCAATAATGACGTACAGCGGCGAATGCTCGACAGGTTGTTGCTACGCGTTCCACTTTGCTGACCGTTCGCCACCGATATACGTGCGAATTATTGACGATACGATAATAGTCGCGATAGCCAGACCACCCGTCGATGCGAGACGTCGATGTATCGCGCGAGAAAAGAAGCAAACAAAATGTATAGCAAAGTGGATGGAAAAATAGAATACAAACTCTTGCGAAACCGTTACGGACGAGGTCAAAACTCTCGTCTCTCTCTCTCTCTCTCTCTCTCTCTCTCTCTCTCTCTCTCTCTCTCTCGAAGAACGGATTGTCTGGTCGAACACAGAGGACAATTGATGCGAAAATAAAATCTGGAGCTCCGGTTTAATTTCTCGCGTGTCTCTTTCTCTCTTTCAGGAGGAGCGTGCGACCCGACGTGAACCGCCAATCGATATATAGGCTAAGTCGGCTGACGTGGTTACAAGTTTTTTTCATGCGTCATGTCTATTAATGCAACCGTGTATATACCTACCTACGTGGTTTTTCTTTTTTTTTCTCTCTCTCTCTCTCTCTCTCTCTCTCTTTCGTACATAGTCTGCGACGCCGACAAGCGTAGAATCTCTCTGCGCACGCGATTACGACGCGCTTAAAAATACCGGATGAATTCGAATAATCAATATTTTGAATAAAGTTTGCGTTTTCAACAACATATTGTATAAACAAAGATGGTAATTCGGCCAGTTTGCCTTCTGAAATTTTACCGTGATCGCTAATATTATAATCGCGTTTAAAGATGTGAATAAATAAGATTTCGAGTCGTAATTTATTAAACTAGCAACATTGTGTAATCATCAGTCGTTGCGATACGCAAGACGTTACGACAATAATTATTGACGTACTTGAGAATAATAACGCGATACACAAAGTTGAATAACAAACGATCCGTAATGCGAATTATAAATTAATCGCCCGCGGCGAAATAACATGTCGAGCGGGACCGAGGAAAGAAAAAAAAAAAAAAAAAAAAAGAAAAAATGCTAATCGCTTCTTCGAGTTGCGTAAGCGAAATTAAGCAGCGAAGAGAGATCATCACAAGGCGCGTTTTGGCCTCGATGAGTTGCTGCGTACATTAAACCGTTCGTGTAACTTTTTTTTCTTTCCACGCGCGAGTAGTTATTTCAGTAGTCGATCTACGTGATTTCGAGAGTAAACAACATCCTTTTTTTACGCAACGCAAAACGACCGAGTCGAATACTCGTACGTGAGCTCCGATAAGAGGATAACAGGCGCCGCACGCTCTATCGAAGGGTCAAGTCTTTAAATATACAATGTATAATACTTGATACGCTCTCACAATGTGCGGCTTTCAGAGCTCTCTCTCTCTCTCTTCCTCTCTCTACTCTTGTCGATTATCTTTCGCTACAACCCGCTGCCATACAAACGTATCGTAAAAGTGACGTACCTTGTGTCGCAAGAGTTTGGATTAGATCGGAGCCGTCGCGCATCGTTGAAGCGGACGATAAACGTACAAACACAACAGGAAATCGATATCGTTTCAATTCCGCGAGGGAAAGAGGAAAAAAACCGGATGCCCGCTTCGGCGAACCGTGTCCGTGGCTACGTATGAGCTCATTAAATTCAGCGTGACCCTCGGTCGTCCGCACAGATCGGATCGACCGGGAGGAACCTCGACAACGCCAACGCCAACCCAGGATCGCGCCTGCAGCCGCACCGCACCGCACGATACACGCGAGCGCGCAATTTCCTGTCCAAAGTGTCGCGTCCGCGGCTTTTGCGGTTAAACAAACTATATATAACGCTATTATATATCGCGCCGGGTCATATTTCGTCCCAATTCACGTTTCAATCTTCTTTTTTCCAAATACGAGCGCCGAATTAAAGAGTCCAACTCGGGCTGCGTTTGGGAACTATAATACGCTCTTATAGCTGACAATGAGTGTGTTCCTGCGTCCTTGTTCACCTTTTCGCAAGTAGGTCTGTTCTTTTCAGCTGAACTGGCTGCACTAGTTCAGAGTTTATCTTTTTCCTTCAAATGTAGAGGGAAGAAGATACCCTCTGAACTAGTGCAGCCAATTCAGCTAAACAGAGCAGACCTATGATGAAGAAAGATAGAACGACACTCTAGCGCTAAGAGTGTGGTTCCCGAACGCAGCCTTGAATGCCTTATGCTCGCGTAAAATTGAGTCAAGAATGAAAGAATCGAGATAAGCGACGTATGACGTAAGCGACTGTTATCGCTATAAACGTAAGGAGAAACGTATAATAAGGAGAACAGAAATAAGCGATAATCTCGCGAGCATGTTTCTTTTCCCTCTTTACCCCGCAAGTGTGTCCCGACAGACACCCGAGGAGGGTCAACGAACCCCCGGAAACCTTCGGAAGAATCGTGGAAGCGTGTTAATTACAAATCGCTCCGAAGGCATCCATCGATCGCGCCCGACCATTCATCATCGCCCGACGATCGCCAGCACAGTTCTGGCGAGCTGCAAGCCGAGTGGCGGATCGATCGGTCGGCCGATCCCCACTCGGTTGGCCTCCTTTCCTCTTCCATCTCGCGCATCACCCCCACCGTCATCGGGGAGGTCAACGGCCAACGGTTAATGGTCTCTCTTTCTCTCTCTTTAACCTTGCCCCTCCGATAAGTCTCTCCTCGTCTCCTGCCCTCTTTCTCGCACTCGCTACACGAGTCACTTTGGTGGTTACTCATTCGCTCCCTCTCTCTATAACACTCGCTCGCTCGCTCGCTCGCTCTTACCAGGTCTCTCTCCCAGAGGGAGAGAAGCAGCAACGCGTCCAACGGCGTGACGATCGCTCGCAGGACCGTGTATACACGCGCGCATCGGGCCGCGATCTATGACTGATTAGGCAGAGATAGGCCACGCTCAGCGCGCAATTATCCGCACCTTGAAGAGCGAGAGAACAGCTCCGGGCGACGAGCCAAAGCCGGAGCGAACGAGTGGGATGAATCGCGCGATCGCGATGCGCATCATCGATCCCGGATTCGCACTTGAATATCAACTTCCCCTTCCCGTTACTCGACTGTTTTTTTTTTTTTTTTTTTTTTCTAATCGAGCGTCGACAACGAATGTCGACGATGAATTAAACAATTCTTTGGACCGATTCTATTTCCACTCTAATCGCAAATGGCGTGACGATAATTCACTCCATACGCAACACACACGCATATCGGATCTGCAATTTATAGCTGATTACTGAGACTGCTACGTAGGCATTCGACGATTGCCAAGAAGAGAAACAGCATTCTGCGAAACAAATACCGATATTGCAGTAACGTCCGTGCCGTGTAAAGTCAGATGTGTATCATTGGTAATCGCGCGTAACCGCCAATGAGACGCTGTCGCTGTCGGCATGTTGTACTTGGAAAATAGCGTAATGCCTGTAATCATGGAATCTGCCGAGATTCGACCAACGTATATATACGTATCGTGCAATGGGAGAATAATATCGGATCAAAGTCGCGTACGTATCGCGTGATTGTAAAATTTAGGATTCGCGAAAGAGTCTCTGATGCAAGCCACGACGTAAGATTGTCGATAATAGTCCTTTTTTTATACAAATTCTATTTTTACGTATATTCTTTCGCGCGTATACATATATGTAGATTTCTCACCTACATCTAATACACACAGTAAGACAAGCTGTACACGTGTATAGGAAAGCTTCTTTGCCATACTGATCGAGCGCGCGTACTATACTCGGTATCGAGCAAAACGCTATTGCCGGGAAACCGGGTTACTAACATCGTGCTAGATTAAGTCGGGTTGAAAAAGAAGGGGGAGAGAGAGAGAGAGAGAGAGAGAGAGAGAGAGAGAGAGAGAGAGAAAGAGAGAGAGAGAGAGACAAGACGATTCAGAGGCGAGCCGCGCGGACTCGTTAAAGCCGATAAACGCGACGTATGCTCGAAATGATAACGTTAGAGAGGTTTATATCGTCGGGTAACGGGATGTTTTTCACTCCCGCAGCTGGGGTCGCGATTAACGATTTAATTCAATATCCGCGGCCTATTCTATGCAATTCCTGAACGGCGGAATGTATCTGAAAAATCTTTTCCGAACCGTAGAGAAAGGCGATTGTATCGAGAGTCTGTAAAGAGTGACCTAGGATCGAAGAGCTGCAACAAACTGCAAGAATAAGATGAAATGGTGTGTTCTATATGTTTAAAGACCGGGATGCCGAAGGTTAAAATGGAGCCTCGAAAATCTTTTTCACTCGATTTCTCCTTTGCGGCTGATTGTCTCTCTCTTTCAGAGTCACACGATGCAGCCGAGTCACGTAATAAAATTACAAACCCGCGACGGGGATGACTCACAACGCGCGGGTTAAGGTCGCTACGTGAAGAGGAAATACGTGACGACGAAAGAGGCAAAGGCAAGAGGGAAGAAAAGGAGGAAGAAAAAGTCAAGTCGGAAGAAACGACATCCTCTCTACCGCAAGACCAAACGCGCGTATACTTGAGTGCTGTTTGTGCTGTTAAAGTTTTATCGTTGACGTACTTTTTCTCGACATATAGAGAGATAGAAATATCGTGGTCGAGTATACATTAAGCATATATTTAGAAAAGAGAGATGTGGTCCTATATAATTCCTTCTCTTTTTTTCATCCAAGTTGTCAAACATGGCGGGAGCTGTTACCGAACGCACGCGGGTTCGACAAACTTTCGACGGCAGGAACGGAGGTTCTGAGCGTGAACGTGCGTTATCAAAGTGCACGACGACCGCATAATACGAGGCAAAGCACCCATCTGTCGCGAGAGTAATCGTATAAGCGCTAGTACAACGTTCTTTCACAGCGTCGGAGAGTGATAAAAAGTTTAGAGCTTTCTATATTTGATGATACAAAAGTAGGAAGGAGAGTAACCCACACAGATAACGATTCAAACGATCCGCGGAAAAATCCCTGATTCTCTCGGATCTCAACGAACCGTGTATATCTTTTACAATCGCTGTACGATACATTACAGATCGCGCGCATCTGGTATCTTGCAATTCTAACAGACGCATTCATCGCGCGATATCGATACGATAACGATGATCCCCAGCGTATTGCGCACACCTATATGTACACATGTACAATGTACAATCATCATCGATCCGCGATAAAGTCCGCGGGCGATATCGATCCCGCGAAACACCCGAGGCAAGAGACGCGCAGGGTGAAAAAAATTCATTTCCTGCGAAGCATCGCGACGCGACACGCTCCGCATAAATAAACGGCGGAGATAAGAGAGACGGACGTGAAGGCGTCGCGGGTAATTAAGCGAAATTATTTATGCCTGTACGGGTCGTTTGTCCGCGTCACGAAAGAATACGGGTCCGTATACAGTCTATTAATTCGACAGTCTTCCTGTTGCAAACAAAATTGTCGCGCATATATATATACATATTATAAAACGAGCAAAGTTATCGACTAATTACACAGTTATTAGATAATCGTTAATTACTCGGGATGTACGAGAGAAAACGCGCCGAGCATCTTTCTCTCGTCAAATTGAAATTACTTATTTTCTTCTTCGAAACAGAAATATACGAAATGACGCAACGAGGATTGTCTCTTTCTTTTTAACGATATATAGCGTTATTGATAAAAATCGCAACAATGTTAAACATCGGATCAACTTGTTTTTCTCCTCGCGAACTCTTAATTCGAGGTCGCTCTTGCAAAAGTGTTATCGCCTCGATAACCGCCTCGGGTCTTTTGCCTGCGACAACTTGGTAAGAAATTGCGGGTGTGTGTGTGTGTGTGTGTGTGTGTGTATGCGTGTGTTCTTATTTGTCGACGACACGATTGATTATCGCGCGAGTGAGAGATTCGAGAAATGCCCTCTCTTCTTTTTCTCTCTCTCTCTTTCTCTCTGCTTTGCCGAGGGCTTTTTGTGCGTTTTTGCGCATTTGCATCTCTTCTAGTAGCTGCGCGTTTACGCGATTCGCGCATTAGACGACGTTCGCAAAGGTATCAAGCGTTACAAGGTAACGCTTCTCCGCTTTCTTTAGTCTAGCTATATGCTTGCGCACTCGTTAAGTTTTCCAAGAGAGACAATTTATTTATTTAGAGGCGCGTAGATCCTTCTAAACATCTTTAAACGAATGCGCGCCTTGATCATTGTGCATGGAACACGCACAATCTAGAAAATTCCATTTTACAGAGTTAAGAGATCTGTCTCTGCGGAGATTACACAAAGTATATGGGAAGCTTTTTACTCTTCGTCGGGCGCCGAAAACCTTACAGAGACTCGATTCTAACGCAGTTGCAGATGAAAAAAGTTTGGTAATGGAATCGAAAAGAGGGTCGGACGTCGCAATAAAATGGCGAGATTCGCGAGAGATCAAAGTGAAGAAGCCGAGTTTATCCAGACTTTGTCTTATTCGGAATCGCGACGAGATCTTGGAGGGAATTATTCTCAAGGGCTCGTCGATGAGGTTCGAGAAGCGTAAAAGAAGGTCGACGATGAGAAAGGAAGGTCGAGATTTCTTAGCTCTTTGAATGATTACACGCGAATCTTTGGAGATCTCGGCCGTCTACGACCCGTTTCGTTTGATTTTTGATCGAAATGATTTTTAGCGGTGCACAAAGTACTTTTTCGAGACATACAATAATGTAATTATTGACTTACGTGCGGCAATGCGATAACGATATTGGCGTTTCCTTCCCCTTTGTAAATTGTGTCTTGTACAGCGAGAGTCGTAAAGGATGAATTCATCTTGAACGATAAATCTTCTTCAAGATTTCCGGCAAAAGAGCAGTCGTTTTCAAAAAAAGACGTGGTCATTTTCGAGGGAGACATCGCTTGTTTACCACCTCTCTTCGATTTATCCGCCAAATCTGTAAACAAACAAAGATAATTTAGTCGATAAACAACATTCTCCGAAAGTTTAAATTCTTTTTATCTCAATAATAGAATAATATTCTTTCTTAAAATATTTATCGCTCCGACATTGATGTATCGCTGAAGCAAACACTGTTGATTCGTCTCAGCGATATTTACAAAGTATTGTTGTTTCGTGGAAAGAGAAACAGATTTCTGATTTTTCTACGGATGCGAGAATGTGTGAGATAAACTTTTTTTCGTTTCAGCAAAGGGCGGGATATTTTGCAAAAGTATAATTACGATTAATAAACGATTACGATTTGGTAGAGTCGGGAAAGAGAAATACAGAAAAAGAATTTGGAAAATTTTATATCATCTCGCACACATTCCGCTTACAAATGCTCAAGAACAGGTTTGACTCTTGACAAACCTGATTGGGTCCTTGAAAAGCTTGGAAGAGTCTGTTGAAATTTTTCGAAACGGTATATTGTGCGCGCATTCGGAAACAACCGATGCTCGTCAATTACGCGGAAAAAAAAGTTTGGAAACACTCGAAAAAATTCTAGGAGAGATTCGGCACACAAAGGCAAATCGGGAAAGGTTGACGTAACGCGCGACGTAATGTGAGGTAGGTATATGTCAAGTCGCGGTCAAGATTCGCGCAGCCGTGACATTTCTTCAACCAGCGATCCGGGAAGAAAAATGGCTCGCTCCATCGGGAGTCGGGTGAAAGTCGAGCAAAAACCGCGGCGACTTTATCGATTACATCTCGATTCGCGCTATCGCTTAGAATTCCGCTCGCCGATATTAGCCTTCACGGCCTTAACCCTAGCAGGACCGAGCGGAGATCCTGATGGGAGGTCTCGACAAAGATTTAACTAAACAATAAGTATACCGTCATACATTGGCTGTTTAACATTAAAAGTAGATCGCGCAGAATGTATTTTTTATTCCTCGGGCGGAAATTTAGGATTAAAATCTCCCATAAAGTGTCGTCACACATACGATACTAATGAAAGGGTCAGTCGCGCGAGGGGCAACACTTTCTCCCGCGCTACATTACAAACATTTACATTTACGAAACGTATTTGTGTAAAATAACCGCGCGCCGCCGCCGTCTTGCGTTGCGTAAGCTCTTTACCGAGGAATACGAATTTCTCACACTAGAAACCGCCTCGCCTTTTAGACACGTTCGAAGCCTTTCTGCCTCTGATGACGTAATTACCCGCTGCCAATGACCATCGTAATTACGAGGCGGCTTTATTTATGAACGTTATTATTGTCCCTCAATGGGCAAAAAAGAACTCGTGATTAACTTGCTTGAGAAATTAACGCGTAATTCAATCAATCGCTCTAAATTCGTAAAAAGGAGAGTATTATTCGCGTAGACAGTTTTTGTGAATCTTGTGTGTTCGCGCGCTTGTTTGCAATGAATTGTAAAATTGCGTTATATGCTATTATACCCGTTGTAAAGTGACGCTCTTATATCTTGATGAATAAGTGTCTCGCGCACGAGCGGTGGTTCGATCGATTACGAAATATTTCCTCTCGATAAAATGGAGGAAATAAAAGTGGTAGCTTTGAATCGATCGATTCTCCAAGACTGTTGTCCAATTGTTATCGAACGTTAAACGAATAAGAAAAAGTAATAATATACTAAAAATATCCTCCTCTCCACATTTTTCAATACGATATATCATATTGTCTACAACGCGTATTGACGAGTAACCTGTTGAATTTTGCAGAGCTCGTCGAGTACCTGTCACGATGCCTCGAGTAGTAATGTAAAAATACGCTCGTAAAGTGGATTCTTGTGCAATCGGACACTTAAAACTGTCAAACCTGGTAGCCTTTGGAGTGTTGGCATCGGGTGGACTCGAGAACAACCCTACCGATACCCCGGTCGAAAACTTATCGCGAAATCGCTATTCCGCGTTTTTCCGGCGCGATCGTCATCATCGTGAGGCCTGTTTATGGCTATACTCGCGAAACGATGAGTCACACCAAGTCGACTCATTTCTGTCGGTAATAAAAAAGAGAACCGTGCAAACTTTCGAAAGCGTTTCGTTAACGAGCACGTCGACATCCAGATGCAAATGAGAGGCGAAAAAAAGAAACGCCAAAATTGCCCAAAATTGTGACGTCAGACGCGCGAAAGTAGAAAATATAGCAAAAAAAAACTGCACATTACTGTTTGATCGCAAGATTGCGAGTACATTGCGCAATATTTTTTCAATATAGCTGAAACTATATTGGATCTTTCGTCGATAAAATTCTCACGTACAATCAATGTTCCGAATATATAGAGTCTCATTTATTCTATTATAATTTTATTAATTTTAGCGAGAGATTATTCGTTCATTTTCTCGCCTCTGTCGTCCACATTTAAGCTAGTCGGGTTTGCTTTTCGTAAATTATTTGATATTGCAAATGACTTGATGACATTCTGATCGCGAAATGAATTACGACGCAAGAAGCAAGTAATAATAATGATAAATAATCCGAGAACGATAAAGATGTGATTGGCAAAGAGTATACGACGGGCGACTGCGTTTAGAAAATTGATGTAGAACGTTATATTTAATCTATTTGTCGTTTTATACATTTTACTAAACGTATTTATTCGTTTCAAGGCACAAGAAAGACTTTATAACGTCGTAACTTTCAAACTGGAGCAAGCTGCAACTTATATATCCGATAGCGGCGTTATTTTCTCCGCTGGCTAGCAAAGTAATAGGACGCATCTTCTTTTACCGTTAGCCTAACCGTCGCGTCGACCGCGCGTTTAAGAGGTAATTGTCTCCTGTCGCCGTCAAGCTGCCTTAGAAAAGCGAGGCGCGGAGTGATAATCTCGTTATAAGGCCGGTTATCTCATTATACACGCCACGTCGAAGCTTAGAGAGAAGATGGTAGATGTGTGCGTGAATTTTTAATTTAAACAACAACGCGCCGTAAGTGCTTATTAATTCTCAACATTCAAGTCTGTTTCGGATACCGCGCCTATCGGTATATCCCTTTAAACTCGTAAAAATTACCGTTACACATCTGCATGGAGGTACCGTCGTGTCCAAGAAACGATACTTTTTTTTCTCAACTTGGCTCGTAATATCCGAGGGAAATACAGCGTACGAGACATGTATGTCTGGATACAGGCATCGCGGATGCAGGCACCTTTCAATGGCACTTGCGCCGCTCGTCTATGTACCCGGGCGCATAGTCTATAGATATATAATATAGGCGACGTTGCCAGGAACCGTCTTATCCATTTTCGCGTAAGGTTAACGACCGCCGGGGGCTTGCGAAACTCGGAACGGATCGAGAGGTTTGCGCGCAGCGTGCACGCGACGCTAGGCGACGCGACGCGAAGGCGAGATGCACCGGCGTAATTGGAAACGCCGCGTTTAATGTCCGCGGGCGGACCAAACTTCCCCAGGACCTCGTAAAGCCGCCCCGGGCCGATTAACCCGTAAGTACGGTCGTAGGGTAATTAAAACTTCCCAATTTCGCGGGGCATAACAGGAGCGAAGGACTTAAGTCGTAAAGGGAGGCTCGATATTTGAATCCTCTTGAAACGTATGATGAGTACTCTGCGTTGATACCACTGCT